>NC_083819.1:12337473-12891566 GCF_015708825.2 Lethenteron reissneri
GCACACTCACGCACACACACACACACTGACACACACACACTGACACACACACACAGACGCACACTACACAGACGCACACACTGACACACAGACGCACACACACACAGACGCACACACACACAGACGCACACAAACAGATGCACACACTGACACACAGACGCACACACACACAGACACACACACAGACGCACACACACACTGACACACACACACACTGACACACACACACAGACGCACACACACAGACGCACACACTGACACACAGACGCACACACACACAGACGCACACACACACAGACGCACACAACAGATGCACACACTGACACACAGACGCACACACACACAGACACACACACACAGACGCACACACACACACAGACACAGACGCACACACACACTGACACACACACAGACGCACACACACACTGACACACACACAGACGCACACACACACTGACGCACACACACACTGACGCACACACACAGACGCACACACACACACTGACACACACACACAGACGCACACACACACAGACGCACACACAGACACACAGACGCACACACACACAGACACACACACGCCCACACACGCACACACACACACTGACACACACACACTGACACACACACAGACGCACACACACACAGACACACACACACGCACACATACACAGACACACACACACGCACACACACGAGTTCTCTCGCCTCATCTGCACGCTGTTAGCTTTAGGGTCCCTGGGCTGCGGGCGGCCGTGGCCCTAACTCGGCACAGGCGCTTCTGACCGTCGCTGGCGCACGCGGTGGTGGTGGGGGAGCCGCGCTGTTATTAATTTGACACAATTTGCCAAATTGTGGGTAATTTCCAAATGTGGAAAAATTGGAGCCACGATACCGGCAAACAATGGGCTGGTCTTGAGAGATGTCTCGCGGGTGTCAATTCTCCACCGCAGTCTCTCGCGCGCCGTGGACCCCGCGAGCGCACGCGGGCACAGGGCCGCTGTTCACGCGAATGCAGGTTGCGTGGACTGTACGGGGAGACTTCTTTCGCGCCGTACTTGGCCAACCGTGGTCGTTGGCGTTGCTTCGTCCGTGCCCGCACGTTGGCGCGTCACCGCCTGGTGCGCGTTTCAGGTTGACTCAAGAGGCCAGGCTGAGTCTCGTCTGGCGAGAGCGACCTGGGGCTCACCAACAACGTGACGACAACGCAAATAGATATCGGGATATAAAAACAACCGCGCTGAGAGAGGAGAAATCCAAAGCGGTGCACGACCATAATCAACATTTCATTGGGACGCATTTCCCGTGACTTAAGTTGGCTCGGACAAACGACTTCCAAGAACCGCTGTGAGTAAAAGTTGAGATGAGCCTTGGAGGATCGTGTCGAAGCACAGGGCGAGAGCCACCACCGCTGCTTTCCTCTGATTGGCGGAGTCGCACCTCGCTCCCACACCAACTCACGTCGACCACGCGGCACTCGACGCCGACCTCGTTCCGCAGCTCGCCGCTTGCGAGTGGCCGTGCCGCGTGGCGGAACCGCGCGCGGTTTTTTTTTGCCAGGGAAACCGGGGCCTCGGCAGGTCTTCTGCCCTGCCTCTGCTGCACTGTAACGTCTATTTACGATGTGCAGTTGAACCCGGGGGCTCTCCTGGCGGGGATGTAGGGGGGGAGGGGCTAGCGAAGCGCCGCGGTGCTCGCTGAGAGTGCCCGATTGTGCGACCCCCTCTTGCTGGCCGGCCACTGCCGCATTATTGTGTTACGCTAAGTCAAAAGCCATGCTCGCGACGTTTCGCCTTCACGACAAAGGAGTGATTTGTGTGTTTAACGCGTTTAATCCGCGTCTAATTTAGCACCACATGGATCGCGTAAATATTTTGCAGCTGCCGAAGCGTTCGCCTCGCGCCAGTGGTTCAGCAGCCGCGCGAGCAACGCAGCCGCGGCGTGCGGAGAGCCCTCTGAGGACGCGGCGTGAAGCCCGCGGGAGACGACGACGATGTGCCACCGGCTTGGTCAGAAGCCACGGCGGTGTCCGCATCCCTCGGCCCGCCAGGCGGCGGTCCGTGGAGTCGGTGTTGTTTGCAAAGGGAGAATCTGCACGGCTGCGGTTACTTGAAGGAGGCAAATGATCGCCCGACTATTTAGTTGTGGTCAGTTGAAAAAAGAAATAGTGCACGGGTTATAAAACAGGATCACAATGGCCTGCTGTTGTGGAATAATCCACCAGGTCTTTAAGAGCCAATTTAGAGCGGATGATGAATGATAGTAATTACTGGACAGCTTATTAGGCAGCTGCAGGAGTTGAACCATTAACTTCTTGGAAACTGGCTTAGCAATGAGCGTGGGCATCACACACCGCGGAAAAAAATGTGCGGAGTAATAATTAAGTTCCGCGGCTATTTATTGCCCAAATTTAAACGAAAATTAGTGGAACATTTCACCGACTTGACGCAACGAGTCGCCTTAGATAGGCCAACGGCCTGCTGGATGCAATTTGGATCTCAAACTGCCAGCATGGCACGCCAGGCGTGAGCAGGCCCTGCCGATTCCTCTACCCGAGTGGGATGTGCATCATGAATCTATCGATGCACCACACTTTGTACATGAAGGTCATGTTGTATATTAGTATCGTTGTTTGTGGCTGCCATCAGCAGCCGTGTTCTCTTCATGACTGGATGAGGGTATCTCAGCACGTGGATGGTATCGGCTGCACAGTGCTGGATGACAGTGGACGGCTTGACGCGCCCCCCACTGGGTGGGCGAGCTGACAGATGCGCGCGCCGCTTCAGGAAGTCGCCGCTTCCGCGTGGATTCTGCTGGCACAGCGGGTCGCGGGGCGCGGCACGAGCTGCGTACGTACCACCCCGCAGCCCCCCCCCCCGCCAGCAGCCCCCCCCCCTGCCCTCAGCCCCCCTGTCCACAGCCCCCCCCCTACCTGCAGGGCCCCCCTGCCCGCAGGGCCCCCAGCAGGACGCCCCCCCCCCCCCGCATGGGTGCACACTGCGGGCGGGACAGAAATAGAGGAGGGGAAGGAAGGAAGGGCCGCTGTTTATACCCAGGTGTTGAAAGGGGAGGAAAGAAAGGGGGCCGCTTCATGAATGCTTGGGGTCTCAATCTGAACGCCGTGACGCTCGCTCGATGCTCTGCGACGATGAACGCGGGGTCGGCTTAGCGGCGCAGAGCAGGCCGCGACGTCTCCTCCCCATATTTCTCTCGACACGTGCAGAGTAAACATTTGTCGTGTCGACGAGGCGGGAGACACGATCCTTGAGGAGGCACTTTCTTTATTGACACTCTTAGGTTCAGCCTCATTCCTTCCAAGTCGTATAGCCCAGCCTAGACACAACCCTGACCGCGTTACACTGACGGCATCGACCGAGACAGCCAACAACCGTCTGTTACCGAGTGAAGGTGGCAGCGACGAAGGCGGCGACGACGACAGTGACGTCGAAACGAGTCCACTTCCCACCACCGGCAGCCAGGAGCTCTCGCTACTCGCCCTGGCCGCGCCTCCCTTCTCGAACCCACGAGCGGGTTCCAGGGGCCTTCTGTGATCCTTGCCCCAGTTCCTCCGCCCTGCCGGCACACACAGCCGTGTATATGCTCGACGGCGTGTGCGCTAACTCTCCACCGCAGTTTCCGCTGCTGGACAGCATTCGGCGCTGTGTCACTACACATGTATTACGCGTAACTTCAGCACCGCTGGGTTTCAACGCAAACTCTGGACCGGTTTCGACATTTGGTGTCTCGTCAGCAGAGTCGGGCTGGTGATGGCATCGTCTGGACTCGCGCTCCCACGGGGGGTGGCCTGTCGGCAGCTCGCCCCGGCTTCGGAGCAGAGGGGACCGCGAAGAGCTGCCGTGGTTTTTGCGAAGTGCCCAAAAAGTAAACCGGTAAACAAACCGGTTACCGGTTTGCCCGCACATGGAGACATGTCTAGAGCGATTGCGCGCCATACCGCCTGAACCGCCTGAACTGAGAAACGAAGGCCAGGTGGACCCCCGCTGCCGTGAGGTTTATGTTTGTGTGTGCCAGTCGGTGCGTTCACGACTAGGGTGCCACGGTGGTTAGATGTTAACTACCTCACCTGGTATACAGGAGAGGTAGTTATCATCTCTAACGCCTGTATATTTGGAGTTTGCATATTCTCCCCGTGGTCGCGTGGATTTTTCTCCGGGTCCTCCAGTATTTCCCTTCACATTTAGAAACATGTGTTTAGACTATTTGGCTGCTATGAATGTCCACATGAAAAGCCACTCCATTGAGTTATCATTTGTGGCTAGGCCACTTCTGAAAAAGAGCTGTTTAGCTCAGTGGGCCTTACTTGGTAAAATAAAACATAGTTTAGTTCCTATTCCTGTCAAATCCGGTAACCAATTCTGAAAATGGTTACCTAATTGAGTTTGTGCTCTAGATGACAGTGCATAGCTCCAAGATAACAAGTCGAAGTATCAACGTGCATGCTTATTTCCCGGCCTGAGCTAAACAGATTGACGATGCTGCTGGTGATGATGGTGATGATGATAATTATCCTCCATAAGATTTAATGTTTTTGCCTGTGGAATGAAACAAAGGGGACTGAGCAGAAAGCTCACGGACACGGCTCCTCAACACTGCCGAGAGGTTCCCTACAGTGAGCTACGTAGTGAATACAAGGAACTGCCATCACGAGAGTGGAACGGAGTTCAAAATAACTCGCAAACTAACACCCTCTTGTGAACGACCCAATGCAAGAAGATTCCTGGGTTTGATCTTCCACGAAGCTCACGGTCCACCACAAACCACATCCACACAAATCATGGCATATGCGCGGATACCTAATGCACACATAGAAAATTAAAAACTCTCCAGTAGTGTGCGACTATGGTCATCCAGAACAGACGATGCAACGTAACACGATGCAATGCCCGATCCACAAATACGAAGGAGACGTCACGGCGGTGATGATCCACTCCGCTGGCTCCTGACGCAGTTGTCTGGCTTGACCACCTGCATGTGAAATTGTCGCTATTGCTCTGCGTCTACATCAGCTGTACAGAAGAGGAAGAAGCGGAATTGTAATTCAACTCGGTGATGGACTTCCCACCCACGATGTGACGAACCACAATCCATCACCCACAAATGTATCACTCCATCTCTCCACGTGCTCGCTCTCTTTCTCTCTCTTTGTGGGATCGGTTTTTCGTGAAGAACTCTGCCTGTCGCCTGATGAGGCTGGTTGTTGTAATTAGCGGTGAAACGTCACAGGACTCGAATTGTAAATGTTGTCGTGGGTTTACTCTCCCAACACACAACCTGTGTGCTGAACTAGTAACGAATTGGCATGTTTTGTTTACGTGACAAACCTTACTGATTTGCTGTGTCGGGTGGTGGTGGGTTTCACGACACATTCATATTTACGATATCTAACACACACAAAAACCTATATTACGGTGAAGAACTTTTTTTCCTCTTTTAATTTTATTTTTATTTTCACGATTATTCCTTCCATCAAGTCGCGCGGCCAGAGTCACTGCGTGTGAGCACAGTGTCTCCATTGTTGTTTGCACCCCGATCATTGTCCGGTCTGTCCACGCGGGGTTGTGTGCACGGGCCGCGAGCGCGAGTGGACGTGTTTATGATGTTCAATGTATCGTGTTCTGTGGTAGGGGATTTAAAGGTTTGGGAGGGATTGGATTGCACTCTCTGCGAAGGCCGATCGAGACCCCCAGCTCCACACCTGGGCCGGCCGGGTTCATTCAACGGCGATGGCTGCGGATGGCGGCCTCCGCCACCACCACCGGCCTTGGTCAATCCACTGCTGGATGGAAGCGTCCCCAAGCCGCCACCACGTCTCATGATCCTGCGATTACGACAATCCGTCCAGCAGCTGCACGCGAAGCGATCTCATCATCGTCGCTCCGTCTCCTCCGCGGACCTGCTCTCGGACGCGTTCCGTTCCTTGGCCGCCGCTCCGTGATTATCGTGGGCTGTGGTCCTCCCGAGGGACGTGCCCTGCCCATGCCCACTTCTCTTCACAGTTTTCACGATGCCCTGAACCTGCCCGTGTGTCCTCGAATCCACGCGCTCCTCCTCCCGTCTGGCGGTGCAATCCCGAGCGTGCATCACTCCACGCTTGATCTTTTGCGCACTTTTTCAGTTTGTCTTCGAAGTTCGTCGTTCAGGGCCGCGGTGTTTCTGATCCATGTGTCACAGCGCGTGGTGATGCGCACCAATTGAGTCCTCTCCCTTCTCTCACTTCTCTCCAGGCCCATTGCTCTGCTACGTTCATTGCCAAGTCCACTTCTCGTCACACGGCACAAGACGCTCATCCAGCTTGGCCTCCCGGGGGACGAACCCCCCCCCCCCACCCCCTCAGTCTCAGCCGCACAAGTTCCCGTGCAGCTGCACGGAGTGACGCACTGATACTGGACACGCTTTTCCGTGTGCTCTGTGCGTGTCTGTAGATGTGTGCGTCTGTGCTGTGTTTATGTCTGGATATAGATGTGTACGTGTGTGCTGTTTGTATCTATAGATGTGTCCGTGTGTGCTGTGTTTATGTCTGGATATAGATGTGTACGTGTGCTCTGTGCGTGTCTGTAGATATGTGCGTCTGTGCTGTGTTTATGTCTGGATATAGATGTGTACGTGTGTGCTGTGTGTATCTATAGACGTGTACGTGTGTGCTGTGTTTATGTCTGGATATAGATGTGTACGTGTGGGGTGTGTATGTCTGGAAATGTGTACGTGTGTGCTGTGTGTATCTATGTACGTGTGAGGTGTGTGTCTCTGTAGATGTGTGCGTGTGAGGTGTGTGTATAGATGTGTGTGGTGTGTGCTGTGTGTATCTATAGATGTGTACGTGTGTGCTGTGTTTATGTCTGTATATAGGTGTGAGGTGTGTGTATCTATAGATGTGTATGTGTGTGCTGTGTCTATCTATGTACGTGTGAGGTGTGTGTCTCTGTAGATGTGTGCGTGTGAGGTGTGTGTGTGTAGATGTGTGTGGTGTGTGGGGAGTGATAGTGTAGCGGTTAGCGCGCTGCGCTATGAACCTGGCGACCCGGGTTCGATTCCCGCTCACGGCTAACACCAATGACGATTATCTGAACCGGTCCTGGGCCTCCCCTAGGTCGACTCAGCCTTAAATGAGTACCTGGTGCGGTGTGTAAACATCGCCACTAGGGAGACAAAGGCGGTCGGGCGTGGTGCTGGCCACCCACCCCCTCGTGTACCGTTCCGGCCTTCATAGGTGCTCGCTAACAGCACTTGCCCCTACAGTCTGTTCAGGCTATACGGGGGATCTTTGGTGTGTGTATCTGCAGATATGTACGTGTGTGCTGTGTTTATGTCTGTAGATGTGTGTGGTGTGTGGTGTGTGTATCTATGTACGTGTGAGGTGTATATCTGTAGATGTGTACTTGTTAGTCAATGCGATTCCATGCCCTGCACGCCGATGCCATTTTCCATCTGAACCTGAACCAAGCCGCGAGCCACAGCACCCCGCGCTGGGGAGGCGCGAGAGGAGACCACGCAATGGTCACCCACGTAGCGCGCGTCCCAGCAAGCCGGTCCGTAGCGAGCAGGGGGACAGGGGGAGCAGGGGGGCCAGGGGTTCGTGTCTCGTTCGTGGGGCGAGTGAATGAGCTTCACGTGTGAACGGACAAGCAACCGGCCCGTATCGCCAAATGAAATCACTTTCAATGGATGTTTTCAAACTAATTTGATATATAAACTCGTGCGGCGCAGTGAAAAGGGGCCACTGCCTGAAATAATCATAATACTTCCATTTTATGGCGGATTTTCAACAAGGATCTCAAAGTGATGTACAGAACACCGCAGCATCAGCGGCGAACACTCAGCAAAATATTATTAGATTATAATCAGTTTACTAAATTAACTTAACTTTCATAATCTGAAGCGTATAAATCGGGTTTAAGGCGTAAATGTCACCCATTCTCTATGTTGTTCCCCTTTGAAGGCGGTGTTATTGACACAAGAGTTAGGTTTTGCTCATTATAAAGCACCTTGAGAAAAACGCACGTTTTAACTAATTAATAAAACAGAATTAATATGCAGTTCATTTGCGTTTTCCCAATATCTGTCCCTTCACGTAAAAAATAAGTTTTTGTTTATACATCACTTAAGTCACGCAGCTTGTTGGAAGGGAATTATCCAAAGAGTATCATCACATCTTCGTATCCGCCTTCCTACAACGTTCAAGATCCATCTGTAGACTCGCGACTTCTATAAGCTGCTACTGCTCCTGCTGTAGCAGCAGCAGTAGCAGCAGCTTATAGAAGCAGCAGCAGGCAGCCCGCCGTCACTGCGGCAAGGTGATCAACAACAACAAAGTGACTCCCCAGCTCCGCTCAGTAGCCTGCCGACTCCACACCACCCCCAGTGGCGAGCGCTTCCCCACCGCCACCACCGCCACCACGAGGCCGCCCTGTGAACCACGAGGGGGTGGGGGGGGGGGATTCACTCATCGGGAAATCTTCCTTTCAGTCCCCTACACTAACAAGATGTTGAAGTTGGCCAAAATACAACCACGGATTAACTTCATAAAGTTATTACGATTCATAATAGAGGTTTTGTTGGGTTAGATCGCTGAAGTATAAATGTGTCGGTCACCCGACACCACTCGACACAGCTAAACATGACTGTACTCAATTTGTAAATTAAATTCTATTTCGCATTTGTATATCGCCCTTCCCAGGGCGCTATTGTGGATTTACTCTCCAACACCGTTGGGATGAAGTAGTAACGAATTGGCACGTTTTGTTAACGTGACAAACCTTACTCATTGGCTGACGGGTGGTGGCAGGTAAACGACACACATCTAACCCCCCAAAAAACACTTTTGTCATTAACAAAATTGGTCGCGAAAGCCTACGTGTCAAATTATTATTGTTGATTAAAGAATCGCCGAACGCGAGCTATTTCTTAATCTCCCAGCCCACGGGACTTGGGGGCTGAATGTTTCTCGGCGGCTTGCGTTGTTTTTAACGCGGCAATCCTTGGCCTGGTGCCGACACCGAGAGGGCCACATTCGAGCGAGGCAAGGTGCATCCTGTTTAAGGAACGCTCCTGCCGGCCTCTGGGCTCCTGCCTTGCACAAGTTTGCCGGCCCCCAACCCACGTGTGACAATTTAAATGTCACCCTCCGCGCAAAACCGCAGGAGCCGCGCCGCAGTCGTGGAAGTTGATGGTGGTCGGTCGCGTAAGAAAAAAAGAATCGACAGCGATTGTCGTCAAATTTAAACCCCCGGGCGCGACGAGTGGAGGGAGATGTGGGGATGTGAAGTGTATAGAGATGTGGAGGGAGATGCGATGAGTGGAGGGAGATGTCTGTCGGAGGGAGATGAGTGGAGGGAGATGTTGCATGCGAACGTCACGGCAGTGTCGCCGTGATGAGAGCGCTCGGGGCTTGACACGTGGATACTGTATGACAAATAAGACGAGGTTTTACCCTTTCTGGCAATAAAACAGGAGGTGTTCAGATGTCCAAACACCAAATAGAAACTTGATGCAAGGAATCGAGTCTGCATTCACCACACGCACTTGTGGTGTACATGCAAACAAACGCGCTCTGATCATAATTTAGGCATTGCCTTTGGAACTGATTGGCCTACACCAGAGACAGCCTTCTTTATGGCCTCGTGTCACCAGTGTCAGACCAGAGAACGCTAAAATGCGAACGGTACAGAGACAATGCCACTATCAGAGCATTTATAACTCGGGGTGAGCAGCTACATCATGGGACGTGAATATTGTATGCATGCATATGTTCTTTATTAGGTGTCCTCTACACACATTGCAGCAATTGTTCTTATATGACCCTCGACACAGGCAGGCGCTTGGATGCAGTGGCGGGTCCAGGGAGGCAGGGTTGCTAAGCCCCCCTTCAAACCTCGGAAATGGTTTTTGTTTTATTGATGTGTGTTCAACTTCTGGCTCACCGTACGTAGCCAACCGCGCTTATCGGAGGTGCGGGGGGCAGCGAACTAAACACACAACCAGCAGTTCTAAGGAAATCAGTTTTCAGTATAGACTTGATGTTTTATAGATTTTATATTTACCACAGAAAGCACATTGGATTTTGTTTTAATATGTAGAGCTATATTTAAATAAATAAATATTGGGTCCGCCCTTCTTGGGAAGTTTCCAGATGCGTCTGTGCTGCTTTGCTGTATACGGCACCGTAGAGACTAAACAATGGACATTTAAAAACATCGACGGCCTAGCAAGAAAACGTGTATATTTGCCAAGAGGCATTACATGTTTATTGACATAGGACCCTGTGTGTGAGTGGTTGTGGGTGGGTGAGCACGTGGGTAGGTGTGTTGGTGAGTGATCGACTCGGCATTAAACGAGTGCCTAGTGCGGGGTGTAAACACCGCCACTGGGGAGACAAAGGCGGCCGGGCGTGGCACTAGCCACAACATTCTGGGGGATCTTTGTCTTGAGTGAATGTGTGGCTGATGAGGCAAGTGCTATGAGTGAGCAGCACCTGTGAAGGCCGGGACGGACCACGTGGGGTGGGCGGCCAGACACCTCGCCCCGACCACTTTTGTTTCCTCAGTGGTGATGGTCACCCACCGCACCAGATACTGTACTCTAGTTTAAGGCCGAGTTGACCTTGGGGAGCCCAACGACTGGGCTCCAAGTGTGTGTGGGTGAGAGTGTGGAGCTCTAGTGGAGCAGTTAGCGCACTTCACTACGAACTCGCTCACGGCCAGCACCAGTGACGATGATCTGAATCGGTACTGGGCCGCCCCTAGGTTGACTCAGCCTCAAATGAGTACCTGGTGCGGTGTGTAGTAAACATCGCCACTGGGGAGACAAAGGCGGCCGGGCGTGGTGCTGTCCACTCAGCCCCTCGTGCGCCACAGTGCCGGCCTTCATAGGTGCTCGCTAACAGCACTTGCCCCAACAGTCTGCGAAGGCTACCCGGGGGATGTTTTGAGTGCCACACCGAGGGTGGCCGGTAGCATTGTGACTGCGACCCCAAAAGCAATGAGAGGCGCCTGTGCATTGCTGCGTCAGATTTTCATCGCCGTTTCATCCTCGGTTGTTCGCCTGTCGCGTTATAATAATTAAGCTATAACATAGGGTAAAGCAAAGTCCGTGATACCACGTGTGAACAAAGACCGAGGTGCGTGGGTAGCATCCAGAAGCATCCAGCAGCATCCCAATACCTCGTGTGATGATGCGACGCCGAGGCAGCCGCACGGCCGCTGATTCCTACTCGCGTGACGTATTTCGTTCACTCGATCGCGTTATATTCAATTCGCGTTGTAAAAACACCACGCGTTATAGGTGAACAGACCGTAGGCTTCGATGTTGCGAATATTTATGATTGACGTGTGGCAGCCGCGAGCGGTCACGCGGAGCAAACCCAGAGGGCCCCTTGTCTTTACGCTAACAGCACTCTACGTCCTCACGAATGACGATCGGGCATCCTCGAGAAGGATGTAGCCCCCCCATGCCATGTTAATGTGGAATTTCCACCGCGAGCTCGGGTCCGGTAGGAACGTGGGTTCTGTACAGGAATGTGTCCCCCCCCTGCCTCGCTACCCCCCCCTGCCTCGCTACCCCCCCCCCCTGCCTCAGTACCCCCCCTGCCTCGCTACCCCCCCCCCCTGCCTCGCTACCCCCCCCTGCCTCAGTACCCCCCCCTGCCTCGCTACCCCCCCCCCTGCCTCGCTACCCCCCCCCTGTCTCAGTACCTCCCCCTGCCTCGCTACCCCCCCTGTCTCAGTACCCCCCCTGCCTCGCTACCCCCCCTGCCTCAGTACCCCCCCCCTGCCTCGCTACCCCCCCCCCTGCCTCGCTACCCCCCCCCCTGCCTCGCTACCCCCCCTGCCTCGCTACCCCCCCCCCCTGCCTCGCTACCCCCCCCCTGCCTCGCTACCCCCCCCTGCCTCGCTACCCCCCCCTGCCTCGCTACCCCCCCCTGCCTCGCTACCCCCCCCCTGCCTCGCTACCCCCCCCCTGCCTCGCTACCCCCCCCCTGCCTCGCTACCCCCCCCTGCCTCGCTACCCCCCCCTGCCTCGCTACCCCCCCCTGCCTCGCTACCCCCCCCCTGCCTCGCTACCCCCCCCCCCCCCTGCCTCGCTACCCCCCCCTGCCTCGCTACCCCCCCCTGCCTCGCTACCCCCCCCCCTGCCTCGCTACCCCCCCCTGCCTCGCTACCCCCCCCCTGCCTCGCTACCCCCCCCCCTGCCTCGCTACCCCCCCCCTGCCTCGCTACCCCCCCCCCCTGCCTCGCTACCCCCCCCCCTGCCTCGCTACCCCCCCCCCTGCCTCGCTACCCCCCCCTGCCTCGCTCCCCCCCCCCTGCCTCGCTACCCCCCCCCCTGCCTCGCTACCCCCCCCCCTGCCTCGCTACCCCCCCCTGTCTCAGTACCCCCCCCCCTGCATCGGGGCCTCCAGGGAGCGGCCCTGCGAGGATGTCCCAGCAGCCCCCGGGGCAGAGCTGCAGTATCCACGATTCCCATTCACTTCTCCGTGGGAACAAGCGCCAACTATTCAAATACCGTGAGTTGTGTTGACGTTTCAAAGGACCAAGATGTTTAAAGTAAAACGTATAAATTGCTCGCAATCAGGATGGACGCGTCCTTATGTGTCCTTTATATTTCGTCAAAGAAATGCATTTATATATAAGGACTCGTGCAAAAAGTTGCCGAAATATCCCACTCAAGCACCACAGAGATCGGATACTCGTTGACTTGTGGCTGCCTTGTCTGTGGTTTCCCGGGCCTCCGCTACAAATCTGATAGCAGCGTTTGATCCGCACTTTTTAGGAATGACAAAGTTCCCCCAAGTAGCCTAAACAGACGTTTTGGTCAAGGATTGTTAAGCGAGCACATTTGAGGGCCGGCACGGCACACGAGGAGATTGGTGGCCAGCACCACACCCAGCCGCCTTTGTCTCCCCAGTGGCGATATTTAAACACCACATCAGGTACTTATTTGAGGCTAATTCGACCTAGGGGAGGTCCAGGACCGGTTCAGATAATCGTCACTTTGTGTTGGACGTGAGCGGCAATATCTGAAGCTCATGGCGGGACCCCGGGGTCCCGAATAAACAGAAGTCAAAATCGTAATTAATTAAATACTTTATTATGTTTTGGTGAATCCTTCCCACCGCGCACATGAACGCCTGGCGCGGGTCATTCTGTTGTCATGTCGTGTCCAAGCGCAGCGAGGACGAATGCGCAGAAGAAACAAAACTTTGATGAGCGCATCGTGCAGAGCTCGTCGAGAGGAAGAGATTGCCGTAAAGTTCGCCTTCGACAGGCATAAAATGACGTCGCAACGCAGTTTATGCTCGAGCCGGGGGCTGATGGCACCCCGGGGTCCCGCCAAAAGGTTCATATATCGCATACTGTATACGAATTATTTAGTTTACGATGAAAAAGTCGTGTGCTGATATAAGCCACAGGTGATGAAATCCATCGAAACACAGTTACAGTGAGGACGCCACTGCAACAACGACAACAACAAAAACAGCAATCAAATGACAGCGCACGACGGCACCAAAGCAGCCCCCGCTGCTGCTCCATAGAAACGACCGCCGCCTCTCTTGAGGCCGGCGACCCGAACCGTCCACACAACTACTGCTGCTGCAGCTGCTGCTGCTGCCCTCCGAGTCGAACCGACCGGGGCCAAGTGACCGCTCGGGCCGCGCGTCGGTGGCGCGGGGAGAGGAAAGGGAGGAAGGGGCCGCGGGGCCGCGCACGCCAGCCAGCGAGTGTTCATCTCTCAGCCTTCCTCACAGCTCGCAGTAGCAGCCGCAGCAGCAGCAGCCGCCATCTGTCTCGTCTCCCATCTGCTGCTTACACAGCCACTCCCCCCCCCTCCTCCACGAACCCACGGCCTCCCCCGGCCCACCGCCCTCCCCCGACCCTCTCTGCGGGCTAATATTACGCACCAGCCGGTGAAATGTATACCTCAGGTGAGACTTTGAACCCTGGCCAAGTAGAAATAAACAAACAATGAAATGGCAGCGACCTTCCACGCTGACCAACATCACAATGCCCGGGTGATGCGGCCGCGAGAGTCGCGAGCCGTCTCTCGCGCTGTGCTCCGCCGACTGCACCACGGCGCGCGCTCAGAGACACCGGCGGGGCTGTTTCTCCACGGCCCGCCTCGCTCGTGCAGTGGGGCCCCTCGATTCGCGCGGCTCTTGTGGCACGCCGCGCTATCTGGAGCCCCAATCGGGCCGCAAGCTGCTCGCGCTCCACCGGCGGCTCCCGTGGTGGGTGTCTGGCGGGGCCCTGCCGCCTGGACCACGCGCGAGGCCCTCGGGGAAGCTCGCGGCGCCGAGTCGGAGCTGCGAGTGGTCGGGCAAATTCGCCCATCGACCCACGCACGTCAAGCGGCCAGTTACAAACAGCACTCTCGGAGTTGCAGTAGATAAGAGTTGAACACGTTTGTAGAATCGAGCAAGGTTATCATTATTCTAGTAGCTCGGGGGAAAAGAATCGATGATGGGAGATTTCAAAGTGGAGCAAGCGGTGCGAGGGAAGAAGCAGAGAGAGAGAGAGGAGGGTGGTGAGTGGATGAGTGGCCAAGAAGGTGAGCGGGTGAATGAGTGAGTGAGTGCTGTGACCTGCAGTGTGGTGGGTGGGTCAGTGAGATGAGTGAGTGGGTAGTTGGGTGGGTGGGTTCGCTGGTGCGTTTAGACTAGATTATTTTACTACTAAAAATGTCCAAATAATAAACCAATTAGTTGAGCTATCATTTGTGGCCAAAGCCGCTTTTGTAAAATAAGTTAATATTTCGGTGGATATTGTCTGGTAGGATGGGGATGGTTTAGTTTTGTTTGTGTTTGGGTGATTGTTTACCTTGTACTTTGCACGACTGTTACGTTTTTGTACTGTTTGTTGTTGTAACATTCTTAGCCGCCCCTACTGGACATCTGTGAAAAAAGCTCTATAGCTCATCGGATTTCTCCAGTATAAAGAACTATTATTCTCTGATTCTGACTTGCAGTGTGGTGGTTGAACACTGGCAGGATGAGACCAAACAGTCCGGTAGATCCGAGTCCTCCACATGCTTTAGGAGGACTTAATGAGTGCATTCTAGATTTGAAGCTTTCGTGACTGCAAGGATTCATACTCTTAGGTTTTTTCGGTAAAGTCACGTGGAACCGTCACAGCCACGACAGCTGTCGTGGCTGTGACGGTTCCACCTGACGACGGAGGCTTGTGTTGCTTTCGAAACGTCGTGAATTTTTGAATTTGTTTTATTTTACTTTTATTAATTTAATATGTTTTACCTACGTGACTTAATGAGTTCAGTTTACGGGAACAGCAACGAGTGGTGGACGTACGGGTGCTGACATCGCTGCCCACTGGCCCATGCTTTGGCCACAGGCTGTTCACCCAATACATATAGAGCAGGCCACACGCGTGCACGCGAAGCTAACGCAAGGTCTTTGTTGTTGTTATGAACATCACTCGTTTGAGATTTAGCCACAAATGCGAGCACCGCATGCAACAATCTCCGTGAAATGAACGTCTTCGCATTTAACCCAGAGGGCATTCGGCCAAACCGCGCTGCGGTGGCAGCATGCGGCGGGGGTTGGCCGTGGGGCACAGGAGGAGCGCACGAGCCAGCTCGACCCACGGGGGCTGGCGGTGGGCAGTGTTGTTGTTGATGCCCCAACTGTTTATCCCGCTAATGCGCTCTGCTAAGCCGCGCGGAAAGGAAAATGAGACAACGGGGCAAATGGCTGCAGCGCCCTTGCCATGCCGTCTGCTCGGTCGAGGCAGTGGCGGCTCGGCTGAAGACCTCCTCACTCAACTCAATTCAACAACTCCACGAGCCCGAGGCTCTTCCGCGACATTTCACCGCGGCGTTGCAAGCACGATGGCCACAATCCCTCACACTGACGCCAATGTTTGCTTCTGATCGTCTCCTCGTATTTCGATTCTAGTCAGCGCTTTGTTTTGACCTTGCAGCTTCAGGTGGCTCCGCGGTGATCGCGAGTTCAGATCCTGGTCGGGGGTTGACTCAGCCCATCATCCTTTTGGGGTGAAGAAAATAGGTACCACTTTGTGGGGAAGTCAACAGTCGCCTTATGGATAGATCTGATGCGTGGCTGTGCTGCTGCTGTTGTCAGAACACCAGTGCTATTTGGAGACACAATGATCCATATGTTCTGCGAGAACACGGCCAACCCCAATTTCACAGCAGGCGTTGTCACGGCGAATTTCTCTTCCTTTTACTCTCATTTATATTTGCTTCATTGCTGGACTCAAAAAATGTGTTTTCGTAATTTTTGTGACACGGGTCACTCTTGCGAATGAGACTCATGCTGGTCTCTACCAGTTTCAATCTGGTTACGCGAAATCAACCTGAACCTTGGAACATGTGACCCGTTAAAACGAGGGTCTCAAACAAAACCACGCTGAATCCACAACAAAGTTGGCTCAGCTCCCAGCACACAATGTCACGAGGTATTGAGTCCGTGTGAGACCCAGTCTTCTGCCCCCCTCCCCCCCAGGAAGGACAAAGGCAACATAAACACCGCTTCCTTGCTTACGAGCGGCCCCTGTGCTGAGAGAGCCGAGCCGGCCTCCAACACTGCCCAATTATAAATGTCTACCCCGAGAGAGCGAGAGAGCGAGAGTGGTGGGTTCTTGTAGTGGACCCACTTCTGTGATTCCTGGTAGTAGTAATCATGCGGGACAGCAAAAGACGTTTATGGCCAGGAGATCTCAATCGGTAGAGCAGTTTGCTCGACGTTATAATAACAATTATTACTACTTAACTTTCTGGTCAGTCAGCTCAGCACATGCTTCCTCCAAGGGTTTATAATAATTTGAACTCTCAACCTTCCGATCGCGAGCCGCTCACTCGACCGCTCAACCACCCGGCCGGGCATCTAACCCAACTAAAGCCATATTTACTACAACAACGACAGTAGACTGCGTTAAATATAACGACAGGCCATGGAGTGAACATAAACAATTTAATTCATTACATTTATCAACGATAAACTATTTTTATTTTAGCAGGTAAGGAAAACTGAGCTGTATAGATCTTTTTCAGAAGCGACCTGGCCACAAATTATAGCTAAACGAAGTGGCTTATCACGTTGAAATTTATCGCAGCCAAATCTTCTAAACGCGTGTTTTTTTAAATGTGGAAGCGAAAAACCGGAGGATCCTCGAGAAAAATCCATGCGACCACGGGGAGAGAGAGAGAGAGAGACACCGCAAACTCCAAATATACAGCAGGCGTCAGGTTCGGCATCGAATCCACGACCTCCTGCACACTGTGCGAGTGAGTGAACATCTCGAACCATAGCCATCGTCCGTGCAGAACTCTCCATCCCAGCTGTTGGTGACCCGGCGAAGTGATGGACACGCGGCCGCAAACTCCGCTGCCTGTAAAAGTAAAACTGTGACGATCGCCACCGGCAGCGTTTCGCGCAGCTGACAGGGTCCCAGCCTCGTCGCCCCTTCGCGCGACGCGAAATTCATCGTCTGCCACCGCCGGCAACGCGTAGGTGACACAAGATCCCGAAAGGCCGCGGCGTGGGTTGACATTTTGGTGACCCTCGCGCGTCATGTGGAGGTGGCGTGGATCGCAGCGCGCCCACGAGGAGGGACCGCCACGGCGGGGGGCGTTGGACGCGCGCTCTCGAGTGCCGATTTCACCGCGGTTGTTGGCGACGGAGCAGCCACAGAAGCGACGGCCTCCTCGTCCCCGCCAACGCCTCCGGCACGTGCTCTAGGAGTGCGCCATCTCAATTCAAGCAGCACTGTTTATTTTTTTTACGCAGACATCAAACAATGGAATATAATCCCTCCCTCCATCCATCCTTCCCCTGAAACGATTTTTTAAAAACTGAATATTCATTCACCGCAGGACAAAATGTCTCGTGTATCAGCCGGCCTGCAGCTTTCCCTTGGCACTAATTCAGACACTCCAGCTGAGGTCAGCTGTATGCCTCGGACTTTTCAGCCAACTTCACACCGGCCCGTGCCTACAGAGCCGCGCCGAGCGCCAGCGAACGGGGAATGAGCGACAACGTGAGGGCCAGATGTTTATCTCTCAGTCCGGTGTGTGACTTGGCCGCGTGATCAATCAATCCGAGATCAAAAGAATGCAGCGATCAATTGCGTTTAGCCTTATTGATTATGCGTAACCCTTCACCGCATCGACCAGTAACTGTCCGTCAATGCAATACGCACTTCATTTACGATTAGATAACGCGCTTAAATGCCTCAACCAACCTTTCGTACACGTTGACCGAAAGCACACCCTTACCACGTGCTGCTGGCCCAGGTGCTGCCCGCTGCCGCAGGTCGTGACATCTTGGGGGGCCTTGGTAACGGACGACTCCGAGAGGAGTGCCGAGTCAACCTCGCAGTGTTTTATGAATGCTACTTTTGATGAATGAAACAACTGGTGAACGTATTTAAAGAACTCAAGTCATAACACTGAGCCAAGGAAGAGTCGTTGCGCTAGAAAAATATTACAAAAGCATAAAAAATACGATAATAAAACAAATAGATTAGCGAGGCTATCGTAACAGCTGTAAAATGTCCTGTGCAAAAATTATTTCTATCCGTTTTGCGGCAGGAAGAGGAGCCCGCATCGCGTCGGGCTACTGTAAACGATAGAGGGGACAAAGCAGCGCCAGCGACGACACGCCACGTGATCGGGTCAAAGGGCAACAGTGTCTTCAGAAATTCAGCCTCGTTCGCGTAAACCACACATCGCAGAGGCTTCAAATGGCTCCTCACTTCATCAACACGAGTGCACTGGCCTGGGAGCATTCACCCAGACAAATGCAAAAATCTCCCCCATAGCCGACACAGACTGCTAGCGAGCAGCACCTGTGAAGGCCGGTACGGTACACAAGGGGGGTGGGTGGCGAGCACCACGCCCGACCGCCTTTGTCTCCCTAGTGGCGATGTTTACACACCACACCAGGTACTCATTTGAGACCCAGTCGACCTAGCGGAGGCCCAGAACCCATTCAAATTAATCGTCAATTGTGTTGGCCGTGAGCGGGAATCGAACTCGGGGCTGTGGGTGCGTAGCGCAGTGCGCTAACCGCTGCACCGCCACTCTTTGTCCAGACCAAAGGCGCTGGAACACACACACACGCACGTGCACAGTTGTCGAGATGGGTTCACCCGGCGACCAGTAGTGGATCGAGCGCGGCGGAAACCCGAGGTCCGACGGCCGCCGTGCCCCGGCCGAGGGGGGAGGCACGGGGAGAGAGCCGCGTGGAGCGTCCCAACCCTTCGGGCGGCCCGTGCAGCGGGCGCCTCCTAACACAGCGGCCGCATGACGCGCGGCGCACGCGGACAACGACAACAACAACGACGACAACAACGACAACAACAACAACAACGACTGGATTGTTCCACTCGCTTCGAGATGGCGCTGCTGTCGCGAGCTTCAGAGTGGACGCGGGGCGACGAGCGGAGGAATCGACCCACTCTGCCAGTCGCCACCACCACGTGAAGCGACCTCCACCCACGTGCAGTGACAGCCCAGGGGAGGGCTGCGATCGGCTGGTGATCGATCAGCCCGTTGAGGTCTGCATTGATCAGTGGATAGAGCATTGATGATGATGTAAATGTGATTTCCTGCTCAAATAAGCACCGAGGGAGTGCTCACTTCCCACTGAGAGCCCGCGGACAGGAGATACGCACAGCCCAATGAAAGGGCGATTAAAGAGAAGCCAAAGTCGTGCGCACCATATAGCAACGGATGTATGTAGAACTTGTTTCGCACCGTACATAGCCAACCGTGCTAATCGGATGTACGGCTAAAAGGACCACAAATTAAACACAAAAAGCAGTTCTAAGGATATTCCTTTTCAATTTAGACAATGAGTTCTCAATTTAGAAACTCATACAGATACATAGATATATACATAGCTATACATAGAACCTCATAGAGATACATAGAGACCCACGTAAATATATATACCCATAGATATAGATAAAGACCCATATAGACCCATGTAAAAACATAGAGATACATAGTGATACACAGAGACCCATAGAGATTCATATAGATCCATAGAGATACACAGATACCCATAGAGATTCATAGAGATACATTAAAGACAAGTCACAAAAGTGCGATTGTGGCAATGCAACATATCTTGCCATACGCGAGAATAGAATTTAGCTGAGACTGGTGGATATTCCATATTTCTATGGCAAGGGAAAGTATATTCCAATGACAACGATTCATCAGTCGATAACGAATAAAAGTTTTCGTATTGGCTTTGTAATGATAATTTTTATATTAAACTGCGTGTGTAAATCTGTATTAAATGTCTGGTGTTATCAATAAAAAAAACATTCCCACTCTGCTTAAAAACACAACGACACACGCATATAATTTGCCGACATTTAGAGTGGTCCTGTAAAACAATACGGAGACATACGAGCAACTTCTTCTCTTGCTTTTGGGGGCCCAATTAATAATAAAAGCCAATTGAGTAAAGTGGGGAAGCAGAGCGAGTGGGTGGGGGCGAGGGAGGAGTGGGGGAGGTGGGTGGGGGGTGGTGGCCCTGTCATTGTCAGCAGCAGCAGCGAGCACCTGGCGCTCGAAACACCGTGGCTGTCATTGAGACCGCGCCACAGCGCGCTGCAACGGAGCCGCCGTGCACCGAAGGTGTGGGGGGGGGGGGGGAGGCAGCAGCAGCAGCAGCGGCAGCGGCTCCACTGCCCGCCGCTGTCCACACCACGGCGTGGGCGGTCGCGGCCGGCACCCCGCAGGACTCGACGCCGCCATCGTCTTCCTCGTCGAGGTGGCGGTGTTTGTTCAGGACGAGCCCCAATCCGCGTTTTTTTTCTTTGTCAACATACGATGGGAAAGCTCCGGCCTGGTTGCGCTCCGCGACGCGCGAGCTATTGCCGGCCGCTCGTTCGCTACGTGCCGTCTGTGTGTTTGTTGAACTTAATTCGCACTGTACGTAATCAATTGCGGCCGATCGCAAGTGAGGGAGAGGAGGACAACGCAACTAAGCACAAAGAGCAGTTCTGAAGAAATTAGTTTGACATTCTAAATTATTTAAAAGTGCATAGCTCCGAGTGGCTTCCTAATATCGGAAGGAAGAGCGTTCCAGACGGCCGCAGAAGCGCATCTGAAAGCGCTGCGATGCAGTGACCACCGTTTTTGTCCGAGTCTGCGTTTTTCAATGTACGATGAAAAGTTCCAGGCGGTACCGTTCTGTGCTGCGCGAACCACTGCAAGCTTCTCGTTCTCGTTACGGCTTCGCAGCCAATGTTGTGCGAGTCTCAGGGAATGCCTCCTACTGACTTCCACCTACGTAAAACCAGACTGTGGCCAGCTGATTCAATTGTATCACGCTGACTTGACTCACACGACTGTTCTATTATTCCACATCTTTCATCCATTCTCGTTGTGCGATCAGCATCTCGGCACACCGTGGAACTTGCATTACTCGGAATCTGCTGGAGCAGTGGACTCGCATTGCACGGTCGATATCGACGCCGCACGTGCCAACGCGGGCCTGATGTCCTTTAGAGATCGATCCTGCGCAGATGTCACTTGTGTAGCGACTCGGCTGCTTCCTCTGTAACAAAACAAATACGCAGACAATTCGCCTCCTTAACATACAGTCTGTCTCTCTACGTCCAAAAATAAAAGCATTTTGTACTGATCCCATCGACTACGCGGCCTTCTGTGGGTGCATCACTTCAGCTGCATTGGTTCAACACAAGCAAACTCTGGGCTGGTTTTAACATTCAACGTCTCACCAGCAGAGTCAGGCTCGCTTGAACTGCTACGTGTTCGTAGGCGAGGGCCCTCCCTGTTAGATATGGGTCCGAGATCCATGCCAAACTCTAGAATGCGTAACACCATTCATTATTAGAATGTTTTTCATCATGCTACTTTATATGTGGCTCTCTCATGAATATGAATGAGTTCACGACGCTGCTTTAGAATGGCCGAGCGCGATGGCCACCCAAGTCTTAGTTGAGAAGCCAGGAGTGGAACACAGGATGGGTTCAACACCCTGACATGAGCAAAATACCCGGAAACCACCGACGCCCTCGACAAGCTGCGGTGTGAAAATATCACTGCATATGAAGCAACCAATGGGAAGCAACTGGACTGGACATATGTGAAAAAGAGCTTCATAGCTCATCGGATTCATCCAGTTTCAAAAAAAATTCTGAATTGCATAGGTCTTGCGTGGGTGGTGCAGTGGAAACACTTGTGTCTCATAGCAAGAAGACGCCTTCCTGCGTGGAGTTTGAATATTCTTTCCTCATCTTCTGCGTGGGTTTCCTCTGGGTTCTCAAATTGCCTCCCGTAGCCTCAGAACAACATTCACAATATTCATGTTATTGACCAAAAACATCCCAATGCTGAAAATGTTCCTGCAAATTACTCGATGGGAATTAGACAGCAGCAACATCGCCCCTTACCGAAAAAAATAAACTTGGCAAGAGCCTCCTGATGAAGAATGCTGAGAACCTGCGGGACCTTGCTTGGTTACACAAACGCAACGATAATAATGAAATTAATAATCATAAACTATGCAGGAAGTTTCCAGCACAGACCCAAGTGGGATAAATATTCACTGTTGGGACCCACGGCCGTGACGCCTTACAGAGCCAGCAGTAGAAATACATCATCCATCACGTTGGAGGTTTGTGTGTGCGTGTTGAGCAGGTGTGTGTTGAGCAGGTGTGTTTGTGTGTGTGTTGAGCAGGTGTGTGTGTTGAGCAATTGTGTGTGTGTTGAGCAGGTGTGTGTGTGTGTGTGTTGAGCAGGTGTGTGTGTTGAGCAGGTGTGTGTGTGTTGAGCAGGTGTGTGTGTTGAGCAGGTGTGTGTGTGTTGAGCAGGTGTGTGTGTGTTGAGTAGGTGTGTGTGTTGAGCAGGCGTGTGTGTGTTGAAAAGGTGTGTGTGTTGAGCAGGTGTGTGTGCGTGCGTGTGTTGAGCAGGTGTGTGTGTGCGTGTGTTGAGCAGGTGTGTGTGTTGAGCAGCGTGTGTGCGTGTGTTGTGCAGCGGTGGCGCGGCGGTTAGCGTGCTGCGCTACGAACCCGGCAACCCGAGTTCGATTCCCGCTCACAGTGGCCGAAAACAGCGGCGGTTATCTGAGTCGGTCCTGAGCCTCCCCCTATGTCGATTCAGCCTCAAATGAGTAACTGGTCGGACGTGGTGCTGGCTACCCAAGCCCCTTCGTGAGCCGTGCCGGTCTTAATAGGTGTTCGCTCACAGCACTTGCCCCAAACGTATGCTAAGGCTACACGGGGGACCTTTATCCTTTGTGCCGCACGTTCGCCTGCGTGTGTGGCGCGGCTCCCCGTTAGAGCGTGGACGCTGCGCCCTCTGACCTCGCTGTCCATCACAAAGTTGTCCGCGGTCGCCCCCCCCCCTCGACCCAGCCCCCTCGACCCAGCCCCCCCCTGCCCCCTGCGCCACGCGTCGCGATTCATCGCCTCGCGCCGGCGAAATGAGAGCACCGTGGGCTCGTTTTTTAGCACAGCTGGAGCTGTGTGTGGCAGCCTGGCACACACAGCTGGAGCTGTGTGTGCCAGGCTGGCACACGCAGCTGGTGCTGTGTGTGGCAGCCTGGCACACGCAGGCAGTACGTATGAACGTTAGGAGATATACTGCAAGTTGCACTTCTTTCGAACCATACGTAGCCGACCGCGCTAATCAGAGGTGCGTAGGAAGGACAACAGGCGAACACATCTCTAAACACAAAAGCAGTTCGAAAGAAATGAGTTTTCAATCGAGGTTAAAAAGTGCATAGCTGCAGTGGCTTCCTAATATCGGAAGGAAGAGCGTTCCAGACGGCCGCAGAAGCGCACCTGAAAGCGCCGCGCGATGCGGTGACCGTCTTTGTTCGACGGCGAGCCAAAAGCCGCTGCTGCGAGGATGAGCGGAGTCCACCTGATGGTCGAAGCTCCGTGACGAGTTGAGCGAGGCGGCATTGTGGTTCGTCGGTGGCGAGCACTTTATGAGCACACGCCTGTGACGTGTGGTCAACCCCCATGAGTGACACCGCGTGGGGAGGCCTTCATCCAGCAGTGGATTGACAAATGTCTTTTAATTGGTATCATCATCATGATATCACCATGATATCATCATCATAATATCATCATATTGTAGTTGGTTTACGGAGAGCGGAGATGAATCTTTAGAGGCAACGCGTTTATTCAATAACGCTAACAGCACAACCACAGTCTTTCGCAAGGGCATCGGCCCTTTCTGACTACTGCCTGGGGAGGTATGGCCTCCATACTGGTGTGCCCTGTCACGGGGCTACGGGCTCTCAGTCCTGCTATGAGTGCCCTAGGGGAGGCTACACTGACCCGACCCAGCCATGGTGCGGGTCCCGACCACTGGCCCACTAGGACCGGGCCCTTACAAGGACGTTGGGCCGGGGGTTCCCAGGGTCTCACCACTGGCCCACAGTCAAGGACAGCGGGGCTAGGGGTCCCAAGGTTCTCAGCTAGCTGATCTTCTAGCTTCTGTCTTGGACTGGCCCCGGACCCTTCCAGAGGTCCGGCTTTTATACACCTCTCAGGTGCGTCAGCCCCTGGCCACGCCTCCCTTCCAGAGAGATCCAGGGGGGGGGGGGTCTCGGGGGATCCCCAAACACCCCGCAGCCTCCTCCTGCTTTGGGGCTGGAGAATGTCGCGAATGCCGATGCAAGGTACTGGCCCTGATGGGCCCTGTCTGCTACTGCAGGTAAGTGCACGCAGACCATTTACATGACTACACTATTAATATGATATCATCAAGATAGCATTATCATCAACTTAATGATAGCCTTACAGCCATGCCGCCAAGACTGTTAACTTGGTTAATTAATGAACCCCGTTGTCAAACCGAAGAAACCTACCACGTCCATCTACGCTCCCGAGAATATCAGTAGGAGTGGGTAACAACGCCTTTGCCGTTGCAGCACCGACGTTTAGGAACCGCCTTGTTTCCTCGCTTCACGTCGCAAATCTTCAAATAACATCCTGCAGCAGAAAATTGGTATTGGATGCGGTCACATTTGCAAATGTGACTTGTAATACTCTTTGGGTCTGCCAACCACGCGTGAACGCCGACAAACATACATCGCTCGGTGGGGAAATGGTGCGATACACATCTAGAATTTGTATCACACACGATTTTCCTTCAAACTCACAGAAAGATAGAGAGAGATGGGAGAGAGGGAGAGAGAGAGAAAACATTATTTCGAAGTGCAAGGAATTACAGCCAAGAGAGAAGGTAGCCAGAAGCGGCGCCAACAATTGCCCAAGCTCTGTGGTCCTATATGAGGATGTTTGGCCAATAACATCACAGAACATGCTGGAACTCGCACTGTGTAAACCCGAGACGAACGAGCACGGGGGGAGGGGTGAGCGGGGGGAGGGGTGAGCAGGGGGAGGGGGGAGGGGTGAGGGGGGGAGGGGTGAGCGGGGGGGAGGGGTGAGCGGGGGGGAGGGGTGAGGGGGGAGGGGTGAGCAGGGGGGAGGGGTGAGGGGGGGGAGGGGTGAGGGGGGAGGGGTGAGCAGGGGGAGGGGTGAGGGGGGAGGGGTGAGCGGGGGGGAGGGGTGAGGGGGGAGGAGTGAGGGGGTGAGCAGGGGGAGGGGTGAGGGGGGAGGGGTGAGCGGGGGGGAGGGGTGAGGGGGGAGGAGTGAGGGGTGAGCAGGGGGAGGGGTGAGGGGGAGGGGTGAGCGGGGGGAGGGGTGAGCGGGGGGGAGGGGTGAGGGGGGAGGGGTGAGGGGGGGGAGGGGTGAGGGGGGAGGGGTGAGCGGGGGGAGGAGTGAGGGGTGAGCAGGGGGAGGGGTGAGGGGGGAGGGGTGAGGGGGGGGAGGAGTGAGGGGTGAGCAGGGGGAGGGGTGAGCGGGGGGAGGGGTGAGCGGGGGGGAGGGGTGAGGGGGGGGAGGGGTGAGCGGGGGGGAGGGGTGAGGGGGGAGGGGTGAGGGGGGAGGGGTGAGGGGGGGGAGGGGTGAGCGGGGGGAGGGGTGAGGGGGGGGAGGGGTGAGCAGGGGGGGGGTGAGCGGGGGAGGGGTGAGCGGGGGGAGGGGGGAGAAGGGGGAGGGGTGAGCGGGGGGAGGGGGGAGAAGGGGGAGGGGGGAGAAGGGGGAGGGGGGAGCAGGGAGGGGTGAGCGGGGGGAGGGGTGAGCGGGGTGAGGGGTGAGCGGGGGGAGGGGTGAGCAGGGAGGGGTGAGCGGGGGGAGGGGTGAGCGGGGGAGGGGTGAGGGGGGGAGGGGTGAGGGGGGAGGGGGGAGAAGGGGGAGGGGGGAGCAGGGAGGGGTGAGCGGGGGGAGGGGTGAGCGGGGTGAGGGGTGAGCGGGGGGAGGGGTGAGCAGGGAGGGGTGAGCGGGGGGAGGGGGGAGCGGGGGGAGGGGTGAGCGGGGGGAGGGGTGAGCGGGGGAGGGGGGAGAAGGGGGAGGGGGGAGAAGGGGGAGGGGGAGCAGGGAGGGGTGAGCAGCATAGGCCTTGCACTCAGAGTGAGACAAGACCCACATTTAGTTGCTATGAATCCCACATCGCTGCTTCAGGATTAATGTGAGCAATGTGTTTTAGATTATTTGCTTCTTTAAAAAAACTCAACATGTAATGTAGTTTCCTTGTGTATTACGTTAAGATGCTGTCATGGATTTGTACAATACAGCACTTTCATTCGTAAAACTGCTGACCAATCAAAACAAATAAAGATTTCGTTCATTCAATAACGCGGCATTTACAGTTTCGCTCCGTCTCATTAAGGCACTTCGTGGCATCCACCCTCGGTGCCTGTAAACCAAAACAAGGCGAGCGCAGTCGCGCCAACACCACCCACGTCACAGTGCACTGCTCAAGCCGACAGGCAGCCTTCACAGTCAGCGGTTACCATTCCACATTCTTACGGCAGGGACCATTCTCGCTACACAATGAACACCAATTCAGTTCATAGATGTGGTATCTGTTTATTACGCGGTGGCGAGGTGTTAACTACCTCGCCTGGTATGCAGGAGGTCGTAGGTTCGATCCCGACCCTGACGCCTGCTGCTCGACAATTGGAGTTAGCGTATCTCTCTTCCCGTGGTCGCGTGGATTTGTCTCCGGGTCCTCCGGGTTTTCCCTGAACATTTATAATGAACACGCGTTTAGAGTGTTTGGCTGATGTGGGGCCTTACCTGGTAAAAACATGTTGATTACTATGGGGACCTCATTTGCCAGTAAAAATATGATAATTGGTTCTTTACCCTTCTATCTGGCAACAAAACTGACACCTTTTTGCAAGGAGTCATGTTTGCATAGACCGCAATACCTGCAGTCATAAATACAAACAAAAGACATAACGTCATCTGGTCCAACCCATATGAGACTAGGCTCGAAGGAAAGCTGTCTCGGGTGTGGACCAATCAACTTCAAGGACAGTGCACATTATCAGAGTTATGTCTTTTGTTTGTATTTATGACTGCAGGTATTGCGATCTATGCAAACATGACTCCTTGCAAAAAGGTGTCAGTTTTGTTGCCAGATAGAAGGGTAAAGAACCAATTAACAACATGTTGATTAGTTTTAGTTCAATAACCCCGTAGTGATGATGGGCAAAGTCAACCCCTAACCGGGATTGAACTTGCAAACCTTCTGATTGTTGTTATCCAGCTGGCACGGTAAAGCGCTCTCATTGTTCATCACGATTTACTTAACGGGCTGTTTACATTTTGGTGAAAAAAACATGCGCTCGTTATTTTGCACACGGGCGCCGTCGCCGTTTGTGTGTCGATAAACACCACGCGTTGCCCTGTTCGCCGTTCCACTGGTGACCAGCACGTGCGGACTCAATAGCCTCCAGACGTTAACTTCTGTCTTGATGTCTAATTCGTTTAAACGTTTCAACTCGCCCACCGCGCGGTACAACGTTCCCCGCCTCTCACATCAAAAACTTTCCACGGATACGGAGCTCACGTGCGAGCATCTTCTCTTGCCGGTATTCGAGGCCTTGAATGGACTTGCTCCTCCCTGCATTCGTGGCCTCCTTCAGCCACTTATCAAGATCATGAAGATCCTCGGAGTGTGCATTGCTGACTGTCCCACGGCCGAGGCTACGAGCGTGGGGGTGGTGACGGCGCCTTTGCCGTCGCGGCAACTCAACTCTGGAGCTCCTTCACCCGTCCAGGTGAGTTCCGAGAGACACAAACCTGCAAACCCTCCACGGAAAGCGGATATCTGCACAATGGCTTTCTCTCTCTCTCTTTAGTTATTTTCAAACGTCTTTTTAACTTCCTCTTTCCTTGGTTGATGTCAAACGATGTCCTCCTTTCCATGCACAGCGCCCTGAGAACGATTGTTTAAGGGGCACTCTATACATTTGTATTATTACTAATATCACTTTGTGATTTTGTTATGAAGTCTGTTGATTATCATTGTCAACAGCGATGATGTATCCACTGCTGAATGGCAGCCCCCCACCCCCAAGTCATCGTCTCGTCATGCACCGGTCCATCTCCACGGAGTCATCCTCTTGGGCGCGTGCTCTGCTTTGGCCGCTACTCCGTCAGCACATTGCAGCAATCACCCTACACCAGCCTCGACACACACGCGCCTGTATAAGCATGGGGGGGGGGGGTGGTCGAATGCCCCCCCCCCCCTTCCCACTCCCCTGAAAGACCTCGGAATTTAGCATTGTATTGATGTGTGTTGAACTTCTTTCGCACCGTACCTCAGCGAATCGTGATAATCGGAGGTGCGGGGGGAAGGACAACGATGTGGGGGGAAGGACAACGATGTGGGGGGACAGACGACAAAGCAGTTTTGACGATCGGCCGCCATCCCCTCCAGCGACGCGTCATGCCGGATCCCCACTTAGCTTCACAGCCAAACGGATTTCCCCGCAATATTCAAATGTGGACATTGACAAACAATGGTCATCTCGCAACACATTCCTCTCGCCCACGGCAGCGAGAGTGGAACCCTTGGCCCAGGATGTTGAAGGCAGTTTGCCGCAGCCAGAGTCACCCACACGCAAGTGGCCATCGCCGGTAATTACCGACGGGCAGACCCGGGTCCCGTCGGCTCGGCGTGCGTGCGGTGTAAGACCGTGCTGGAGGAGGTCTGGGGTCCCGACTCTCCCCTCCAGTGGAGGGGAGCCTCCGGGCCAGCGCTGCGGCCGTGCGAGGCGGTGCCCCGCGGGCCACCGTGCCGCGGGCAGGGCCCTCTCTCCACCCCCCCCCCCCCGGTCACCTCCCCCCCCCCCCACCTCTCATCCTGTGCTGCTCACCCCACCGCTTCGTGGTCGTCCCACACGCCCCCACCGCCGCCACGGTCACAATGGCTTTCGCACGGGCCACGACTTCCCCTGCGGAACGCTCCCAGGGTCACTGTCTACGAGCAAATCAAACACCGCTCGCGAATAAACAGCAGCGGAGGAAGAAGAAAGCGCTGCTGCGTTTCATTTCTGCGGGGGGGCTCGCAAACCTTCGGTGTCGGCGATTGCCCAACGTACTGGGATGTTCCTCATGCGGCCAGTCATCATCTTCTTCCTCTTCTGTTGTGTGGTCAAGGAGTTGACCACCTATCAGAGATTCGATTCTCAGTGAATTTGGCCGTTCACTTTGCGTTATCTGAGAGTGAGCGAATTGCAGATCGACCTCACGGGATCTCACCTCGACCCGACGCTCGCACCCACCCACCCACCGCCTCCACGTGTCTACCGGGGGCAGTTGCGAGTTCACGGCCAACTCGGTTTGGAGTTTGTAGTCGCGGTGGCAAGCACGACGTCTTTGATATCCCCACTCGTTGTGCATTCAGAACCCGCAGTCTATCATCAATAAATGCTCCCGGGGTCAAATGAAACTGGCGGAGTGTTATCTGGCACCAAGTTAACGTATGCTATTTACAGTTCAGATTTTAAAATGCTTTATTGATATAACACGTAACATTTTTCAACAATATCTGGGTTAGATTAATCTTACATGGTTTGCAAGAGACCTCCCCCATGAAGCTGACATTACTTCTAAGTACAGTGCAATGATGAGCACGTCCGTTGTCCACTGCTGACTGACAATATCCCTACGTTGTTCTCAATCCTGGGGAGTCGTCTGACCATACTTCACCACGGTGGTCAGTGCGGGTTGTGAGAGTGGAGGGGGGTGGATGCATTGCTGGTTCCGATATCACTCGTCACTCACGATAACCCACTGGCCGGGAACCACTCATCGGGTACATCTCTCAACTAGACTATCTTTTTTTTATTTCACCAGGTAAGGCACACTGATGATAGCTCATTTTCAGAAGCGACCCGACCACACACGATAGCTTATCGTGTGGAAATGTATAGCAGCTCAATAATATCAACGCACGTTGATTCTAAATGTGGGCGGAAAAAACCGGAGGGCCCGGAGAAAAAGCAACGCGACCATGGGTAGAGAGAGAGACACGCAAACTCCAAATATATAGCAGGCGTCAGGGTCGGGACTGAACCCACGACCTCCTGCATACCAGGTGAGGTAGTTAACATCTCACCACAGCGGTGGAAATCCCCCCCCCCACCACCCCATCATCGTGTCAACAACAGCCCCTACTGCCTTCGTATGCTCCACTCTAATCCACATCTATAAGGAGGGCAGAATTGGACTCAGCACGGAACCTTGTGGAGCACCCTACGTTATGTTAATGTTTGTGGACGGAGATGTTATCACCTTTTGAGAACGGTCTGAGCGGTAACTCTTAAACAACCATTTTATTGTACTGTCTGACATTGTTGCTGATCGAGTCTTGGTGAGTCGAATACAACAATGTCGAAGGCTTTTGACAACAGTGGTAAAGGTTTCATTTGGAAGCCACTGGAGCTATACACAAAATCTCGATTGATACCTCATATCTTGAGAAAGTGCTTTTTGTGTTGAGATTTGTTTTCCTCTTCACCCGCACCTCCGATTCGCACGGTTGGCTACGCACGGTGCGTAAGTGTTTCAACACACACAACATGCAACATATTAAGATCGCAGCGACAACGCTGCACCAAACCCCCTGGGCAATGCAGTCGACGCCGACCCCCCCCCCTCCTCCCGATTTGCGTCGCTGCCGCTCGCCGCGTGGCTTTGGCTCTGCAGGTGTCGCCATCGGCGCGCTCGGCGTCACCGCAGCGCCTACCGCGATTGCCAACCGCATTGCCACCACCACCAGCGCCTACAGCCACTGCCTACCCCTAGTGCCTACAGCCAGTGCCTACTCCCAGTGCCACCACTGCCAGTGCCACCACCCCCAGTGCCTACGGCCACTGCCTACCCCCAGTGCTGCCACCGCCGCGTGGTTCAGTGTCAGAGTCCCCCCCCCCCCCCACCGTTCTGCTTATCCCGTAATCTAACCCCCAGAATATTAAAGCACGCGGCGCTGTCTCTCATTCCTCCTATCCCCTACCCCGCCCCCTCCTGTTGTTTCAGCCCAAGGGCTTTGTTACATTCTCCAAACTACTCCCCGGCACGGGGTCCCCGCTGTGCCCTGATGAGACGGCGTGTCGCTGTGCAGCACCGGGCAATGCATGAAGGCCAAACTGAACCGCGTCTTGCAACGCGCGATGACGTGGAGGGGTTATTGACCGCGGCAAAAAGATGATTTTGAAATGTATTCGTGTTCTTAGGATTTATGTCAAACTGACTACATTTCATTACAAATACGCCCGCAATTAAACATTAGGGGCCGTCCATAAATGACGTCACGCACCTAGGGGGGGTCAGACAATTGTGACGATGTGTGAAGAGGGGGGGGGGGGTGAGAAATGTGACGTCACATCAAAATGCGCAACTTTAAATAAATATAGAATTATTATAACAACACTAATTGTTATAACAATACTCCTGCAACATCAGAGTGCGATTTGAAGCATGTTTTATATTTTTTTTTGGGGGGGGGGGGGCAGAGTTATGTTACGTCATATTTGAGGGGGGGGGGAGTCTGACTCTTTGTGACACCGTGTGACGAGGGGGGGGGGGGAGTCAAAAATCGTCCAAAATTGCGTGACGTCATTTATGGACGGCCCCTTACCCGTGGTGGGTGGCAGTTGAATAAAACGTGAACATGTCTAGGACTCTCTTCTCGACAGTGGGTCCAGTCCGTGTGCAACACAGCAGCAATGAATACAAACATATATCATACTGCAATATAATTACACGTGAATAATGGCCAAATATTGTTGTAATCAAGAGACTAATGTAATATTCAAAAATTCAGAAGTTCATGAGAAAAAAAGTTTTGTTGTTGTATTTTTAAGGTTCGTTAAATTCTTTATTCAGTCTTTTCCCCGTGGTATTCGCAGTTCCGTGAATTCACAGACAGGGCACGGTCCGTCATCGCACTCGAGGCCACGAGACTGAAAGTGGTGACACGTATTGCATCATTTTGCATCTCTCGAGATGTGGATCTGCCTCATAGAACCAGCCGACATTCTCCCCGACCTCGTGTACGAGAGTTCACATGCGAAACGAGTCGGGTCACGCCCGTTATTAACTCTGTCACCTCTGTTCGGCAACGTTGCACACAGTGTCACTTTGTCACGCACCAGCCTGCGATAACTGCACATACTCAGATATAGGACCGCATTGCACCTCCACACAACCCTCTAATCACACGCGTACCATGGGCAGTAGCTACCCAGGCTGTCCGGGACCAGGGTTTACCGGACCGCTGTGTGGCTGTGGGCAACTTGGCACGCTGATGCCGCACCGCCTCGGTCTGCGCGTGTCACCTCCCCCTCACGTGGCCATGGCGCGGCCCGGCAGACAGCCATCATCGCTTTACATTGTTGATGGCCGTCTCGTTTCGACGGGACAAGGAGATGGAGCGAGAAGGCCAAGTACATTGGATGCAGTGGGCGTAAGGTCGAGCGGTTGAGTGGGCTTTGGTATGTACCTCTGACAGTAAACGCAAGAGCAAGAACTTCATTTCAGTTGGTCGCATATTAGTATAATGAGTGAGAAAATGACAAGTCGAGTCCAAAACATACGCACGACCGCACACACGTGAACTTTAACTTCTGGATGGTAACAGCCTGAGAGAAGCGCCTCTGTTGCAAGGGAGGTTACAGGTTACACACAAAGGATGTACAACTCAGCGCGCATTGTTGTCGTAGCCACCATCACTGCTCATCGTCCGGGTGTTTTGGGGGGAGGCCACCAAATGGTGCGGCCAAATCTTTAGTCACGGGACCCTCGAGTGCCAGTCACGGCCAAACAATTTCAATGGTCACGTGGGAGTGACCATTCACATTTTGTGAGCTCACCGGTGAGTCAGAATGACTTCCTGGTCTCTCCGCTGAGAATGCCTGGCATGGTTTTCAAATGAAATGTCACGAATCGAATCGCTAACTTTGGGGCTGTGGGAGTTCTTCAACTTCCCAGTGGGAGCCGAACAACAACAATGATAATTGGTGGGCTAATCGCTCGTATGCATGATAATCGATATCGTCTGTCTGTGTTAAGTGTTGGAGGGTGTCACAACCTAAATTTGGTTTGATCACTCTGTGGGCTATCCCCCAAAATCTACGAATCCAAGAATATACGATACGCAACGTTCCGAGTCGAGTTCACGTACTCGAGTGAACGCGCAGACGCCCATCGAGGAAGTTGCCCAGGCCTCTCTTCCAGAGGGATGACTTCAAATATACAAATGACACACAACATTAGTTTTCACAAACGACAGGCCATCACGGTCACATTTCTACCTGGGACGGATTTTTGTTTCACGGGGTCAATCTGCTCCTTGGCAAGCTCCATTATGAAACACGGAGAAAACCCTCAAACAAATTATTGTAATGTCAAAACAGTCAACACGCTCGACGTGTTTTCCAATGTAAACAAACAAACGACTGCAAAAATGTAACCACAAGGTCCATAGTGATTAGCGGTTAGGGGGAGAGACCTCTTCGTTGTGCCGAGTCAAACCGGAGATCCGCAAAGCTGGCGGGCGATGGCACGTCCCACGATGAAATGTGAGACGTGCCATGCTCCCTATACTCAACTGCCTTCACGTGTACGCTCATATTTCTTTGTTACGCTGAGAATTAAACTGAGAGGCAGAGGAGTGCGTGTTGGCATCAGGGAACTCAAGAAAGGGACGGATGAGCACAGCGGCCAAAGGAGGGAACGCGCCCGAGAGGACGACAGGAACTGAAACGCAGAGACGAGATCGCGTCCTGCGCGGAGGTGAGATGGACTGTGACATCGCAGGGCCATGAGAGATGTCACTGGCGGGGGCAGTGAGGTCTTCATCCAGCAGTGGATAGACAAAGACAAAACGAGTGCAGCATCATACGTGACAAAAGTATTAATAATCATGGAATCTAAAACATTATTTATTTTAGCAACAATGGCCAAAATATGACATTTGACGTGAAAATATTCAACTGTGTCCACCTTGCGAGGACGAGTCTTTGGGGCTTGGGGGGTTGTTATTTTTTTAAATAGATAAATTGTTCAAGATATTTCATTGCTGGAATTCTGCCTCGCATTGACTCCTTACGCACACCAACTTGTACAAGCCCGTCCGGCTATCACGCTTGCCAGAGGGAGCGCCTCTCCGTTTGTGTGTCACAGGTTGCAATCCTTCTCACGGCCAAGTGGACCATTGCCAAGCCGTAACATCCTCGTGTAGTGACATCCGACACAGCAGCGGTCTTCAACAAATAGGAGCCTTTATTTCCTCGGGAACAAGACACACGGGACTTCAATGATTCTCTTCATTCCAAGTGTCGTGAGTTCTCGGGTTTTCCCCCCTTATAAAATATATATATATCCCTCAAGCTCCTTTCTTGAAGGTTCCTTGACCCACTTTCCCTCCAGCCATTCACCTTCCCACTTTCTTGAACGGATCCCAACCGACCTCCCTGTCAATCACCCTCCATTTCCCGCCATTTCCATTTTGAATTTCTCCAATCCCTTCAATTTCCCTGCCTCTAACCCAGGGGTGGGCAAACTTTTTGACTCGCGGGCCACATTGGGTTCTAAAATTTGACAGAGGAGCCGGTCCAGGAACAGGTGGATGGAGTGTTTGTGTGAACTAATATAAATGACATCTAAAAATCATTACATGAAAGGATTTGGCCTTTAACAGGTAGCAAAGCATTTATTTGCAAGGCAATTTAACAAATTGCACGAACATGAACAATACAAAAACATGTTGTAACGTGACTGATCAAACATCATGAAAACATCTGAGCCCTGCGCCAAACCAATGACCTCACTTGAACTTATTTATTATCCACATGAACGGGTTAGAGCAGCCACGCAGGCTGTGTTGCGGAGACACATCATCACACATCATCACTTTGAGTTTCAGTGGGAACAGTGTTGTTGATCTCCCATTTTTGCCAGTGCATCCAAGTCTGGAGTTATTTTGGTTGTGGTAATTCTCAGGATAGATCTGAGGTGCTGATCCATTAACTTTGATCTGTGACGGGCTTTGTTGACGTTCATGACTCTGAATGTCTGCTCACACACATAAGTCGAGCCAAACAAAGTCAGTATCTTCTGTGCAGTCCTCCGGAGGTTTGGAAACGTGGCTCTGTTAAGTGAAGCATAAAAGTCATTCAGTTTAACAGACAGGGGACAGGACACCAGCTGAAGTGACTGTTCAATGTTTTCGAAATCAGAGAACCTACGGAAGAATTCTCCGTGCAGGTCCTCAAGTGATTTGCTGTATTTTTTTGCGTTTTGCGGTGCCTCTTCCTGCATGGCAAGTGTGGGGAAATGAGCAAAAGATTTGTTCGCAATTTGTCCGGAGAACAAAGTGAGCTGGATTTGAAGGCGTTCACATGTTTGTACATGTCGTGAACAAATTGATCTTTCCCCTGCAGTTTCACATTCAGCTCATTCATGTGTGAGAATATGTCCACAGCAAACACAAAGTCACTAAGCCAGTTCTTGTCGCTTAGCTCCGGGAATTCAATCTTAATTTTGGAGCTTTCGTGACTGCAGGAATTATTCTTTGGTTTTTTCGGTAAAGTCACGTATAAAAATAAAATAATAAATTAAAAAATTAAATTACTCCCCTCCCTTCGTACTCATTGACATGTAAATGTTTTCCCTACCCCCTCCCTCTCTCTGCCTCCGCCCCCCTCTGTCTATTTAAGGCCACCCCACAGAGACGATCACCTCTCTCTGTACCTGGGTTGCTCTCTCTATGTATCTTGGTGATATCTGTCTGCTTATATGTCTGTCTATAGTTTTCTGGTTATATTCTATGTCGCTATTTCATTATACCTGATGATGATTGCTTGTGTTGCAATCGAAACGTCGTATGCTATTATTTAATTTATTATTTTATTTTTATACGTGACTTTACCGAAAAAACCAAAGAATAACTCCGGGAATTCGTCAGATTTCCCCATCAACTCCAAAAATGCGATGATATCTTCTTTCAGCTCCCACACTCGTTGTAACACTTTCCCCAAACTTAACCAGCGGACACGAGAGTGGTACAGCAAGTCCTGATGATCCGCATCAGTTTCCTCCAGTAAGGTAATAAACTGACGGTGCTGAAGTCCCCTTGCTCATATAAAGTTCACAAGTTTTACGACTGGATTAAGCTGCAATACAGACTTACACAGGGATTCCTGTTGGATGATGCAGTGAAGGAAAATACGATCCTGGACAGGGTTATCCTCTTTCACTTTTTTCTGGATTCTTTTCAGCAGCCCAACATTTTTTCCAGTTAAATTTGTCGATCCATCCGTTGTGACATTGACAAGTTTACTCCGAGGTAGCGTCATTCTTTCGATGACAGCAGATACCTGGTTATACAAGTCCTCTCCCCGCGTTGTTCCTTTCAGGGACTCTATGGTTAAAACCTCCTCTGTTATCGCAAAACTGTCAATGCCTCGGATAAAAATGAGGAGCTGAGCAGTGTATTTTACGTCCGTACTTTCATCCAGTGCTAGTGAATATAATTCAAAGGAATCATACGTTTTGTTTAATTGACTGGCTATTTTTTTTATCAATCAGTTCCACACGGCGAGCCACAGTCCTGCGTGATGAGCTGACTTTTTCAAATTTGCTTTTGATCTCCGGACACAAGATGTCTGCTGTCTGTACCATGCATTCTTTTACAAACTTGCCTTCGGAGAAAGTGGTAATGAGTGGTAATGTTGGTGAGAAGAAGGTTTTAAAGAAAATTTAAATCGAAGTGAAGAAGGAAATTATTGAAAAGTTTGTATAATTAATCATTTTTTAAACTTTAATTATGTGTTCTGTGCTTAAAACTCTTAAAATACTGTGGGGTCTAGAACGGACTCGTTAAATTTGGAGAGAACTCGGAGTTAAGTTTTGTTGAATTACACAAAGCGTAACAGTTATGTATATAACTCTTGTTATATAAAATCCCTAGTAAGATATTAATTGTGTGAGTGTAGTCATACCCCTCCCCCTCATTCAAGCCGTAATTTAGAGAGCGAAAGCGCCGAGTACGTAAATCGCTAACATAAGAACCCGTTAATCTCTTCTCGCATCATTCATACGATGATGCGGTGAAGTAAACGTTGATACGATATCACTGTACCCAAATATTACTGTTAACTTACTTTCAATAGAAACATGAATTGCTCATACGAATATTCTCTCTCTCTCAGAATCGACCGACTGATGTAGCAGACGAAACAACCATCTTGTTGTTCGATTCTAAACCTTGATGCGGCAATGTTAGTTTTCTCTGTTATTCAAGGTTATCTCAATGTTATTCAATGTTGTTACATTTAGTTTACTATTACACTGAATTCTATGGTGTAATTAACTATTTTTTTTGCTTAATAATCTTTAAAAAACAATATTTACATACAGTTCGTAGGAGTCTGGAACGTATTAATTGTATTTACATACAATCCAATGGGGAAATTAGGTTCGAGTCACGACCAAATCGGGTTGGACAAGTTCGGCGGGCCGGATTAAAAAGCCCAACGGGCCGTATACGCCCCGCGGGCCATGTCTGCTCTAACCAATCCCCTTTCAGGCCCGCTAACTACCAATCAGAGGGCTTGTGTTTACTCCCTGAGTGTCCGCGTCACGCGGTGTCCACCACGTGTGGTGAGTATCTTTGGTAGTGATTAGAGTCTCACCACTTGTGCAAAGTCAACACTCCACTGCCTTCTGTGTTATTCAGTGTTTCGGTGGAAAATACAAAATGATATGGAAGCCCTATTGGCTGAAATGTTGGGCTTTTTGTTTCAATATCCGCACCTCCAATTGGTATGGTTGGTTACGTACGGTGGAAAAGAAGTTATACATAATACATCTTCTTGGTTATATTTGTGTGTCTTGTTTTGAAACTGGCTTTGAAACAGAAGCAGGATACTCCGTTAATCATAAGTAATTTAATACTCTGACCGTTCACCGTCAACGTCCCGACAAACGGGCAATAATGTGATTAACTTAGGCTTACTCATACATCTGAAGAGTACAACAATAAGACAGTGTTACGTGACATAACGAATGAGATATAATGAGCAATGACCTTGATTGTTTTATTTTCATGGCATAAATAAGTGTGCCTTTGACAATAACGCCTCGTCAGGTCTCGGAAGCTAAGCATGCATGAGCCTGGATGGTGCTTGGATGGTGTATATTGGCCTGTTCTATGTATGCTGCTATTGCTGGAGAACTAACATTGCTAACAGCAACATTAGACCGTACTGTGCTCTTCCATCTACGCTCCTGGCCTCCACCAACTCGCACCGAGCCACACGGTGAAGTATGGGCAAACAACTCCCATGAATGGAGTGGTGTGGGGAGGCTTGAACCCAGCAGTGGGTTGAGAAGAGGCAGCACCTGTGCATGATTTAGTTTTTATCGCGGACAGCGACCCCACGTGCAGCCTGAGGAGAGACAATGCTCTACTGACACTAACCTGTACTGATCAATGTGGTGAAGTATGGTCAAAAAACCGCCATGACTACCTAAGTAGATAGACCACAAGGCCCAGACCCCAGCAGTGGTGGGTCTCGTCACCACGGCACGGCCTGGGAGGGTGAAGGAGGGGCAGGAGGACTAAGACGCGCTGGGTGCGTGCGTACGGGCCGGTCAGGAATTACGAGTTTCCGTTCGGGGCCAGCCAAACACCCCTCGGCAGTGCCAAAGAGGGGGCGCAGCTGATTCGGGGGCAGAGATGGAGCCGGCAACACTGAGGATGTAGTTTCGGAGGTGGGTGACCTTATCCCTGATTTTATATTTCAATTTAAATTTCAATCAAGCGACAGACAAATACTATACATGTGTAGGGGTGTTAGAGAGAGAGCCGTTATGCATGGCAGCTTATGGGAAACAAACACAGTGGGCGGGGCTACGTGAGTGCACGGGGGGTGCTCTCAACGATGTCCGCACCGGGCAGCCCGGGGCCCCACCCCTCAGCGGGGGTTGAGTATAAAAGGGGATGTGTCAGAGTGCTCGGGGGGAAATGTTAAGCTAACGAGAAGACTGAAGACATCTTAGCTAGAGCAGCGGACTCCCCTAGTTCGACGTCCTTATCAGGGCCGAACAGGATCGAGCCAGCGGCGTGGTTCCGAGAGCCAGAGCCGGAGCTCTTGTCAGAGCAGGTCTGGGACTCCGGGTACCGGGCCCGACTTACCAGTGTCGGGCCAGATAGCCTCCCCTAGCCCGTTAGTGGAGGACTAAGAGGCAGGCTAGGGTAGCTAGCGTGTGTATTCCCAGCTAGCCGGGTGAGGGGGCCGATACCCCCACGAGTGTTATATGCCCACTGTTGTGCTGTGAAATAAACCCGTGTGCCTCCAACTCCGGCGTCAAGAGTCGTCAACGGTATTACACATGTGGGTAAATAATATACTTCAGGAGAGTTAGGTGCAGGGCTGCGCCCTCCACCTGTCCTTGATGACTGCGTGGGGCTCCGGTGGCGATGCTGGCGCAATTTACGCGGGATTGTTTCTTGGCTGATGATGATCCGGACCAGCTGTGAACCACAAATGAAGCACAGTAGCTCGCTGATCTCGTCAAGGAGCATAAAGTATCAAGCGAACTCAAAGCAGCGGCTTTTGGCTAGCCATTGAACAAAGACGGTGGTCACCGCATCGCGTGCTTTCAGATGCGCTTCTGCGGCCGTCTGGAACGCTCTTCCGATATTAGGAAGCCACTGGAGCTATGCACTTTTAAATCATCTAGATTAACAAACTAATTTTTTCAGAACTTAATTTTTGTGTTTAGTTTGTTGTCTTTCTCCCACACCTCCAAAGAGAAGCAGTTCCAGCCATCACATTAGGGGTGAGTTAATTAAATGTTTGACCAAATATAACAAGCTATTTTTTAAGTTGATAATTTTGTATGGCCCGCGAATGATGTTATAAATATCCAAATGGTCCTTGACAGAAAAAAAGGTTCCGCATTCCTGCTGTAGTGCATTTACAACACAAATTCCCATCAGGAGATCTCGGTATAAATCAATTTACCCGCCACCTCGAACGTACAAATACCAATTCCCAAATCGCGGGTCAAACCGGGACAGGTGGCAACGCCACTTACGCTGCGTCATCTCGACAAGCTGCTACTCGCGGTGGACAGATGCTTCCTGTGGGAGCCCCGTTGCCAGCTCGGAACTCTGGGCTTGGCCCACGCACGCGGCAGCACAATACCTCATTAAGGCAGCCCGGTCATTATTGGGCTCGGGCGGTGTTTGTTTTGCGGGGCCACGGGGCTCGGGGAGGAGCGACGGCCTCCTCCTGCCACGCGCAGCGAGCCGAGCCCGGGCGGCCGAGCGCGCGGTGCTCCGGCCCCATCGGAGCCTGGGAACCGGGTTCGGGCGGCCGCTCCTCGCAGGAGGAAGCGCCGTGTTTTCTCTGCGACGCGGGACAACAATGCACGGCGGGGTGGCGGGGGGGTCACTCCTTGGCCCACGCCGCCACCACAGCCGCCGCCGCCGCCGCTCGCAATCAAAACACCGCGCTAATTACTGAGCGCACCCGCAGCTGCACCGCCTACCGTGAAAGCATCCGGTCAGAAGCAGCACTGCGACTACCGGTCATGAGCACACGTTGAGCAACAGAAATGTAAACAAACACGATGCCATATATTTAGATTTGTTGTTCTGTCTCATTCCTGTTCATGCAAGCTATTTTAGAGTGATTTCCTGCTCAGATGAACACTGACGTGATGCTCAACCTCCCATTTACAGCTCTGAGCCAGTGGTGGAAATTCCACATTCTTGTGGCGAGGGTGAGGTGTATCAATATGTCAACCATTGTTGACTTTCCCACGTACATCGTGGTACTCAGTTCAACACTTAGGCTTTCGCGACCAATATCCATAGCAGAGGTTTTTTGGGTTAGATCGCGTAAATAATTATTGAACTCTTGCAGACGCCACAAAGTCTGCGGACTCCACAAAGTCTGTGGACTTTGTGGCATCTGCAAAGTCTGTGCAAGCGTGTGGTGTCGTGGTTCGTGGACTTAGCCTGTCCTGCTTCATCAACTCGCCATGGGAACAAATTCATTTTCATTCTCTCTTGATGCCAGTTTAACAGAATTTAATAGCAACGTAGTCTGATTTGCCCGACACAATTAGCTAATCAAATAATCAAATGTAATTGACTGCGCTTCACTCGACAATATCTCCCATGTGATTAACATCAACGGCAGATGGAACACAAAGGCAGCGTTCACCACTCGAGGCAACTTGCAATCGCAAACTGGAGTCAATTTAAAAGTGATGAAATACAATTATGAAGAGAAAACCCAGTTGTGTAGGAGTAGCTCATAGCATCCTTCTGCGTACAAGTTTGAGTCCAATGACAGGCGTCTGTATTCGGGACGCAGGAATTAACTGGAAGCGGTTTTGTGTTGAACCTTATTGCAGTTTGCTGCAAAGGGACGATAGACCCAGGTTGACTGAGAAATATGTTCGTATTTGGTCGGTGTGAAAAGTGGCACAACCTAGAGTCGCTGCTTTTTGGCGTAAGAGAAGTGGGAATGGTCTCAGAGATGATGTCAGGCATGTGCTCGATACCGACCCTGACGCCCGCTGTATATTTGGAGTTTGTATGTCTCTCTCCCCGTGGTCGCGTGGATTTTAGTCGGGATCATCCGGTTTTTCCCTCCACATTTGCAATCAAAATGCGTTTAGAGTATTTGGCTGCTATAAATTTCCACACGATAAATTCACTTCGTTGAGCTACCATTTGTGGCCAGGTCGCTTCTGAATAAGAGCTACAGAGCCATTTTGTCTTACCTGGTGAAATAAAAATATATTTTAACTTCGTCGCATCCACTCTGTGTTCAACCACCACACTGCACGTCACAACAACACACTCGCTCAAATACAAAGCTCCCCCGTATAGCATTAACAAACTTTTGGGGCAAATGCTGTTCGCGAGCACCTATAAAGGGCGGAACAGCAACACGAGGGGGTGGGTGGCCAACACCACGCCCGACCGTCTTTGTCTCTCTAGTGGCGATATTTTACACACCGAACCAGGTACTCATTTGAGGCTGAGTCGACCATGGTGAGGCCCAGGACTGGTTAAGATAAATCGTTATTGGTGTTGGCGGCCGTGAGCGCCAATCAAACTTGGTTCGACAGGTTTGTGGTGCGGCCGCGCTAACTGGTGGGCCACCGCTCGACCCAGTGCGGCGAGGTAGGGGACGGGCACCGTGACGACGTGAATGGTGCAGCTTCGACACGACTGGCCGGGCCAGCAGTCGGAGGCTCTTGGTGTTCAGCGTAATCGGCGTAATCATCACAATCACAGCTATTGTGCCGACATTACCGCGGCCCCCCACCCCTCTCCCCAAATCGCCATCCGTGCCCCGTGGCACGGGCTAGGGTGGCGCGCTGTGGGCACGCCTTCGTGCCTGTGGAAAACCTCAAGGGCCCGGGTGTAATAAGCAGCTCTCCGCCGTGATTGCGCCAATCAATGTAATTGTCGTTGCCTTTGGCCATAGACACAGCAGCAATGATTACTTCAAGCGGCGTCCACCTTGGCTGAGCGAAAGCGGCGAGCAGTCACCATCGGGGCGGTTCGCTCGTTCTCAGCGTGTCTCCGGAAAACACGGGGAGCAGTGGCGCAGCGGTTCGCACGTGGCACCGTCCGTAGCCACGGCTGACAGCAGCAAGTTATATCTGAACTGGTGTTGAACTCTCTCCCCACCGCTTCACCAGCCTGCAGCGTGGTGAAGTCTGATCGAGGTTCGTCGAAACGTATTCTATTAAAACTCGCGTTCTACGTGTGGATGTTGCCATGCTAAGAGAGCGAAGAAGCGTGGCGTTAAGATCAACAGCAAAGCTCCATCGTTGGTCTTTTGCATTGGCGCTGCAAAAGTAACAGAACGCGTCCATGAAATGCCCAGGGATAAATTATGATAATGCCAGGTAGGTGGGTGTGTTGTGCCCAAATAGGTTACCACGGGCGTGTTCTTGCCCATACGTGTTATCGAACAGGAATCGATGGAAATCACAGTGAGTTTGATTCCATGCCAAACTCAGTGCTAGATCCCTGTTTACGCCACGTGCTACACCACGTGCTAGATCCTGTGCTAGATCCTGGCTTAGAGCACGTGCTAGATCACGTGCTAGATCCTGTGCTACACCACGTGCTAAACCACGTGCTAGATCACGTGCTAGACCACGTGCTAGACCACGTGCTAGTTCACGTGCTAGACCACGTGCTACATCACGTGCTAGATCCTGTACTACACCACGTGCTAGACCACGTGCTAGATCCTGGCCTAGACCACGTGCTAGACCACGTGCTGCAAACTCGTGACAGCCCCAAGTGAGGTGCGGCGCCACTCACTGCAGCGACGGCAACTTCTCCTTCCGGCGTCCGCCGTTGCCACGGATATTGCTGTGTGGGTGCCAGGCGCAAGTTTGCCTCCAGGAGACCGATGCCAACCTTCTTCCCCACTGTGCCCAGTTTTACTCACATGCTGGACGCATGCACGCGTCTGGATTGAAACCAAGATTGAAAAGTATTTTTTTAAACTGATTTTTGTGTTTTTGTTTGGCAACGTACGGTGCGAAAGAAGTTTTGATATGAGCACTCAATGTTCCAGCAACAGTCTAAAATAGTTTCACTTTCAATACCATTGAGCTTGTATAGGAATACCTTACTGAGTATTGAAGGGTGTGTGTCCGTTATTCAACAGCTACTAATAGTGTAACTATTCATGTGCCCATATAAAACTGGTCATCAGGAAACTTTCAAAATGTAATTCTCATCAGGCCCCATGGTTAAAACCAATGTAGTTTCTAACTCTTTGCTATCCAACTCTTTCTCTATACTGGACTCAATCATGAAGTTTGCAGTGTTAATGACGACTGTGTTCAGTGTATCGCCATTGCGTTTGCGCACCACTACCAAAGCAGGATCACCAAATAACAACAATCGCCGTTACACTTACACCATTAAGTGGCGGTGATGTCACCACGGCGCTTGTGCCAGGCTAGGTGTACTTTCAGGCCACGCGAAGTGTCGAAGGCCCGCTGGCAGGAGGTCACGGAGCAGACTGGTATGGAGATTGGGCCTCTTTGGGTAAACGCTGACTTTCTTGTTACGCGAACTTGAGGCGTCTTGTCCGCTTGTATATTTTATGACATATATTCTCCACAGCGACGTGAACGATTACATTGTGTTGTGTCATATATATATTTGAGGCGAACGACTGCAGGACCCGTATCTGAAGAGAGAGGGAAGGGTTCCTTGCCGACAAACATCTGGGAAGTTCACCGGCATTGGTTTAAGCGAGCCTGACTCTGCTGATGAGACACTGCCTATCAACGCCGGTTCAGTGCTTGCTTCTATTAAACTTGCGCTTTGCTGTTTCCCTGTAAGCAACGCCATTCTGCATGTGTAGGTCAAGAGGAAGCCACCATATGGAACAATATGTGCTCTGTACTGATACACCACGTGCACTATCTATGTTCGTAAAGTTACGTGTAATTGGTTTAGGGAAATGAATTGACACTGTGCACAAGTTGCAATGCTTTTGGAGTCGATCTAAAAAAATAAAAAGACAAAAAAAATGAAACGAATTATTTGGAGATATTATATTGGCGATGCGGTAAAAGTGCCACAAACACTGAACTCCCCCCTCGTCTCTCATCTCGTCTCCCACCTCGTCTCCCACCTCGTCTCCTACCTCGCCTCCCACCTCGTCTCCCTCCGCTGCCTTGTAGGAGGAATACAGTAGAATGTACTCACGAGTACAGATAATACTTACTGATGTTATTGTACATTATTTATCAAATAATGTTTGCCATCTGTACAGTATTAGTATTATTGGCGCTATTAACGATACACCAACGAAGCTCTTGTATATTGCTCATTCGAAAGAAATAACGCTGCCGGGAACGCATCCCCATATACACAAGGGTATAACGACCCCTGTTAGCGTCGATTCGATTAGCGCTCGCTTCTCCATGAACGCATCTTGAGCACGAAGCGAGGTCTGCCTGTGCCAATCAGTAGAGGGGTCAGACAGGGAGACACACATAGAGCCGAAGGATATTGAAACACGAGAGCACAGTGGAATACGACGCAGCTGCCACTGAGTGCGCACGGAAGCCGGTCAACACCGGCCTTGGATGGGGTCCCTTAGCTTGCTGCTGTGCAGTGCACTCACTGCTGCCACTGTCACCTGCAGCATCCCCCCCCGCCCCACTGGGGTGTCATGTGACTGGACACAAATTTTGCGAGGCCAATGAGAAGCGCGCGGGCTTGGGGCGAGGCTCGTCTCTTAGAACGGGGATGACAACTGGCGTACGAATTAGGCCGGTGGTGAGAATGTCAGCCAAAGGAGGGAAACGCACCGGAGAGGGGACGGGCAAGATGGATCGTGGCAGGTTTCGGGAGCGATGGCAATGGTGTGGGGAGGATTCAATTCAGGATTATCCAACCACTGTCTTCTGCTGATACTGGTGGTGATGCGGGTTCTGCACTCTTAAGACAGTAAAGCATCCTCGAAGTCATTGTTGGCACGCGGTACCAACGTATTAGCAGGATGGACTCAACGTCGACAAGGCAGCCAGCCCACAAGCGTGGCAAGTGACACAAATGTTTGATAGCAACAGAATGACAGATGGGAAAATATAAACAGGACGCGATGATCTCTTCGTGTGTGTGGGGAGGAAGCGGGCTCGTGTTTATACCACACAACATCGGAGCCCCACATACAACGCGGTGCTCAACAACAGGAAGCGCGCACTGGACCAGGCGGCCTCAACGTCGCGCTTGTTTATGGCGAGCTGCGCTGCCAGCCAAAGTACAAAAAAAGGCCACGCTCGTAATTTTGCCTGAAATTAGCCGCGCCGCAATCAGATGCCCCCCTTTCACTTGGAGAGCTCATCTCTCTCCCCCACCGATCACGTGCATACAACTCCGCTGGCTAGGGGGGTCGTGTTTCCATGTCGCCTAAAGTCGACGTCTTTGTTGTGGTTCAGCTGTCGTCGTTTTGAGTCGGAGCATGACGTTACTCAGCGCGTGGAGCGACTCTGACGGCCGTGGTTGCACACAGTCCGCGCCACAGTAGGACGCGGGAGGGGGGGGGGGATATCGCAGGCCCAGCATTTTCTGATGGTTGTTCCTAACCGCTTCTTCAGCAGCAACCGCGAAAAGAGCCGTGGGCCCGCTGTTTAAGCTGGGCCTGAGTTAAACCCTTGGTCTGGTTGAACTCTTGGTCATTTTGTTTTTCTTTCGAGCAAAACTGTTCGTCTGGTTAAACTCTTGGCCTGGTTAAATGCCTGGCCTGGTTAAACTTTTGATGGAGTTCAACTCTTGGTCTGGTTAAACTCTCAGTCTGGCCAAGCAGCTGGCCAAATCGCAAACGAGCCATGAAATGTCCGTCACTTTTGCAGCCAAAGCGTCCAGCAAGAGGTGCCCAAAATGGCGGCATCACCTCGGGTCGAAATTCACCTTGAGAATTCGCCGTGAAACGGCAGCGGAAGGTAAAATCCCGAACCGGTCTCGTCCGGAAACTATCAGTGCCCTTTTGCCGGTGTGGCCAGCATCATGCCCGCCCACCTTTGTCTTCTCAGCGCTGACGTTGACACACTGCACCAGGTACTCATCTAAGGCCTACTCGACCTTGGGGATACCCAAAACAGGTTCGGATTCTCCTTGGCAATGGTGATATCTGGGTATTGGGAATCACACAGAGGAAACAGATTCCAATGCAGCAGTGCATGGAGCAATGAGCCACGACGGAGTGTGAGCTTCAGTCAAGAGGGTTACAGATCGAGATGGATGGTGTCACCATGGCCAAAGCCGCTGATTCCACCACAACCACCACCACACCTCGCTGTCAAGGCTCTCCACCCTCCTCCAGATCCAGCAGCTGCGGCACAGGAGACGGCGCAGCGATTTACAAGATCTGCCCTTCCAGCCTCACCCCAAAATCTAGTTCTTAGGCCTTTTCGCTTGGTCTGCTGGTTTCGTGGAGACCATTCAAATTTTAAAAATAAAAAGAGGATGCCAATGTGCATATGAGAGTTGCATTCATTGGATTGTTCACATTCACAGAGGCGAGAGGGGTGCCAGGACCCTGAAGTATGCACAGCTAGTGCAGGGTCCCCTTGCGCGGGATCCCTGACTGTGGCTTTTGTGCCAGCAGAGCGCCTCGCTCATTGGAGCCGTGTTTTCTTTTTTTAAAGAGGCAGCGGAGGAAACGAACCCTCGCAGATGTCCCCCTGGCTCGAGAGTCATTGGGAACAGCGCTCTTGCTAACACAGCCTCGGCCCCAATTAATATCGCAGAGCGTCCTGGCTTATTCCACTTTGCGCAGCGTCGCGGCAGCCACGATGCGACGTGTGAAGACAATGAGTGGGTGTGTGGCGGTGCTCGTGAATGTTCTCGCGAAGAGGAAAGGCGCCGCGTGTGAATGTGTGTGGGGAGGCGGTGGAAGGAAGCGAGGGAAGTGAGCTCATGCTGCTCGATTTATGGCTCTGGGAAAGGCCAAACTCGCACTCGGCATCCGACGATCGCCGTCCTCTTAACCCCTCAGCTTTGTAAGTCGCAGTCGGCCGGTGCTTAACCAGGTGAGATCAAGCTATGGTCGGTCTCTTTGTTTCGCAAGAGACGGCTTGGTTTAACTCACTAACCCAAGGACAGCGCTTTGACATTAATTGCAGGTCATTTTAATACTTGCGATTTGAGCTGACGTTAGACTACGGCTGTCACCTGTTCAGGACTGGCCCGGACGGTCGTTGAATTGGCGTCTGTGCTCAGGCGGCAGGGATTTGTTTGCACCGAGATCTGGTTACTGGTGTTGCATTTAACTTTACTGCAGCAAACTGCAAGGTTTTGACAGGCCCAGGCTGACTGAGAAACGTGTCCTGATTTTGGTCTCTCGTGGGAAAAGGTGGCGACCTAATCGCAAGCCCCCAATGGCTAACTCGTGCACGTGATGTCACAGTGCCGTTGACGTCTTCGTAAGAGCAAAGCAGCTCTCTGGTAACACGTGACCCAGGGGGAATGATGGGGCATCGTTGACACGATAGTCAATTGGAAAAATGCGTCCCGCTGGAGTTTGGAAGTCACGTGATGTAAGCGACTTCATTACCTGTCTCTGTGTGTGCAGTGTGTGTAGCGTCGTGTCTGTAGCGTGGTGTGCGTACACACTCTTCCTTACAGCCCATCGGACACGCCATCCAACTGGTGTGAGTGTGAACCTTATGTTTTCTGCGATGCAAATGGAGTGAGTAGAATGCATTGCAAGGAGTTCGTTTAATTTATCTTCATTTTTGTTTAACCAGATAATGAGAACTCAAGAGACCAGGTTAATTAGCGTTTGTAAGGGTGACCTGAGACAGCAAAAAACTGCAAACGTAATGACGTAAAAAACAAGCGAATAGAAATCAGAGCAAGAACAACCACGTTAGATCAGAAATAAAAAAACAGTGCACAAACAAGATTACTTAAAAAAAAGCATTCATAGTAAAGTGATCTTGGAGAAACATGGTATGTATGCTGTATGTATGCTGAACTTTTTTCGCACCGTACGCAGCCAACCGTGCTAATCGGAGGGGCGACAACAACGTATAGATTGAGGGTGACGATTGCGCTGGCGTGTAAACAGGGGAGGGTTGGCGTCGAGTAAGATCGCAAGGGCAGCTCCCACGCCGAATCCACATCACGTGGCCGAGTCCCCCATCACGTGCGCACGCGCCCGAGCGACGATCGCGTTGCGTGGGTCAGTGAAGGAATCGTCAATGAACTCCCGCACGTGGCAACGAGCGCGTGCTCCTCTTCCTGCAGTCTCCGCACCCCGGCAGAAGGCCCCGTGTCCCGCTATGGGACGGGTGGTGGCATCGAAGGCCGCGGGATTTCCCTCAGGGCCACCAGACCCGACCGCTGGACGGCGGCCGCCATAGTTGCTGCGTAAGACACGTGGTGAACCTTCCGCAACGAAAACATCTGCTTCCTCTAGAAGCTGTCTTCTTGATCGACTGGGACCTTGGGGTAGTCTGGGTGCTTCATGTTTGTTGATTGTAACTTGTGCGTTACGTTAGCATTTTTTAAAAGTACATTTGATCATTTTTGTGAGGATATCTGCACATGGCTTTTTATTGCCGTGCAGAGATATCTTTAGTGCTGCACTTCACTCTGTTTGGGATGTTTTGGCGAGAAGGGAGCAGCAATGCAGAGGTCCGCAAGAGAATGTGGCAGGCGAGTGGCGTGGAGATGATTCAGGGAAAACAAATGTCGCCTGAGCTGCGTGGTGGGAGTCGCGTGCGGCGATGGGCGGGCGAAGGGGGGAGGTGAACGAGAATCCCGAGACCAACGGGAAGAGAAGACCCGAGAACAGACGGAGGGAGACCGTGAGGGAAGATCTTGGAGGCCGCACGTCCATTGTGCAGTGACTGCGGGCTGTGGTGGAGGGTGGAGAGGCGTTGGTGACGGACGTGGGGTGGTGGCATCGACGGCTTTGGCCGAGATCTCTGATCGGCACGGTTGGCTACGTACGATGCGAAAGAAGTTCAACATACGCGCACACATCTTGGTCTCGTCCTCGTAACCCAGGTCCCACGTGATCAAGAGACGCCGAGTCTCAGTGGGAGCTCGCCAGCTCGAGACTAAACAATGCGTGTTTGTCGATTGGCTGATTGTGTTGTTGAAATAGACGTAATTGTTTTTATTTGGCACCAACAAACAAACATCCCTCGTGGCAAAGGGTACGCCTACGTGTTTGCTTGAATGGCCATCGTCACCTTTGCGATGGGACGGCTGATGGATGAACTTGGCAAGTATGAATAATCTCCGGAGAGATAAAATGAAAATATCGTAAAGAAAGCGTTAAGGAAATCAATAACCATTTTTAATTAGTAGTATTATTCTCGTTAGGCTTTAACAATAGACGTGTGGAAAAAAACGGAGCGTTTCAGTCTCGTAAAAGAGCAGCGTAAAATAATAATAGGCCTATATAATAATATATTGCGGAGAGGGGGGTCCTCATTGTTTCCAAACAGGTAGCGATGACATCAAGGCCAAACAAAGCAGCAATCGCGTCATCGGTCTCCCCCCGTTCTATCCACAGCGGCGGTGGAGGTGGAGGCGGCGGGCAGAGGTCGTGCGGAGAAGCCCCGCGCGAAGCCAGGGAGTCCTGCCAGGCGGCCTGGGACGTCGCTCCCGCGACAGCCGAGGGGGGCGGCTCCTGCTCCTTGCTGTGAGTTCGACCGCCTCCGCTGCTGCTGGTTGCTGCTGCTGCCGCTGCTGCCGCTGCTGCTGCTGGTTGCTGCTGCTGCTGCTGCTGGTTGCTGCTGCTGGTTGCTGCTGCTGCCGCTGCTGCTGCTGGCTGCTGGAGCTTCTCGGCGTTTGCATCGAATCGTAAAGGCTCCGTCCGCTGTGACTTGCGCCACTCGCAGCGACACAGGGCCCTTTGATAACAAATTGGTCGTGATGTTCATTTCATCAATTAAAGTTCTTACGGATATAGAGATAGTATTACACAAATGACGAGTAGCAGGCAAAATACGGCAGTGAAGAAAACTGTTCAAATGAGACTCCACACCTCCGATTAGCGCGGTTGGCTTTCGTGCGGTGCGAAAGAAGTTCAACATACGACGGGTGCAAACAAGACTCAATAGAAATGAGATGCATACAACGAGACAAAAAACGATTCATTATTGAGGTGATTCGTGACCCTGAATTGCCACAATACATCCCAGCACTGCACGCCTCTAGCGCTACAGCCACCAGTCTCAGCCTGTGAGGGTCCGTGCAGACTGCTTGGTGGACAGGCGAGAGGCTGGTGGTGATGGGGAGGCGGTGGTGTGGCTCATTGGGTAACCACACACGCTTGTGGGTTTCCGAGCTCTTGTGTACAATGGGGATTTCTTTATTGCGATTTCTTTAACAAACAAGAAACTACACGACTGATTATTTGAATGAGCGCATGTCCCAACTATGGGTCAGGAGCTTCCAGTTGATATAAACATTATCATCATCGTCGTTGTCATCAGCCTTAATCCACTGCTGGATGAAGGCCTCTCCAATCCGCCACTTCTCCCCACGTTGCATGCGATAATCCACCATCGTCTGCACACGAGCATAATTCATCGCTACATCTCCATCTATCGTCAATCACATTCTTTACTTAGACTGGAGGAATCCGATGAGCTATGAAGCTCTTTTTCACAGGTGAAGCACACAATTTATTTCCAAATAATGTGTGGATGAAAAAATATGGATATAGGGATATGAATATATAATTTAGAAAAGTATATACATCCTAGACTCAATAGATCTGAATTGGTCTCTCAGTGTGGGAAAGCACACACACACACACCATGGAGCACGTGGTGCTGCCCGGCTCTTTCTGCTGAGACGACAGCGGGGCACCGTGGTCCCCCCTCCAGGAGTTCGCGATGCAAACCGCGGCGGAATAAGTTGAGGAGACACGCCGCTAACAATGGGCCCGCGGTTGCATTGTGACATCCGTGACTAAGATGCCCTGGGAGTGAGTTTGTGATATTTGATTGAATGGGTAGTGGGGTGGTGGGGGAGGGTGGAAATGGGACATTTCCCAACGGGAAAAGCAGAAAGGCTTTCGTAATACGAACGGACACCGGGACATGTTCCAGGGTGCATTACGTCATGCGCGGGCACAATGCGAGCGCCGCCCCTCCTCGTGCCAATCACTCGGCCTCAGGAGCACGTGGGTATCAGGAAAGAAGTTCAATGCCTGGCAGCTGCTTGTCTGATGGACCCCACGGTGTTATACGGAGAAGCCTGTGCGGCGAAGTCAACAGTTGGTTGTCCGATCGATGGACTTTATCCCGCCATGGGAATGTGGAGTTTCCACCACTGGCCCAGGGTTGCGAACAAGAGAAAGAGGCGACCGCCTCAATGCTCACTCGAGCAGCAAATCGCATCGACTTGAGAATACACGCAAAGTGCTTGCCACAAGTGAACCACAATGCCTTGCTCATCTGGTCAAGGAGCATAAACCATCACGCAAACTCTAGTCATCCTCGCAGCAGCAGCAGCAGCAGCAGCGGCTTTGGTTTACCGTCGAGCGCATCGCGCGGCACTTGCAGATGCGCCTTCTGTGGCCGTCTGGAACGCTCATCCTTCCGAAATGAGGAAGCCACCGGAGCTATGCACTTTTAAATAATCTCGATTGAACACTAATTTCTTTAGAACTGCTTCTTGTGTTGAGTTTGCTCTACTCCCCCCGCACCTCCGATTAGTACGGGTGGCTACGTACGGTGCGAAAGAAGTTCAACATACTGCCTGCATCTGCCAGGCTACCACTCACAGCACCAGCTGTGGTCACAGCGCTCTCGTTTTGCCGGTGCGAGGCAAAACGAGAGGTGCGAAAGAAGTTAAACATACAGAATGGATTTATGTTGCGTGTAAAACAGACGTGCATTCACTGTTTCTTTTTAAAAAAATAAAAAACGCGTTCCCTTGTATCTGTTACAACTTTGAGGTGTGGTTGCTACCTTCATTTCTGGCCTCTTGACTTTTTTTAGGCGTTTGGGGACATGTGGCTCAGCAACCGTGGTTTTTTGTTTGTTTTGTTTTATATAAAATAGAACACTCGTGGCGAAATACGCACACGCGTCGCGGTTGTGGTCACAGAATATTCGCTTACGTAAAGCTCAGCGAAAAAAAACATGAATGTGAAACTGCCAGCGGGTTAAATGTCCAACGCCTGACCCGCGGCGAGCAGTGCACAACGTTGTTTATTGCCTTTGCTCAGCTCGGAGCACGGCGCTTTGTGTGAGTCCGTGCCCACCCACCCCTACCTACGACCTGCACGGAGCGCATTGTAATGCAACATTGTGGAGTCCGAATCGGTTTCCGTGCTTTCTTCGTTACGCCCGACCGGCTTTTGTTGTTGTTGTTGTGGTGGCCGCGCGGGGGACGTCTTCCCTGCACGCAGAACGAGCAGAAGAACAACTGCCCGCTGAGCTCCACCGCAGGGTTTGGATGTGACCACCGTCGATTGTTTGCAGAGCGGAGGGAGCTCGGCTCTGCGCGTGTAAAGTCGTCCCGACTTGTATTGTCGCCGCATTGCAGGCGTATCTCTCGCCAATGAGGAACCCCCGCGGAGATCGTGGTGGTGGTGGTGATGGTGCGCATGGTGTATAACAAGCAGGATCTCAATTTAGCCCTGGAGAAATCCGATGAGCTGTGAAGCTCTTTTCTTCACATAGATGTCCAACAGGGGCGGGCCAGAAAGTTACAACAACAAACGGTACAAAAAAATACAACGATCGGAATGCAAAGTATAGCAAAGGAAAGCAGCTCACTAATTTTTTTCATACGTGATGTGTATGAAGTGCACAAGCTTGAATAGCATCAGCTAGCCGGTGTGCGTGCGCTCGTTGTGAATGTTGCATCGCGAGACCGCGAGAGATGCCCATGGTCTTGAAGAGGCCTCCATCCAGCGGTGGACGACTCATTGCTGATGATTCTTCAACTTGGTTATTAGAATTGTCGTGGATGTTAACAGGCCTTTATTAATGCGCTGCTGGATGGCCATGGGGTTGTTTGACCGAACATCACCACGGTGGCCACCGCGGGCTTGGTGATTGTTAGCCGTGGCTGGAAATTGAACTCCAGTAACCTCCGGTTGTACTCGCAGTGCGGAGAGTAAACCCGTCATGGACGAGTTTGTGATCCCGTTAGAACGCCATTGAAACAGCAGTGATCCCCACGAGTAGGGAGATGGGGATTCATTGTGCAGGCTCATTGGCAATGAGTGACTGATATCTGGGATGAGTGACTGGCTGGGGCCGTTGTTACCAAGCGGCGGCCCCAGTGGCCGCTGGATCGCTACAGCCGCTCGTTTTTTTATTTTATTTTGGCCGCTGAAGCTTCCGTGGGCCACTCGCATCTCAAGGACATCAAAAACGACGCACCCCCAAGACTCGCCAGAAATGGGCAAGCCATTTTTTGTTGCAATCGCCACGGCACAACAAAGCGCGGCGTCGCGATCAATGCCCGCCATGGCCGGCGGCGGCGTCGCCGCGCCGGGCGAATGAGAGGGGCACCCAGAGGGAGAAGGCGGCGTGCTGCTGAATGAGCCCAGTCGAGTCGAGGTTGCCGCGTTTCACAGAGTGATGTCCTGCTGCTCAGATGGACATTCACGCGGCGCTCATCTCTTGATGACAGCTCCGTGCCAGCGGTGGAAAATTCCACATTCCTGTGGGGGCCTTGGTAGTGGGGGTGCAGTCCATCTATAGGCCATAGCACTGTTTATATCCCACAAAGTGGCACTCAGTTTATCGACCCCAGACGAATGATGGGCTGAGTCCACCCCCAGCGGGTATATGAATTCGCGATATTCCGATTGTAGCTCTCACGGCGTGACTGCGACACACCGCAGAGGTGAGGGTGAAGCCGCAGCGGCGTGACTACCAACACCGATCGTTAGCCACGACTGCAGTGGCAAGGCACGAGAAGGCGACTCGTAACGTCGCGGCCACAGCTGGACTCACAATTTTGAAGGTCGTGAGGTTCAAACGTCGGTGGGGACCCACCCGAGTGAGTTGTTTGATGACACGTTCACCGCGTTGTCGAGGCAGTAACAGCGGTGGTCGTCCTACGGGACGAGTGTCCCCCCGTCGAGGGAATGTGGAATGTCCACTGTTGACTGAGATGAGAACCACCGCACTGCTCGTGCACTTTGTCTGAATTCCGGCACCCTGTGACACGGACAACATCGCGATGCGTTCCTCGAAACATTCGGAATGCTCTGCGTTGTGTGCATTATGAACAAACCGACACACACACCGCACACAAACCAACACACACACCAAACACACCGACACACACCCCACACACACACAAACACACAAATCGACACGCATACTACACACAAAGCGACACACGAACCGATACACACACCAGCCCACACACACCACACACAAACCGACACACACACCACACACACTACACACACACCACACACATAAACCGACACACCACACACACCACACATACCACACACACGCCACAAACACAAACCGACACACACACAATACACACCACACCCACCCAGTGCAGGTGGAACAATGCGAGGCAGTCAGCTGACCGCACGGCAGCAGTGGCAGCTGTCACCTACAGCCGATTAACGTAGCAGGGTGCGGTCGGTTGCCACCTGTCCGGAGAAAGAGGCGGTCTGTGGTCGTGTGGCAGGAATTGATTTGTGCCGAGACCTCGTAGCGGCCTTGCGTTGAGCTTCATCGAAGTTCACTTGGTTGAAGATCTGCTCGGGCCCCCACCTTCTCGACTGTCGTCGACCTCGCGGACACTGTTCAGCAGCCCAGGAGGGTTCACGAGGGGCGCGCGAATTGGCGAACGCGTCGAGGAAGCGCGCCCTCCGTGCTCGAGTGAGCGGCACAGAGACTCGAGCCTGGAGCCGTGACGCGGGGGGGGGGGGGGGGGCGGGCACGCACTGCGCTCTGAACTCAGCACCGAGGCCGCTCTTTGATCAATTTCGCTCGCCCGCGCATTTTGAAATCCACCAGCTGCTTAAACACTTTAATTAACTCTTTGCAGCTTGGATGCATTCAAGTGACCGAGCCGTTTTTACAACCAGATCAGTGTGATTTCAATAGTTTAAAACAAATATATAAATGTAAATACATGAGGCGCGATCCTCGTAATTCATTTCAATCATTGGGTTTGTTTTTGTCGCTGGGTGGAATACATTTCACGTGATAGGAAACGACAGCACCCTTGCACATCTGCAATGTGTAAGAGCAGCGCGCTGTTATTCACTCCTTGTTCGCTCGTTGACACACACCCGTTTCAGAATCAGAACATGTATTTATACTGGAAGAATCCGATGAGCTGTAAAGCTCTTTTTCACAGGTATCCAGTAGGGGCGGGTCAGGACGTTACAACAAGCAATAAAAAACTACGATATGAGTGCAACGTATAGGAAAAGTAAACAATTCACTTAAATAATCTATACAAATAAAACTCAACTTTTTTTGTACCTTACCAGGTAAGGCCCGCTGAGCTATTAACTTAATTTTTTCATAAGCGATCTGGCCACAAATAGCTCAACGAAGTGGCTTATCACGTGGCAATGTATAGCAGCCACATAGGAACGGGGTAAATCCTTGCTTTATTGTTACAACTACCATGCGAATCCAAATATGCGGAATGACCTGCCAGCGAATTGTGAAACATTTCCGAGTGTCCCGACAGCCTTGCAAGTGGCGTCAGTGAGCCCTCGCCCATTCGCACTCAGCACCATGACACGTTGGATCTGACGCACGCCACTGGCAGACATTTACACTGTGTCCCGTAATTCACTAATCGCGGGTCGTTCTCACGCTCTCTAAGCGATTGCTCTCACGAACGTCTTCCAGTGGGGGGGGGGGGGGGGGGGGGGACAAGGTTGGGCCCCCGCCTAGCGTCACAAATAGCCGAGTGATTTGAGCCGCATCCATTGGTACACGAGGCCTCATCTTATCTGCCGCGAAGTCAGGGTTCGACATCAGGGCGGCGGGGGGAGGTCTATTTTATCCGCGGCGTTATGCGAGGATTGACTGCATTCTCCATGAGGGAACTTGAGGGTTCATTGCAGATAATTGGGAGATTTGGGCCGCTGGCAGGGGGAGCGTCATGCGGGTGACCCGACAGCTCCCGCGGCGTCGTCGGGTGACGGGCAGGGCGAGTCCTCCCGCCATAGCCAAAATAAGGCGACTCGCACATCAGAAGCTCGTCTTTGAGACGGGCTTCACTTCGGAGTGGACCCGCTCTCTGGGCGCCGTGACCCTCGTGGGCCACGAGCAGTCGCATGGCCGGCACGCGCCTGCGCGTTGGTCGCACTGGATCCCCGGCCGCCACCACCGCCACAGAGCGAGACGCGTGGAGTGGCGGTTCCGCCACTCTCGGGCGGGTGCGGCTATCCACACGCGTGGCGGGCTACGGCGGGGGAGAAAGTCAATTATAATCGACACGGTGAGACAAAACGGCTCGGCAAGCGCGACATTCTCCCGCGGAATTAATAATGGAGCGACGTAGTCCCCCCCCCGCTGCCACGCGACCGCGTCTCGGCTGTAAGACGACGCGGCCGGCATCGTCCGCACGATGCGCCGCCTGCGCCACGCGCCCAGCCACTCGCCAGCCGCCACTCACCCTCCCGACTGCCCCATCGCTCACTGTGGCGTCACCGCTCCTCGAGGTCGGCGATTGGCTCGTGTGTCGATTACGTCCTCTCCGCGCGGTTGTCTCGTCGTCTATCGGCGGTGATTCGAGTCGCGGGGTGACATCGTCCCCCCTAAGCTCGTCCTCACTACGTGCGTTGCGTCGCGAGCGTTAACGTTGTTTCAATGGCGTCCTGTTTTGTAGTGTATTCAATTGGGAGCTCCGGCCAATGGAGGCCGCTACATCCACCACAATGTAAAGTATATGTATTGTGTTTATGGAATGGAATCGGGCCCCTGAAGCGTGATTATCGATGGAACATTGGAGTGTGGATACGATTCGCTTCACTGGGCGCGTTCACGATCCCCTGCACGTGAAGATGAACTTGAGCCGTTGTCTCAGCTGAGACAAATTGTCCTTGGAAAGAAAACGAGTCAACAAGTGTGGTGAGATCCGTCTGTACAACGCAACCGTGGGAAATTAGCGACTTCTTCGTTGCGCTCGATGCAAGTGTTGACGCCATTTAATAATAATGACAAAAATAAACCACTTGCCAAGTTGAGAAGGGGACTCAAAAAGCACGCTGCACCTGATGCTTCAAACTCAATCTCTGGCGGGATGATGAGCAGAGTCTCTGATTGGATGATGAGCAGAGTCTATGCAATGCTGCGGTGTTGTACCGCACGTCAGATTGGGCGTTAGGGTGGCCGTGGCCTTCAAAGCTCCCCCGGCCGCATCCATCTCACGTTGCTTTTTGACAACTCCAGGAGCGCACACAAGAGGCGCGTGGATTGTGCCAACCCATGGAGTGTTGCGATGTCAAACATGATAATTTCCCAACATGCAGTCTGACGATTCTGCAATACGAGATACGTTGAGAAGCAAACTTGCCCGAGTGGGCACGCAGTCACAGGGAAGGGGGGGGGATGAGGCAGAAGAGTCCTGCATCAGATTTGGACTTCGCTTGTTCTTTGTAACGGCACCCGTATGAATCCTTAGTTTTTTCAAAACAAAAAAAAAGACAAACTTCTGATCTCCCGACAGACGAGTGAGTTCCACGGTTTTGCGCAGTGATGTAATCGTTGTATTGATTTGGTTTCCTCTGTTGTTTTTTCTTTTTTTATATTTTATCACAAAACGTCGCCGGGTTCTGTTTGGGCAGCAGTTGAGCCTGGAGCGGGGGAGCTCGGCACGCGAAGGGGCCGCGCTGAGGTCGCGACATCGCCAACGCGGTCACTGCCGGAAGTTCATGTGGCTGATGGGATGTGTTAAACAAGAAATTGTTATTGCTGTCACGTAGCGAGACAAATACGGGAAGGAGACGTGTCCCGCTTATTAATGTTAGTAGACACTCTGCGCCGCGACTCGCAATTCCAAATTAAAAATTAATCGTATTTGTGAAACATTTACGAGTGAACGACAGTCGCCCGGATCTCCCCTGGCAGGAGGAGCGCGCCAGTGACCCCTCGCGCGGTTAAATAAATCCCCTCGTTCGTCACGCGGTGTATCAACTCGCTTCACCGTTCACTGACTGCAATGCGAAGTCGGCTTCGACAAAAACACGCGACTTGAGCGAAATTAATGAGAGTTAATGGGGGGTTTTCACGGTGCGGTTACTGCGGTGGGAATAGGCGGTGGCTGCGTAACGTCTGCCGCTGCCTTGTTCCGCATGCAGATTCGTCGTTGTTAAGCTATCTTATCTTGAAATAATTCACGTAGCGCCTTATCGAATGCGCTTTACACCTAATTAACAATGGTAATATGGATGTAATAATGGTGGATATACGGTTAATGAAATAGGCGAGAGGACATGGGAAAATCTGCGATTCGTGAAAGTTAGAGCTATTATTGGTACTCCTCCATCGATATAGTGGTTCTGGTCACAGCTAACGTCAATGTTCTCCACGAAGCCAACTCAGGTGCCATTCAGCTTCATTACATGCGCCTCAGTTTCCACGTCAATTACGGCGGTGAGCGGTGGCACAGTGGTTAGCGCACATCACTATTGAACCCGGCGACCCGAGTTTTGATTCCCAGCCACGGCTAACGTCAGTGACGCGTGATATCTAAACCAGTTCTGAGTCTCCCACTTCACCAACCCGCACTGACCAGCGTAACGAAGCATGGCCAACGCCTCCCCCATACTGTACACGGCACACGGAGGCCTCATCCATTCACCAAGAGCTGTACATGATGAGTTATTGAACTCGATTTTTATGTCTAATTATGGAATTTGGGAGATGCGACTGCCACGCAATGGGTTAGCCTCACGCGGTATTTAACGTCCGCTCCGCTGCCGTCTCGGCGCCGTAGCGAACCCCCCGGTGACACGGGCCCGGCGTGAGAGCCACGGCGCGCGCCAATCCGCTCGGCCGTGCGACCGCCGACACTCCCGCGGGCCCCGCGCGTGCGGCGTCGCTTTGTGCGGCGGGTTCGCAGTGAACACGCGCGGCAGCGATGACCCAGGAGGGTGGCTTTGATAATGGGACACGGCGGGACAATGGTGGGAGGGATAGCAGCTCAGATGAACCCGACACGCCGCCCTGTAAGGCGACACCCGCCGCAGCTCCATTCATCACGCCACCTTAAATCCTTTATGCGGCCACCTCGGAGCTACCCGTGCCCCGCATGTGCACCCACAGAGAGCCACGGGCACAGCACGGGACATAACCATGGCAGTATTCTCAATACACAGTCTTGGCACTGAGAATACCACGACGATGATGGTGGTGATGATTCGGAATCAGAACCGTTATTTTACCCTTCTCTTATTTCCCACCGCTGCTGATGTAGATGCAAAGCAACGATGACAATGTCACGTTTAGGTGGTCATGGGCAGCGGAGTGTGCCGCTGTGATGTCTCCCTCGTATTTGTGGATCGGGGGGTTGTGTCGTGACACGTTGTCCGCTCTGTCTGGATGACCACAGTCGAACACGACTGGAGAGTTTTTAATTGTCCATTTTTCCATCAGGTATTCGCACCTGCCATGGTTTGTGCGGATTTTGTTATCCTGGAGGAATCCGACGAGCTAGGAAGCTCTTTTTTTACAGATGGCCAGAATCTCACGGATGTCCAGCATTTCGCAAACGCTGGTCTCAACGTTTCGCGTGGTTAGTCTGCGACGGATGTTGACGACGGCTCCTCTGCGTGGCTGTGGTAAGCGAGCAGTGGGCTCCCGGTGGCGGGGCAGAGCACACGGCGGGAGTGCCACGCCGGAACTTCTCACACCACCACCACCACACGCGACTCTTATGGGGCGCCACGGTGGCTCGGGTAGATGTTGACTACCTCGCGTCGTATACAGGAGGTCGTGGGTTTGCGTTGGCGAGATGTTAACTGCCTCGCCTGGTATACAGGAGGTCGCGGATTCGATCTCGACCCTGACGCCTGCTGTATATTTGGAGTGTGCATGTTGTATGTATGTATGTTGAATGTTCTACGATTCATATGTAGCTAACCGTGGTCGCGTTGATTTTTCTCCGGGTCCTCTGGTTTATCCCTCCACATTTAGAATCAACGTGCATTTAGAGTATTTGGCTGCTATCAATTTCAATATGATAAGCCACTTTGTTGAGCTATCATTTGTGGCCAGGTCGCTTCTGAAAAAGAGCGATATAGCTCAGTGGGCCTTACCTGGTAAAATAAAAAAATAGTTGTAGTTGTAACGGCACTACACAACGGCTCCTATTCCTGTTTCCGCAAATGGTCAAGGACAGTGTGATTAAGTTTCGGGAGGTGTGTGCACGCGCACCGGACCAGCCTTTATAGGTGCTACTCGCTAACAGCACTTGTCCTAGTCGTTTGTTTAAAGGCTATACGGGGGATCTTTGTCTTTGTGTGTGAGAGTGTGCTGGAAGGTGCCGTGCCGGCACTCATCTGCGCTCGTTAACAACAACTGTCCCAACAGTTCGTTAAATGGCGAAACGGGGTGGGAACTTAATCTTTGTGTTTGTAAGGTTCAGTGACCAAACTACAAGAACGAACAGATCTCATTCTGGGACTTTTATACTGCATTCACATTTGCACCACTGTACGCATGTTTACTGACAGCCCGTATACATCTACAGGATCCGTGGGTAATTAAATTCTTATCATAATCTTCGTCATCGTTATCCGCAGTGATTGTCTGCCCACTACTGAAAGTAGGCCAAGGCCTCCCAAAGCCACCACTGTCCCCGTCAGCCTGTACACGGTGAGAGTGGCACAGTCATACCTCGCTTTGCGTCAGGGATGCGTTCCTGCAGGGTGCGACGGCGAATATCGAAACGACGTCAATGGCAAGCGATTTACGGGGTCGCAGTAGTCGTGGGTTGATGTTGTTGTTGTTGGTGGTGGTGGCGAAGGGGGGTGTGAGCCGACGGATAACGAGAAGAGGACGGGACGATGCTGCCAGCGACGTAAGCGCGGGTTGAGGTGATGCAAATGAGGTCGTGGCGGTGTTGATCAAAGTGACGGCGTATTTGTGAAACGCCGTAAAAGTTGGAGGAGACGTACATAGTGGTATAACTGTAATGCTACAGCAGTACTGTGTTTAAATATATGAACTGTATAGGCAAATATCTGTTTAATCACCGGTGGGTGAGCTTTGCGGATCAGCGCTTTTAGTAGCATTTGTTAAAGCTGACGAATGTTGGACAATCAACCATCGCCATCACCACGCCACTCCACACAGACAGCCACCATCCCGGAAACCCAAATTCACCCCCCATCCACCCCACTCTCCCAATCCACCGGTGATGATGTTCACCTTAACACACCGGTGATGATGTCCACCTTAACACACCGGTGACGATGTCCACCTTAACACACCGGTGACGATGTCCACCTTAACACACCGGTGGTGATGTCCACCTTAACACACCGGTGACGATGTCCACCTTAACACACCGGTGACGATGTCCACCTTAACACACCGGTGGTGATGTCCACCTTAACACACCGGTGACGATGTTCACCTTAACACACCGGTGACGATGTTCACCTTAACACACCGGTGACGATGTCCACCTTAACACACCGGTGACGATGTCCATCTTAACATACCGGTGACGATGTTTACATTAACACACCGGTGACGATGTCCACCTTAACACACCGGGGTCCAACGGGCGGCTCTTCATTGACACGGTCACTGATTTGGTGGGGATCACGCACAGCAACAACAGCAGCAGCAGCAATCATCGCCCCCTACTGACACACGCACGCACGAGGCACCATGTTCCGCACAGGGACAGCTGCCACTGGGTTGGTTGCCTTTTTAAAAAAGTGCCGAGTTGAGTTGGGCGGTGTAAAGCCCTCAAAGTCGCCCCGGCGTGAAGGAGGGCGTCTCTCTCGAACACAACTCAAGGCCATTGTTGTAGTTGTGCTGCGTTTCCCACGACCGTCGGGAAGTGATGGCCCCCACACCACCCGGGGCCCAGGGGCTCGGGCCCGCGGAGGGAGGGGGGGGGGCAGCCGCTCGCGGCAGCCCAGAATCGCGGCGGCCACGAGACGCGCGGTCACTGAGGATGGCCCTCTCTGACGTCACCTCCACGGCCGCCGTGTGTCGAGAAGGGAAATTAAAACGGGGGAAATCTCTGAAATCGCCCGCGCGGACAACCAAAGAGTGCATTCAACGCTCCACAACGGAGGGGGGCTGGCGATACTCCGACCCACGCTAATGAGACCCCGTAAATGTGAATTGTATTGATATTTACGAGAGAAAGTTGTAAGTCTTTACTTCTCGTGTTTATTGCTGTGGGTCCCTGTTTAGAAAGCGTGACATTTCTGGACCCCCCTCCCCTGGGAAGTCTCAAGATCCGCCTCACCTCCATCCCCTCCGCGTTCATGGAAAGGAAACTGGAGGGGTGGGTGGGGGGCACGATGGGGTGGGTGGGGGGGCACGATGGGGTGGGTGTGGGGGGGGCACGATGGGGTGGGTGTGGGGGGGCACGATGGGGTGGGTGTGGGGGGGCACGATGGGGTGGGTGTGGGGGCACGATGGGGTGGGTGTGGGGGCACGATGGGGTGGGTGGGGGGGGGCACGATGGGGTGGGTGGGGGGGCACGATGGGGTGGGTGTGGGGGCACGATGGGGTGGGTGGGGGGGGGCACGATGGGGTGGGTGGGGGGGCACGATGGGGTGGGTGTGGGGGCACGGTGGGGTGGGTGGGGGGGGGCACGATGGGGTGGGTGGGGGGGGCACGATGGGGTGGGTGGGGGGGCACGATGGGGTGGGTGGGGGGGGCACGATGGGGTGGGTGGGGGGGCACAATGGGGTGGGTGGGGGGGCACGATGGGGTGGGTGGGGGGGCACGATGGGGTGGGTGTGGGGGCACGGTGGGGTGGGTGGGGGGGGGCACGATGGGGTGGGTGGGGGGGCACGATGGGGTGGGTGGGGGGGCACGATGGGGTGGGTGTGGGGGCACGATGGGGTGGGTGGGGGGGCACGATGGGGTGGGTGGGGTGGCACGATGGGGTGGGTGGGGGGGGCACGATGGGGTGGGTGTGGGGGCACGATGGGGTGGGTGGGGGGGCACGATGGGGTGGGTGGGGGGGGGGCACGATGGGGTGGGTGGAGGGGGCACGATGGGGTGGGTGTGGGGGCACGATGGGGTGGGTGTGGGGGCACGATGGGGTGGGTGGGGGGGCACGATGGGGTGGGTGTGGGGGCACGATGGGGTGGGTGTGGGGGCACGATGGGGTTGGTGTGGGGGCACGATGGGGTGGGTGTGGGGGCACGATGGGGTGGGTGGGGGGCACGATGGGGTGGGTGGGGGGCACGATGGGGTGGGTGGGGGGGCACGATGGGGTGGGTGGGGGGCACGATGGGGTGGGTGGGGGCACGATGGGTGGTGGGGGGGGCACGATGGGGTGGGTGTGGGGGCACGATGGGGTGGGTGGGGGGGTCGAGACGCGAACCCGTGCCACGATCCTCCAACCGGAGCAGCCCGGGGCCATTGTCTGGGTCGCCGGGCCCGCTCGCTAGTGGCTGTGGAAACGTGGCATGGGCCTCATCAGCAGGACGTGACCCGTTACACAGATCTCTGCTAATGTATTACGATTATCTTATTATTACTATTAGTTGTTTTACTCACGAGGCTAGATTACGTGCGATAATGATTGTGTACAAGTTGCACACAAACAATCGCGATCAGGATATAATAAACAAAAATTAGTATTTATAAATATATATGAAGATTACATAACAGTATTAGGCATGTACACACTAAACAATGAAATGCATTAACCCGACAGGGAAGGCTGTGGTAGGGCGAGGGCTCGTGGGCCTGGGCTGCTGGGGGAGAGGCGCCTCACGGACACCACTCCCCTCCTCGCTCGTGGCAGCAGCAGCAGTAGCTCCTGCTCCTGCTGCTCCTGCTGCTGTTGCTCCTGCTGCTGCTCCTGCTGCTGCTGCTCCTGCTGCTGCTCCTGCTCCTGCTGCTGCTCCTGCTGCTGCTGCTCCTGCTGCTGTTGCTCCTGCTGCTGCTGCTCCTGCTGCTGCTCCTGCTGCTGCTGCTCCTGCTGCTGCTCCTGCTGCTCCTGCTGCTGCTCCTGCTGCTGCTCCTGCTCCTGCTGCTGCTGCTCCTGCTGCTGCTGCTCCTGCTGCTGTTTCTCCTGCTGCTGCTCCTGCTGCTGCTCCTGCTGCTGCTGCTCCTGCTGCTGCTCCTGCTCCTGCTGCTCCTGCTGCTGCTCCTGCTGCTGCTGGGTTCTTCAGGAGCCAGGTGCCCATGTCGAGGTCTGCTGCTGCTGGCTAAGATGAGAAGGCCCCTTGAGCCGAGAGTTTGCGTCGTTTTCCGTTGAAGGAGAGCAGACTACCACAGCGGCTTTACTCGACGGTCAATCATCTGGGTTGCATGGTCACAGTAGCACTGCCGTGACGGCTTGTGTCTTTAATTGTCTCTTCACGAAGGAGATGTCACGCATCCGCTTGCTGCCGCTGCTGCTGCTGATGTTCTGATACAGACACCGAGACGGACTGACAGCTTCATTCGACCTCCTTTGACAGTAACAAAATATAATAATCGGGGTTTTCCCCTTTTTTCCGGCAACAAAACCGAAATCTTTTTACAAGGAATCATTTGTTTGCATTTTGACCACAAGTATTGTGGTTAATGCAGACATGATTCCTTGTAAAATGGTTTCAGTTTTGTTGCCAGAAAAAGGGGAAAACCCTATTATTATGGACTGGCTGCTGTTCGCCAATAGGGTATAATGTCTGCTTCATCAAATGACTGCATTTTATAGTTGTGAAAAAAACCTACCTTTTAACATCCAGATTTTTATATCAGCACGTGCTGATAATAATAATACTAATGAACCAATACTGAAGGCGATGTGAACCAATCACCCATAATGCGCCAGATCTCGGCAGCTAAGCAGGGCTCAGGCTGGGTGATGCTCGGGTACGTATCAGGTGCTATAGGCTGTGGGGCTACGTGGTGGGCAGGAGGGGGCAGCACAACAACATCCACGGTTCTACTGCACCTATATGCTCTCACGTGCCCGCCCCCCGCCTTTACCAACCCGGACTAACCAGCGTGGTGAAGTATGGTCAAACCACCTCCATGACCCCGCACCGCGTGCCAAGCCTCCCATCCGGCAGTGAATTGACAAAGGGGCTCACGGTTCGATTTCCAGCGGCCGCCCTGGTTAATACTGCGGTCTGTGTGATGATCATAACAATAAGAATACGCGCCGTCTACTTCACAGTGCAACGTCAAGGACGTTAAGTTCCAAATTTCGCCAACATTACCTCCCAATAACTCAACGTGGGATTACACAGAGAGCAGCGGCAGCAGTCCGGGCCCCCCGGACTGGCAGACTCGTGCCCCAGGTCGCTCTTGCACGCGGTTACACAAAATATGAAACGTGAACGAATTTGTGACAACACCGGCCGTGTACCGTAAAGCTGGCCCCAAACCAATCGCCGTGCTCAATGCACGGCGCACGGAGTGCAGGAGCCGCGCTGTCAGGAGCCGCGTCGCAGGAGCCGTGCCGTCAGGAGCACTCGGGCAGCATTTTCTTGCATGGATCATCCACGTGTTGCCTGTGACGCAGGAGACGGTCGCTCTCCACTGCACCACGCGTCACCTTTGCAAATGAGCCGAGCGCTCCCAGCCTCCTACAACAACAACATCATCATCATCACCACGCACATCGTCGACCAGACCAACACACCACCCACACCATCCGTTGTGTGTTATTGGAGTTGACTCGTGGCTCTCGTTATGCGTGATCGTTCTACTCAGAGCTTGGCAGTGAAGTTTGGAGTCTTGCTGCCATCACTCTATCAGACACATCGTTACATATCGCCATCATCATCATCACTTATCAACGACAAAGTTCCCCCATATAGCATTAGCAGACTGGTGGGACAAGAGCTGTTTGCTCGCACCTATAAAGGGCGGCACGGCACACGAGGTGGTAGGTGGCCAACGCCACGTCCGATCGTCTTTGTCTCCTGAGTGGCGATGTTTAAAGATCGCACCAGGTAATAATTTAAGGCTGAGTCGATCTAGGGGAGGGCAGGACCGGTGTTGATCGTGAGCGGGAATCTACACCAGGTCGCCGGGTTTATACCGCTCCCTTCTCACAAACATATCACCGAACTCATCACACACCATTATTGACATCATCGTGGTTTCCGCTGTAGAATAGCTGCTGCTCCAATGTGCAGTGATCATTTACGCGACGCAGGAAAGTTGGAAATTCACAGTCGTTCCGGATTCTGAAGAAACAAATAAACAAACAACGGACTCGGTGTCGATCCACTGCTGGATGGCGGCCCCAAATCTCTCAGCTGCCCTCGGAATAAAGGAAACGAAGGCGTTGAGGGATTGATATCTCGTAAGTCGAGCGCGTGTCACGCGCAGACGAGACACCGACAAGGGCGCCGGGACGCAGCGAACCGCTCCCGCTATGAAACACAAAACCGCGAGGCGCACAAGAGACGAACCACGATCGCCGTGTCAGGTGGCCCACACAACGACGCGCCCGCCCGCCGGAGAGAGTCGCAACAACAACCCAGGGGGCCTGTCCCACGCGCCTCTGTCGCCCGAGTTTGATCGCCGTTGTGGTCACATCTATTATTGATGCTCGAACTAAGAGCGCACAAACAGAGGACACGTGTATCGCATCTTACTGCCATGGTCACCGCGTGGCCGTGCGCCAGACATCGCCTGCACGGGACTTGAAGGGAGGTCGAGAAATTGTTGGCGAGTGGGGGGCAGTGCCTCTGCGTACGAGTGGGGGGCAGTGCCTCTGCCTGGCTTAGCAGATGAACGCTGTGCTCGTTTAAGATGCGAATGAAACAACCCAGTTATGGATGTATTATTATTAAACTCTCTCACCCGGATATTCCCTTGGGATGGAACAAGGGTGTCCAGGGCGTCGAGACGTGGGTGACGTGCGGGATGTGAGAGCGAAGGGAGGATTTTCGCAAGCGAGCTATACCGCTCGGTGGGCCTTGTGACCTCCCTTGCCAGAATCAGACGATAATAATAATAATATGTTTTACTCGAGCTAGTGAGCAGCTACATGATGAAGCTGCTCACCCCGAGCTCTCAATGAACACACACACAACACACACAACGCACACACAACACACACACACAACGCACACACAACACACACAACGCACACACAACGCACACACAACACACACACAACACACAACGCATACACAACACACACAACACACACAACACACACAACACACACAACGCAAACACAACAACACACACATACACAAACACCACACACAACGCAAACACAACAACACACACAACACACACACAATACACACAACGCATACACAACACACACCTCATACACAACGCAAACATAACACACACAACGCACACACAACGCACACACATAACACACACAACGCACACACAACGCACACACATAACACACACACAACACACACACGCGACACGTGCAGTGTGCCCCTTTGAACGTACACGACGACTATCACACCCAGTGAACACGCAGCAACACAGATGATGACGCTGCGCACGCGCAAGTCCATGCGGCATGCGCTGCAGCAGGAAGAGAAGCAAGCTCGTGCTGGTTTTGTTGAACAGGCTGAGAGACCTCAAGGGACCAGGATCGAGTCTCTTTTGCAAGGGTGACCCCTGGGTCACCAAGATGACATAATTCAAAAGCAAATTAAAATAAGTAAAGTTACAGCCACGAAGCAAATCTAAATCACAACGGAAGTAACTTTGTCGCAGCAGAAATTGAAACTATGACACGAACATAAATCATTAGTAAATGACAAATTCCCTGGAGCGTGAGTCAGCTCGGGCAGACTATATTTACACTGATCGTAGCACAATTACAATGAAGTTACAGAAAGAGTACCAATATTGTACTAATATATAAACAAACAAGGTCACGTGTCGAATGCAGCTGCCAATGAAGTTATCGTAAAGAGTCGACAGCTCCGCCAGATCCGTGCGAGGGAGTGTTTTATGTGAGACGCGAACACGTTGGGACTGGCTGGAATATCCCGCGAGAGCGCGGCGCGTCGACACAGCAGCTCTGTGGCGTCGGAGCGACTGCTCGGTGTCTCCGCGCCGTTTGGGTGTGTGACGATTCAGCGCCGACGAGGACCCTGGGTTTGAATGCCAGGCTCCGGTTCGGAGATTAGGCCAGCTCGCTCACTCTCGTCAAGTTGCATTCCCTCGGCTGGGCTGCTAATGACTGCAAAGACAAAAAAAATCCCCGTGAGGAAAGTGCTGTTTACGAGCACCTATGAAGGCCGGAACGGCACACGAAGGGGTGGGTGGCGAGCACCACGCTCGGCCGCCTTTGTCTTTACAGTGGCGATGTTTACACACTGCACCAGCTACTAATTTCAGACTGAGTCGACCTAGGGGAGGCCCAGGACCGGTTCAGATAATCGTCACTGGTGTTGGGCGTGAGCGGGAATCGAACCCGGGTCACCAGGTTCGTAGCGCAGCGCGCTAACCTCTACACTACACACACAGGCACAACAATCATTGCACACACGCCAATTGACCCGTTGACAGCCGCAACTGTCGTTGGTCGAACGAGTGCAGAGAAAATCGCTCAGCTCCCGTGCCAGTGAAGAGCGCAGGGCCTTGGGTGGCACGGGGGCGGGGGGAGGCTCTGCGGAACGGCCGCGCGGGGCCACACGCTGGCCTCTGTTCTTGTCCAATGACATGAACCGCGTGAGTGCTTTGCGCGAGGTGCCAACTACAGGAGGAGGTGAGGGAGGAAAAGCGGCCGAAAGGCACGCGGGGACTTGTGAGCACGAGGGCCGAAGTCGTCCCCCTCGCCCCGTTTCTTTACGCAGCAGCGCGGAGTTTCTCGTCGTTTCCCCCTCCCAGCGAGAGGGGTGGAGAGAGGGGGGGGGGGGCGCAGCCTTTCCTGCAGGAAGCGACAATCTGAGAGCGCGTTCCCAGAGCTCACGCACGGCAGCGCGCGGGGCGGCAGTGGCGTTGCCACTATCCGGGTTTGACCCCTCCTGCCAGCACAACCGCCGCCACGACTTTGGGCGCGAATCAATTCCTGCCAGGCGAGCGCAGATGCCAAGCCCCGCGCTGTGCGGGCTCACACCCTCCCGGAACCGGCAGAGAGATCTGCTTTTCGGGCAGCGGAATTGATTTGTACCCAGATCTGGCGCCGGTGTTGTGTCGAACTTTGTTGAACTTTACTCCGCAGTTCCCTCGTCATTATACGCGGGCTGACTTGAGGACTGCGTCTGGATTTGGTCTGTGCTGGAAAGGTGGCAGCCCCAGGTGGCACAAATAGCACGAGTACAGCTACAGAGGACAGAGCACGCGTGTGTGTACACAATATACACGCCCAATGTGTCTGTACAGCGTGATGAGATGCGGTTGCATTTGGACTCCATATAAAAGCCACATTTTAGTCTGTACATTGTAGTGCAGGAACGTCTATTTATTTCGACAGGTTGCATCTCGTTAAAGAGCCCCAATGAATACAAATCTGGTTCAGGGCGCCCGCATATATGATGAGAAGTTCCATGGGTTTGTGGCTTAAAAGCGTTCTCCCACCCAGCAATTACAAGTGGAATGTTCCACTTTGTGAGCATGATGCGTCAAGGCTGCGAACGTGTGAATGCAGTGTAGTTGCAAATCCAGATATGGACCGCTTCAGGCGTGGCCACAGTCACGTGTCCAATACAGGCTTCTGGGCCAACGGGAAGTGGACAGTGGCAGCCTCAAAACGCGTGGTGTTTTCATAATGGGAATAAGATATAATGCGATCAATGTGTTCAGGAACACATTTTTTTAAGAACGCGGATGCGAACCGGATATAACGCGATTGAGTGAACGGAACTACATCGCGCGTGTACGAATAAGCAGTCGTGCGGCTGCCTCGGCGTAGCATCGCACAAGGCATTGGGATGCTGCTGGATGCTTCTCGATGCTACCCACGCGCCTCAGTCTTCGTTCAGCCTGTGTACGCATCTCACGTGTTATCGCGGACTGAAATTTACCCTACATTAAAGATGATTATAACGCGATGTTTCCATAACGCGATGTGCTTCAGGAACGAAACTACCGCGTTATAGGAGAACAGACTGTATGTTGAAGTTCTTTCGCACCGTACATAGCCAACTGCACTAATAGGAGGTGCGGGGGGAAGGACAACAAACTAAACACGAAAAGCAGTTCAAAAGAAATGAGTTTTCAATCTAGATTATTTAAAAGTGCATAGCTCCAGTGGCTTTCTAATATCGGAAGGAACAGCGTTCCAGACGGCTGCAGAAGCGCATCTGAAAGTGCGCGATGCAGTGACCGTCTTTGTTTGATGGTTTACCAAAAAACGCTGCTGCGAGAGTAACCAGAGCTGGCGTGTCTCAGGACAACTTGTATCCACAGCAGTAGTCGCAGTGCAGCCCTAATCAGGGAACCATCCCTTGGTTGCTACCTTGTCCACAGATTCAGAGCTACTGCTTTTTGGGGCGCCACGGTGGCGAGATGTTAACTACCTCGCCTGGTGTACAGGAGGTCGTGGATTCAATCCCGACCCTGATGCCCGTATATTTGGAGTTTGCATGTTCTCCCCGTGGTTGCGTGGATTTTTCTCTGGGTCCTCCGGTTTTTCCCTTCACATTTAGAACCATGCGTTTAGAGAATTTGGCTGCTATACATTTCCACTTGATAAGACACGATATGCTGAGTTGTCATTTGTGGCCAGGTCGCTTCTGAAAAAGAGCGATATCGCTCATTGAGCCTTACCTGGTAAAATCAAAAAATGTTGTCAGTAGCCTACCTCTGGCTTGGTTTCAGATTGATACAGTTAAGTTAAAGCCAAGGGTAATATCCTGTACGCCACAGCCCATCATCCATCTGGGGTCAATAAAACAAGGACCACTTTTTGGGTAGGTAACAGTGGCCGTCCTATGGATCAGCTGGCCTCTGCCATGGAAATGTAAAATACCTCTGGTGGATGATCTTACGGCGCCTGTGCAAGAGATGAGTGTGGAATAGCGCTGGGCGATTATACTGGAAGAATCCGATTAGCTATAAAGCTATTTTTCACAGATGTCCAGTAGGGGCAGGTCAGAACGTTACACGAACAAACAGAAAAACACGATAGGAGTCCAAAGTATGGGAAAGGTAAAAAAAATCACTTAAAAAAAGTATACAAATAAAACTAAACAATTGTTTTTATCCTACCAGGTAAGACCCACTGAGCTGTTAGCTTCCTTTTTCGAAGCGACCTGGCTGCCACAAATGATAGCCCAACGACGTGGCTTGTCATCATGTGGACATTTATAGCAGCAAAAACAGGACCCTGCGGGGTGGGCTGGTAGGAACGAATAACCAAAGAATATAAACATAATGTATTATTACACTTGTTTAGCCAGGAAAGCCCCACTGAGTCTAAAGGTTTTTCTAGGGTCCTGCCAAGTGTTTGCAGTAGGGGGCGTTGTTGCTACACCTAATCGGACGATACGAAGGGAGAGTGTGAGGCCTAATTCTAGGCTTTAGGCCTAGCTGTAGGCTTTAGGCCGCTGTGAGTTAATTGTTAATTTAAATGTTTTAATTATTTATGTAAAAGCTTTAAATGTAAATGTTTCTATTTAAAAGCATCAGGGAATGTAACATTGTTAAACATTAACTCCCTTTCACACACGCGGGGGTATGATACGAAGGGAGAGTTTGAGGCCTAGTTCTAGGCTTTAGGCCTAGCTGTAGGCTTTAGGATGCTGTGAGTTAAATTTTAATTTAAAAGTTTTAATTAAAAGCTATCTCAGGGAATTATAAGGGAATGTTACACTTGTTTAGCCAGGAAAGCGTCAGTGAGTCTAAAGGTTTTTGTAGGGTCATGCCAAGTGTTTGCAGTAGGGGGCGATGTTGCTACACGGACGGATGGACGGACGGACGGACAAACGGACGGACGATATAATCTATTGTAGGCTGGTCCACTTCGTTCCTACCAGTATAATCTAAACCAGGGGTCCTCAAACTACGGCCCGCGGGCCACATGCGGCCCGCCGAGGACATTTATCCGGCCCATGGTCACTATTGGGCTGCAGCTTGTGAGCACTAATTGGGCTGCGCTGGTGAGCACTAATTGGGCTGCGCTGGTGAGCACTCATTGGGCTGCGCTGGTGGGCACTGATTGGGCTGCGGTGGCGAGCACTGATTTGGCTGCGCTGGTGAGCACTGATTGAGCTGCGACGGTGGGCACTCATTGGGCTGCGCTGGTGAATGGTTCAATGGGCTAATTGACTGGACTTGCCCCCCAGGCCTAAGGCTGCCAGCCCTCCCCTGGCTGTGCTTGACTGGCTCTCCCTCCCTCAGCTCCCTCACTTGCCCCTCGGCTCCACTCCCAGTAATATTCCTGTGTGCTGGGGATGTAGATCCCCAGCACACGCACCGCTGAGTAAATGATAGAGGGGTAATAACAGAGTGATCTCTGATCTCTGGAGGCGCTGCCTGCTGTTTTCCCGTGCTGGTCAGTGACAGACAGCCGAGGAGTAGGAAACCCAATTTAAATGACAGTAAGTGCATTTATATTCTGATTGCTATTCAGTTGTATGAGGTTATATGTTGTATGTTGTGTAAGCCCCGGTTCATACTGTTGCGATATCTGAGCAGTGCGAGTTCAGCCATATGCTTGTATGGCTGAACTTGCATTAGATTCGGAAGAAAAAAGGCACATGTGCCTTCTTTTTTCCTGCAGTGGAATCGGATCGCATGGGTCTTCTCCCCATGCGATCAGATTCGTACGTGAGTTCGCAGATCGCACTGCGATCTGTGAACAAAACTGCAGGTGTAATTAACTTTTTAATGGCACCCACACCAGTGTGAGCCTGGGGTAAAAGCGGAGTTCCCCCAATCAGACTGCATTGATGGGCAGTGCAGTCTGTATGTCTCTGTGTGGGCAAAGTTATTGCTGGTATATTGTTTTTGTAGCGCTGTATATATATATATTGAAAGAGAAAAATTGACTCGGAGTGTAGGATATTCAAAGAACAGTGGACTTATGATTACTTTTTCATGCAGTACAAGGAAAGAGCTGTGTGTCTGATATGCCAGAATATAGTGTCTGTGTTCAAAGAATACAATTTACGTCGATACTATGAAACTCAACATAAAGATACATATGATTGTTTGGTCGGAGAAGTGAGAAAAGATAAAATATTAAAACTGAAAAATACATCAAGTCAAGCAGCCTTCATAATTTCTATGCATCTCTCCCCTCTGAGACATATCCTCATCTCAGGAACCATGCACTCAAAATGGCAACCATCTTTGGCAGCACTTATGTCTGTGAACAGACTTTTTCCAGAATGAAACATTGGAAATCTCCAACCAGATCTAGACTAACGGATGCACACTTGCATCACTTGTTACGACTAGCAGTGACAAATATGGAACCGGACATTGACCATCTCATTAGCCAAAAGCAGGCCCATAATTCTCATTGAAATACTGGCAAGTTTGTTGATTTAACTTTACTTGTTCTTCATTTTAAATATTGTATTTGTTCCCGTTTTGTTTCTTCACTTCAAAATAAGATATATGCAGTGTGCATAGAAATTTGTTCATAGTTTTTTTTAACTGTAGTCCGGCCCTCCAACGGTCTGAGGGACAGTGAACTGGCCCCCTGTTTAAAAAGTTTGAGGACCCCTGATCTAAACGATCTAGACGCACGTTTCTGAATGTGAAGTCTAACAACTGAGTTTTTTTTAAATGTGTTATTTGAATCACCAAGACGTGACATGAATCGAACCTGTCCCTGGACAGGAATGGGGGGGAGGAGTTCACTGGGGGTTTGTCTCGCAGAACTCGGGGCTCATCGCACCCGTCATCATCTTCATCGTCGTCATTGTCATCATGACCCCCATGGGGCCCGGGGACTGGGTGGGTCTGGGTTTCTACCCCAGCCGAGGCTGCCTTGGTATAAGGGCGTAACGGCGAATCGATTCGTTGATTGATGTGGATTCTTAAATTCATGATGCACGTGTCCAGGCGTTGGCTTGTGGCGTAGGATGGGTTGTGCGCAGACAGAAAGACAGACGGTGGGACAAAGACAAAGCCCCCCCCCCCCCCGTATAGCCTTGACAAATTTTTGGGGCAAGTGCTGTTTGCGAGCACCTATATGAAGGCCGGCACGGCACATGAAGGGGTGGGTGGCCAGCACCACGCCCGATCGCCTTTGTCTCCCTCATGGCGATGTTTTCCACACTCCGCACTAGGTACTCATTTGAGGCTGAGTCGACCTAGGGGAGGCCAGGACCTGTTTAGATAATCGGCACTGGTGTTGGGCGTGAGTGGGAATCGAACCGGGTCGCAGGGTTCGTAGCGCGGCGCGGCGAACCGCTGCACTACCGCTCTTTGGCGGTGACACGGACAGAGAGACACACGCAGAGACACGAATATACACAGAGAGACATATAAAAGACACGGAGAGAGGCACGCAGGGCAGAGAGTGGACGTGGGACCGTGCCGCGCGCGTTGCGCTGCCTGCGGACTGCGCTGGGCCCCACCGTGGGACCCGCGGGAGAGGCGCGGGGAAGCGACGCCTCTTCGCTGCGGGCCTGGCGGCGCGCTCAGTGGGTTGGTCCCACAGCCTGTAGCAGCTGATACGCGTGGATGGAGCCAACACTCATATTCACAACCCCCGGTGATTCTGCGTGACCACTCTCGCGGTGTATATGTGGCGGGTTTCTTCTTCCACTGACCCAACGCAGCCGGGGGATGCTAGCCGAGTAGCGGGACTCCGACATTGGCGCAGGTCATGGACAGAATATTTTCAGGAATCCGATGACAGACGCCCAGGACACGGCGCCTGCCAACCGAGGCACCCCTTCAGGACCTGTTCCGATGTCATTCGCCGCTGAGGATGGACTTAGAGGATCATATTTGTACTCGATATGGAGATAAAGAACAGACACGCGTAACGTTTTCATTTCACAACCCACCGTGTAAGAAGGTTAAAGGCTCGATTAAAAAAATGCTTCATTCCTACCGCCCACCGTTTGTAGGCCCTGGTGGTGTTGTGTTTTGTTGTTGTTGAAAAGGCCATTGTGAGGCGGTGATGACCAAACGCCAATGTCCCAAAGTCACCCACGGGTCGGGCGATGATTCCTCACGGAGACGGTCGCCGTGGTCCCTTTTCGAAATGTCGACCCAAGGAGGCTGCCACCTGGCTAAATAATGGGACATTTACCCGAGCGCCACCCCCACCCCCCTCCCCGCGTGTCCGTGCGAACGGGCAGCAGCAGAGCGCTGCTCCTCGCCCTCTGTCGCGGCGTATGGCCACCGCTTGTTTATATTTATATTGTTCATATGTTGCTCACGTGTTTACCGTTCGCCACTCTGCTGCATCCCCGTGCCCCACGATGCGCATTTCGCGGCTGTTTATTTGTAAAAAGGGCACGGCCCTTGCCTGAAATAATAACACTCGGTGGTAAAGAGCCCGGGAAGAGATTAACGCGCGCCCATTGTTGTGATGTTTTGCTGTTTTACGCGAGCACTTAGCCTGCTGCTGCTGCTGCACTTCTCTCACCGCGAGCAGTGCAGCAGCAGCGGCAACAGCAGCGGCAGCAGCAGCGGCGGCAACAGCAGCGGCAACAGCAGCGACAGCAGCGGCAGTAGCAGCGGCACCTCTCGTGCAGAGCGTGCGTCCTGCGCTGAGAGTCGCGGGGCCGCAAGACCATCATCATCACCGTAATACATCGCCATCGTAAATAATAATCATCATCAAAAATAATCATCAATAATCATCATCAATAATAATCATCAATAATAATCATTAGGATACATAATCAACAACATAATTGTACATGACGATCATTACACGTAATCATCCTCATCATCATACGTAATCATCATCATGAATCACCAGAATCATAAATCACCGTTTAAGTCATGCACACTATTCCCGATTAGAAACGTCTACCCCGAGAGAGTGAGAGGGCGAGAGTGGCGGGTGCTTGTAGTGGAACTATTGTTGTGGTTCCTAGTAGTAATACTAATAATAGCGTGGGACAGCAAAAGACGTTCATGGCCAGGAGATCTCAGTCGGCAAGGCAGTCTGCTCGACGTTATAATAACAATTATTGCTACGTAACATTCTGGTCAGTCAGCTCAGCAAATGCTTCCTCCAAGAGATTATAATAATTTTAACTCTCAACCTTCCGATCGCGAGCTGCTCACTCTACCGCTCAACCACCCGGTCAGGCATCTAACCCAACTAAAGCCATATTTACTACAACATCAACGACAGTATACCGCGTTTAAATATACCGACAGGCCATGGAGTGGACATGAACAATTCCATTCATTACATTTATGAATTCCAAACTCTTTTGGTTATTTTACCAGGTAAGACCCACTGAGCGATTTAGCTCTGTTTCAGAAGCGAATTGGCCACAAATTATAGCCCAAGCGGAGTGGCTTATCGCGTGGAAACGTCTCGCGGCCAAATACTCTAAACGCATGACATTGATTCTAAATGTGGAGGAAAAAACCGGAGGTGGATCCGGAGAAAAATCTACGCCACCACGAGGAGAGAGGCACGCACACTCTAATTACCACGGCAGGCGCCAGGGATCGAAACCAGGCGAGGTAGTTAACATCTCGCTACAGTGGACCCACGACCCCCTGAGACCAGGCGAGGTAGTTAACATCTCTCCACAGTGGACCCACGACCCCCTGAGACCAGGCGAGGTAGTTAACATCTCGCCACAGTGGACCCACAACCCCCTGAGACCAGGCGAGGTAGTTAACATCTCTCCACAGTGGATCCTCGACCCCCTGAGACCAGGCGAGGTAGTTAACATCTCGCCATCACGCTTCGCTGCACACTTTGCGTCCCTGTCCATTGTGAACGAGAGCCGTTCCTCTGTCACCAACGCCCCGTGCCAGCCTGCCACGGGGCGAGGCAAACGCTGGCGGGCGCAGCTCCCTCAGCACCCCCCCCACCCCGGCCCGGTCTCCCCCGGTCTCCCACCGTGCTCGGCAAATCTGCGTCCCAGGCCCGTGGGAGGCACGGAGCGGCGACGCTCACGCCGGGCCCCGCTGATCCCCCCCCACCCCCACAGACTGCAGCGCTCGCCGTGTTTGTCTTGCCGATGGCCCTTTGACTTCGGCGCATTACATCGCTGTGTATGTCTATACAGTGATAAACAAATACAGACGACGATCCCGACGTATAGCCTCGAGCAGCTTGTTGGGGCAAGTGTCGTTAGCGAGTATCAGCGCCTATGAAGGCCGGCACGGCACACGAGGAGGTGAGTGGCCGACACCACGCCTGGCCGCCTTTGTCTCCCCCGTGCTGATGTTTGCACACACACCACACCAGGTACTGCACTTATTTTAGGCTGAGTCAACAAAGGGGATGCCCAGGACCGCTTCAAACATTCGCCACCGTTATTGGTCGTGAGCGGGAATCGACAGCGCGCTGCGCTCACCACTGCACTACCGCTCACCGCGGGGGTTTATCGACAATCGAGGCTTCATTCCGGAGCGATGACGGCGGAGTCATCCCCCGAACCAGGACACTTCCGATTGCTAGCCGCTCGCTCCACCGCTGAAGCCACCCTGGCCGGGTGTTAGTAAATGTGAATAGCAGCGAACGGATTTCCACTTGTGGTTGATGCTCACCCCTCCAGACATGGACACCACCTCCACGCCACTTCCACACCACCTACACACCAACCACACACCACCTCCACACCACCTCCCCACCACCTCCACACCACCTACACACCACCCACACACCACCTACACACCACCTACACACCACCCACACACCACCTACACACCACCTACACACCACCTCCACACCACCTACACACCACCTACACACCACCTACACACCACCTACACACCACCCACACACCACCTACACACCACCTACACACCACCTACACACCACCTCCACACCACCTACACACCACCTACACACCACCCACACACCACCCACACACCACCTACACACCACCTACACACCACCTACACACCACCTCCACACCACCTACACACCACCTACACACCACCTCCACACCACCTACACACCAACCACACACCACCTCCACACCACCTCCCCACCACCTCCACACCACCTACACACCACCCACACACCACCCACACACCACCCACACACCACCTACACACCACTTACACACCACCTATACACCACCCACACACCACCTACACACCACCTACACACCACCTCCACACCACCTACACACCACCTACACACCACCTACACACCACCTACACACCACCCACACCACCTACACACCACCTACACACCACCTCCACACCACCTACACACCACCTACACACCACCCACACACCACCCACACACCACCTACACACCACCTACACACCACCTCCACACCACCTACACACCACCTACACACCACCTACACACCACCCACACACCACCTACACACCACCTACACACCACCTCCACACCACCTACACACCACCTACACACCACCCACACACCACCTACACACCACCTACACACCACCTCCACACCACCTCCACACCACCCACACACCACCTACACACCACCCACACACCACCTCCACACCACCTCCACACCACCTACACACCACCCACACACCACCTCCACACCACCTACACACCACCCACACACCACCTACACACCACCCACACCACCTACACCACCACACACCACCTCCACACCACCTACACACCACCTACACACCACCCACACACCAACCACACACCACCTACACACCACCTACACCCCACCTCCACACCACCCACACACCACCCACACACCACCCACACACCACCCACACGCCACCTCCACGCCACCCACACACCACCCACACACCACCCACACACCACCCACACACCACCCACACACCACCTACACACCACCTCCACACCACCTACACACCACCTACACACCACCTCCACATCACCTACACACCACCTACACACCACCCACACACCACCTCCACACCACCTACACACCACCCACACACCACCCACACACCACCTACACACCAACCACACACCACCTCCACACCACCTACACACCACCTACACACCACCTACACACCAACCACACACCACCTCCACACCACCTACACACCACCTACACACCACCTACACCTCACCTTCACACCACCCACACACCACCCACACACCACCCACACACCACCCACACACCACCTCACACACCACCCACACACCACCCACACCACCCACACACCACCCACACACCACCTCCACATCACCTACACACCATCTCCACACCACCCACACACCACCTACACACCACCTACACACCATCTCCACACCACCCACACACCACCCACACACCACCCACACACCACCCACACACCACCTCCACATCACCTACACACCACCCACACCCCACCCACACACCACCTACACACCACCTCCACACCACCCACACACCACCTCCACGCCACCCACACACCACCCACACACCACCTCCAAATCACCTACACACCACCCACACACCACCCACACACCACCTACACACCACCTCCACACCACCCACACACCACCTCCACGCCACCCACACACCACCCACACACCACCCACACACCACCCACACACCACCTACACACAACCCACACACCACCTCCACGCCACCCACACACCACCTCCACATCACCTACACACCACCCACACACCACCCACACACCACCTCCACATCACCTACACACCACCCACACACCACCCACACACCACCTCCACATCAACTACACACCACCCACACACCACCCACACACCACCTCCACATCACCTCCACGCCACCCACACACCACCCACACACCACCCACACACCACCCACACACCACCTCCACATCACCTACACACCACCCACACACCACCCACACACCACCTCCACGCCACCCACACACCACCCACACACCACCTACACACCATCTCCACACCACCCACACACCACCCACACACCACCCACACACCACCTCCACATCACCTACACACCACCCACACACCACCCACACACCACCTACACACCATCTCCACGCCACCCACACACCACCTCCACGCCACCCACACACCACCCACACACCACCCACACACCACCTTCACACCACCCACACACCACCTCCACATCACCTGCACACCACCCACACACCACCCACACACCACCTACACACCATCTCCACGCCACCCACACACCACCTCCACGCCACCCACACACCACCCACACACCACCCACACACCACCTCCACGCCACCCACACACCACCCACACACCACCTACACGCCACCCACACACCACCCACACACCACCCACACATCACCTACACGCCACCCACACACCCACCCCCTCGTACCCCCACCCCCTCGTACCCCCACCCCCCTCGTACCCCCACCCTCTAGTACCCCCACCCCCCTCGTACCCCCACCCCCTCGTACCCCCACCCCCTCGTACCCCCACCCCCCTCGTACCCCCCACCCCCTCGTACCACCACCCCCTCGTACCCCCACCCCTCTCGTACCACCCCCCCCCCTCGTACCCCCACCCCCTCGTACCCCCACCCCCTCGTACCCCCACCCCCTCGTACCCCCACCCCCTCGTACCCCCACCCTCTCGTACCCCCACCCCTCTCGTACCACCACCCCCTCGTACCACCACCCCCTCGTACCCCCACCCCCTCGTACCACCACCCCCTCGTACCCCCACCCCCTCGTACCACCACCCCCTCGTACCACCACCCCCCTCGTACCCCCACCCCCTCGTACCACCACCCCCTCGTACCCCCACCCTCTCGTACCCCCACCCCCTCGTACCCCAACCCTCTCGTACCCCCACCCCCTCGTACCACCACCCCCTCGTACCCCCACCCTCTCGTACCCCCCACCCCCCTCGTACCACCACCCCCTCGTACCCCCACCCCCTCGTACCACCACCCCCTCGTACCCCCACCCCCTCGTACCCCCACCCCCTCGTACCCCCACCCTCTCGTACCCCCACCCCCTCGTACCACCACCCCCTCGTACCCCCACCCTCTCGTACCCCCACCCCCCTCGTACCACCACCCCCTCGTACCCCCACCCCCTCGTACCACCACCCCTTCGTACCCCCACCCCCTCGTACCACCCACCCCCTCGTACCACCACCCCCTCGTACCCCCACCCTCTCGTACCCCCACCCCCTCGTACCACCACCCCCTCGTACCACCACCCCCTCGTACCACCACCCCCTCGTACCACCACCCCCTCGTACCCCCACCCCCTCGTACCCCCACCCTCTCGTACCCCCACCCCCTCGTACCACCACCCCCCTCGTACCCCCACCCTCTCGTACCCCCCACCCCCCTCGTACCACCACCCCCTCGTACCCCCACCCCCTCGTACCACCACCCCCTCGTACCCCCACCCCCTCGTACCACCACCCCCTCGTACCCCACCCCCCTCGTACCCACACCCTCTCGTACCCCCACCCCCCTCGTACCCACACCCCCTCGTACCACCACCCCCTCGTACCCCCACTCCCTCGTACCACCACCCCCTCGTACCCCTACCCCCCCCCCCTCGTACCCCCACCCCCCTCGTACCCCCAACCCCTCGTACCACCACCCCCTCGTACCCCCACCCTCTCGTACCACCACCCCCTCGTACCCCCACCCCCCTCGTACCCACACCCTCTCGTACCCCCACCCCCCTCGTACCCACACCCCCTCGTACCACCACCCCCTCGTACCCCCACTCCCTTGTACCACCACCCCCCTCGTACCCCTACCCCCCCCCCCCCTCGTACCCCCACCCCCCTCGTACCCCCACCCCCTCGTACCGCTATGAAACGCATTTGCTCGCTCACGCCGCTGCTGGCGGAAGGGGCCTCCGCTAGAGGCCGCTCTAGAGAACCCCTCTGGAGGGTACAGTAATTGGCCTACTCTTCCACGGTGGCCAGACATGGAGGCACCCACGACACACGACTGCAGTCGGTCTATTTGCTGGGTGGTCAGTGGTGGGGAGGTTCAAGCAACTTGCCCATTGTTGCGACTGCCGCGCCCGGAGATCCACCCGGCGACCTCTGGATTCCTTGACCAATGTGCTAATCATTGCACGACCTTTATATAGTAGAGAGCATCGTACACACCATCACGTAGAGGAAACATGACGCTGCAGTAGGTATGTTTGTCTCCAACACAAATGCACTCAAGCAGGGGAAATCTGTATGCTCTGAGTGGTGCGTGAGTGTTGTTAAATAAAGTCTTTGGCAGAATAAACCACGTGTCTAAAGTCACAATCGCCGTAATGTTTGCCGCCTTTCCCACGAGACACCAAACCCGGACGCATTGCTCAGTCGGCCCGGCTCGTGAACGACGCTGCAGTGAAAACTGCGGTGAAGTTCACCGGTACCGGCGTCTCTCGGTACAAATCGATCCCCGGCCGCACGAGCGACGCAAATTCCCGCACGCCGGGGCCACCTGGCAGCGCGTCGCCTGCAGGGGCCGCCGGCCACGGCGGGGTGAGCGCGCTGCGCTACGGCCGCACGAGTTCGAGTCCCCGTCCTGGGCCTCCTCCCCTAGGTCGACTCAGTCTCAAATGAGTACCTGCTGGGATGTGTAAACGTCGTGTCACTCGGGAGACAAAGGCGGCCGGGCGTGGTACTGGCCACCCACCCCCTCGTGTGCCGTGCCGGCCTTTATAGGTGCTCACTAACAGCACTTGCCCCTACAGTCTGTTACAGGCTATGGGGGGGGGGGGGAGGTGACAAGTACACGATGACGACACAATAGACAATATAAAATAAATATTCACATAACTGTGCAATGCCCATCGGGAGACCTCTCTCTCTCTCTCGTGCACAGAGAGGCGGATTTGGCAATGCGAGTATCACTGTGTTTGACTCGAGAGGTTGGTTCTGGTCACCAATAAGGAGACAATCCCCCCTGTAGGCGTCACGACACAGAGTGAAGATCGCGGCGCTGCGTACGAGAGAGACTCTCTGTACTCGCACAGCCCATTTGGTAAGGGGCCGTCCATATATGACGTCACGCGATTTTGGACGATTTTTGACCCCCCCCCCCCCCCTCGTCACATGGCGTCACAAAAAGTCAGACCCCCCCTCAAATATGATGTCACAAAGCTCTGTCCCCCCCCCCCCCCAAATAAACATGCTTCAAATCGCTTTAAACTATTGTCATTGTAGTGCGTATTTAACGTGGCGCTGCACTCTGATGTTGTAGGAGAAACATTGATTAAAAAGTCAATTTAATTAAGTAGAACGTGTTGTCTATATTGATTTAAAGTTGCGCATTTTGATGTGACGTCACATTTCTCAACTCCCCCCCCCCCTCGTCACACATCGTCACAAATGCCTGACCTCCCCCCCCCCCTTGATGCGTGACGTCTTTTATGGACGGCCCCTAACGCGCTGATGGATGATGGTATCCCCATGACGGGGTTATGCGACAATACTTCGCCACCATCATGTTAGTGATCAACAGTTGTTCTTCTATGTTAGTGATGGTGGGCGCATCGACGACGGAGCATAGTACAGCACAACAATGGAGTTGTCAGCACTGCCCTCTGCTGAAAGCCTAGCCCCACAGTATCCTACAGCACCTGTTATGCATGGTGGTCGCCCATCCAAGCACTATCCAGGCTCGAACCTGCTTAGCTGCTGAGATCTGACCAGACGCATTCCTGGCGACTTAGTCATAGGAAGACAATATGTATAATGTCACACCATGGGATTTAAAACAATACATTAAATTTGCGTTCATCCATTGCACGGCCATTCGTGCCAGTGGGTGCACGTTGAGGAGTGAGCCAGCGGTGACGTTAGAGGGCCTTGTCCAGCTCCCCGCGAGCGTCTCACTCGCACCGCAGGCTCCATACAAGACGGGAGCTGTAACCATGGGCGGAATTTGGGGGGCGGGGGGGGGCAATGACCTCCCCAAACAGGACACTTCTATTAATTTATTTTCAGTAGTTTACCGTTAAGATGAAACACCTAAGAAAGCAATTATATGATTCCCGTGATTCCAAATGTGAGGGACAAAGCGAACCCCCCACCCTCCCAAATATAGAAGAGAAACTCCGCCTATGGATGTCGTATTTTGACCGTGAGTTATTGTGCAATGCGGTATGTGCGCACATTGTGGGTAGGAAGCCATCAGTGTATAACCTTAGCAAGACCGTGGTATTGGCCTGTGGCTCCCACATAGCGAAATGCCAATCGCGTTGGCCAGAGGGACAACGGCAATAAGGTGAAACGTTTGCATTCGCGGTTAACGCTCTGCTCGACCAATTGAGCCACCCAATCACCTCGGGTTGCCACCTGTGCACGTTGGACCCGGACAGTCTGGCAACTGGCATCCGTTGTGCGGATGGCAGCAGGGTTCTATTTGTAGGGCGATCTGCAACCACCGAGAAATGTGTCCGGGTTTGGTCTGCGGCCCTCCATCCGAACCTCCGCCATTCTTTACTCGGCCCGACTTCCCTGGAGCCATTCATTTACGTCTCTACAGCTGAGCAATTAGTGAACTCCCGCAGTTGGCAGAGAATGTTAAAATGCTTTGAGGGTTTTAGCAGGCAGGTGTGAGCCGTAGGCTGAAACACATTCATTACACTACATTTTTACACAGACGCCTCTGGTATGAGAAGTAATATATATATTCATGAAATAAATAAATAAACAACAGCTAAATATCGAAGTAAACAAATGTGCCCCAAATAAAAGGCAGTGAAAGCAGTGACGGGAAACGCGGGAGTGAATGACACAAAAAAACCTGTGGCCATGAACGAGGCCCGGTGACGATCTCGGGGGGTCACGGGAGGGGGTCGTCTCTGGGTGGCCGCGTGCCGAGCGGGGACCGTGACATCGCCGTGACATCGCCGTGACGGCGGCTGCACTTGCGGGCGTGACAAACGGAGACACTGCCAGAGTCCGGACCCCAATTGAGCCGCCGTCAGCTGTCGCTTCACCGGAACGCGAGCGGCAGGACCCTCCTCTCTTACCAGCGGCTCGGTTTCACGTGCAAGTGCAACGAACCACAGTCTCATGAATGCGATGAGCAGCGCTGCGCCTCACTTTCTCTCGCGTGTAATCTAATGAAGGTGTAATGAAGTTATACGCCGTACTGCGGAGATGGAGCGGTCAAATCAACTTGTGCGCAGGTCGGGTGGATTGTTGCATCACCGGATCGTGAGAGCGGCGGGCGCCTTGGGAAGGCCTTCATCCAGCAGTGGATTGAAAGTGGCTGCTGATTACGAAGAACGCCTTTTACTGCTCGCACACGCCCCGCTCATGTTGCTGTTGCTTTGTGATGTTGCTTTGTGATGTTGCTTTGTGATGTTGCTGTTCGGTGGTCGACGAGCTTCGTGGTTCTCACGATCACCTCTGAGCCAACGCGCGTCGAGTTGAGCTCCGACTTCCGTGGGATCGTGCCGGAGTGGGGTGGCGAAGCGGTCGAGCGAGCCGCTCGCAAATCCGAAGGTTGCGAGTTACAATCCTGAAAGGGGATCGACTTAGCCCAATCATCTCTCTGGGGTTGACACAACGCGTATCACTTTGTGGGGGAATCAACAGAAGTTCTCCTCTGAATGGACTCGCTCACGCCATAAGAATGCGGAATTCCCACCACTGGCTCAGGGTTGTGAATGGGAACCACTCTGGCAACTGGCTTCCCGAGAGAAGTGTGCAGTGAGGGCCCCGTGACATACCGAGCTAAACAGTAGCCGAATCTCTGATAGTATTACGGCTCAAATTTAAATACGAACTAAACTTCCACGTGCATTTCTTTAATAAAAAAACTGCTAATGAAACTACACTCTCCCAATTCTGCTTCAAGAAAAAAATTCAATGCAACGAACAATTGACATAGTCCCGGCTCACGGAGTGATGATATTTTTCGAGTAAATCAAAGGTCAGGAAATGATGACGGCAAACTAAAGGAATCGCAAAACGGAGCCACGCTCCAATCACAGCGCAATGTTGGATGAGGTGGAAGTCGTACGCATCGAAAAGAGGATATAACGAAATAAGTGTCACTGGTGGTCAGTATGACAATTTCATACTATGTCGAGCAGAGGCGCTGTAGCCCATATTCTCGGTCACGGCTCGGTTCACGTGAGCCACGGTCCAGAGCCACGCTCAACTTGAGCCGGCTCTGAGCGCGCTCCCAGAGGCGCGCTCGTGATTCACATGAGCCGAGACGAGGCGACGGCCGAGCCGCTCGCGTGAGACTTTGGAATCAACCGAGCGCCTCATGGCTGAGCCGGGCCGCGTTCGGTTGGCCGAGACAAAGAGCTCCGAGTCGCATGCGCAAGGACGCGTGACAATTCACAACGTGCCGTGAGCGAGGGGGCCGACAGTGCTCCGGGCTTTCCCAGACGGGGTGGGGAAGACCGCGCTTTTGATCTCTGAACGTTTCGCTAAAGAGGGAGCGCCATTAGCCACAGATCGGGCGTCGTGCCGACGTTCACACCTCGTCCCTCTTGGAAGAGGGAGATCTGTGGAGGCGCGCTTCCACCTCCCGGGCTGGGAGCGGGACGCCTCTTAACGACCGCGGCCGAGTGACTATCACGGAGGCGTCATCGTCCTGCAGCAGCCTGGGAGCTGCAGGCGGCGCCCCGCGCAGCGATGAGTCTGTCTGCACGACGCAAGGGGTCGTTGGTCCCCACAAGGCTGCCGCCGTCCAGTGGAAGCTCTCCTCGATCCTCTCCGCTCCAGGAATGTGCAAGCTTTGCGACGGTAGCTGCGGTTAAAGGAATGTCCCCTCCCCGTCAATAGGATGCTCATGCCTGCCATAGGAATGTGGAATATCCGCCACTGGCTCGGGGCTGTGAAGGGGAGATGAGCACCGACCTCGACGCTCACGTGAGCTGGACATCACTCTGACTTGAGGGTATCGCGTTGGAGTCGTGGGTGTGGTGCGCGCTGTGTTGACCTCGCTGCACTACGAACCCAGCGACCCGAGGTCGATTCCTGGACACGGTTCACAAAAGTGGCGAGCGATATCTGGACGGGTCCCAAGCACCCCTCTGTCATCACTATCCTTTGTCAATCCACAGCTCCACAGCTGGATGAAGGCCCCCACTCCACGTCAGTCATGGGAGTTGCTCGACCGTACTTCACCACGCGGGTCAGTCGAGGTTTGGCGAAGTGGATGCCCAAGGCCGGTGCCACTAATGCGAGCCGCAGCCAGGAATCAAACTCAGATCACCGAGTTCGCAGCGCACTGCGCTATTACTCGTTGCACTACCGCTCACACCCAATTGGTAATCGCGCTGCATTAACCATGCAGGTTGCCCTACACCGCTCTACTCGCGGAGCCACACGAATGTGCGCGTGCGTGTAGGGCCTCGGCTCAATGGAGTGGCTCGTGGTTGTCACCCTTGCTCTTGACACAGCACGCGGTTCTCAGCCACAAGCTCCCGTCAGATTCTGCAGGGCCATCGGCAGGGGTCCTGTGACGCTTGCAAGAGCAGGCTGTTGGAGTTGGTGTCGGCCAACTTTAATCAATCCCACAATTGAACATTACTCGCAATGTAAACTAATTTATTTATAACTGCTTGTTCTGTGTTTAGTTTATTGTCCTTCCGCCGCACATCTGATTAGCACGGTTGCCTACGGACGGTGCCAAAGAAGTTCAACAAAGTACGTATTTCCTTGGGATGGAACAAGGGTGTCCAGGGTTTGGAGATATTGGTGACGTGCGGGATGCGAATTTCGAAATTTCTCATTGGGCCTTACCGGGTAAAATAAAACAGTTCAGTTCAGCTTTAACGGCACTTTACACAATGGGTGTCGAGACACTCCTCCACCCACAACCAGGGCACACACAACACACACAAACAATACACACACAAACAATACACACGCAACATACACATAACACACACAACACACACACACAACATACACACAGCACACACAGCACACACAACACTCACACACAACACACACACAACAAACAACACACACACAACACACACACACCACACACAAACAACACACACAACATACACACAGCACACACAACACACAACACACAACACACACAACACACACACACCACACACAAACAACACACACAACATACACACAGCACACACAACACACACAACACACACACCGCACACACACCACACACAAACAATGCATACAACATACACACAGCACACACAACACACACAACAAACCCAACATACACACAACACACACACAGCACACACAATATACACACAACACACACACAAACAATACACACAGCACACCCACACCCAACATACACACAACACACACACAACACACACACCACACACACACGCGAAACACACACAACACACAGGCGAGACACCTATACACACAACATCTTTCATCTATAACGTGCAGTGTGCCCCTTTGAACGTACACGACGACTATCACACCCAGTGAACACGCAGCAACACAGATGATGACGCTGCGCACGCGCAAGTCCATGCGGCATGCGCTGCAGCAGGAAGAGAAGCAAGCTCGTGCTGGTTTTGTTGAACAGGCTGAGAGACCTCAAGGGACCAGGATCGAGTCTCTTTTGCAAGGGTGACCCCTGGGTCACCAAGATGACGACATTATAAACAAATAAAATAAAGTAACAGCAACGAAGCAAATATAAATCCGGACAAACGTAGCGTTGTCATTGAAACTGCCCCTATATACTTGCAGACACCCGTGTCTAACCGAGTAGAAGCGAACCTGAATGGGCACCTCACCTGGCTAAGTACAGGATAATGGACCGAATTGGTTGGCACGTGAACTGAGCTACGCAACGGAGCACGGGTGAGTTCATCGGTAGGCGTACAAAGCTGGATTCATGCCACGTGCATGAATCAACCCGTGTCCGATATTGCAGGTGCGACAGGAAATTACAGTAGCAGCAGCAGCTCGCACTTTTCTTGTTGACGATTGCGAGAGGGAGAGAGGCAGCTTGTTGAGGGCTGGGGGGGATATGAAGGTGGCCCCACCGCCCAGCAAATCCCGTGACGGCCTCCACGCGCGCACGCCGCTCGCGACTGGGGCTGCGACAGAGACGACCTCCCCGACGGTGAGAGCGCAGCCGCAGAGTGTGGCTGGCGAGGCCCCTCGTCCGTGGCTGATGACCCGAGGCGCCGTCGGGGTTGTGACTGAGCTCACGAACCTCCTGTATACCGGGCGAGGGAGTTAACATTTCGCTTCCGCGGCGGCCCAGCTCCCTCGCGGGATCGGCGTCTGCGTTGCGCAGCTTCTGACGATCGCTGCTGGATGAAGGCCTCCTCACGCCGTTTCGATCTGAGGGGGGGGGGGGGGGTAGGGTTGTATGACCATACTTCACCAACTCGGTCAGTGGTGATTGGTGAGGGATGAAGCACGACAGCCTGGATTATTGATGTTAGTCGTGGATGGGAATCGAACTCGGGTGGCCGGGTTCATAGCCGAGTGCGCTATCTTGCCGTGCACAGAGTAACACGGGAACGCTTGCAGCTGCCTCGCTGGAGAAGAGGGAGCCTGCCGCGGATGCACGGGGCCCCAGAGGTTACACGGAGTGCTGTTGCCAATAACATCTGGCAATCCGGTGGCATTCGTTTACCAAGCCTGACTGCTGATGAATCCCCGACATGTCGAAACCTCTCCAAGAGTTTCGTGCTTGAACAAAATGCGACTTGACGATGTTGGTCCGCAAAGCCAAGATGCTGCTGGGCTACAGACACGTGCGTGTGTGTATATCGAGACTGAGTGAAGCCCCGCGTATATGCGATTGTGTGTGATGTGGTACAAGGGGATGTGGAGCTGAGTGGACTTGTCGATGACTGGTAACAGCGGGGTCAAGATCGGCCCCTGTGGAGGAGGCTCGTGAAGGACGTTGCTGCTACTGGGCAGTTGGAGGCAGTCGCCCTCCGACAACAGCGGAGGCCAGAGGAGCGACGCTTACAACAACACTCAGAGCGCCGGGCGGATAAGGCGCAGCGAGTTGGCTCAGTGGGGAGCAAATTCGATGCATCTGCCAGTCACCTCAGTCAGCCAACCACTTGGCACCTGCTAGCAGAGAGCTTCCCCACACTTCACGCGACCTCGAGGCGCACCCAGCCTGGCGCAAGCACCGTGGTGACGTCACCGCCACCTCGCGGCTCCTGCCCAGGGAGCTCTGCGTGCGGCGCGAGGGGGGGGGGGGTGCGAGGAGGGGGGGGGATTGTCGGCGGCCACGTGCCCCGGCCGCACCATCCGGCCGGCAGGTGAGAGGAGGGGGAGGGAGGGCGCGTGGGGGGCAGGGAGGGTGGGGGGGATCTCGGTGGGGGGTGGAAGAAGCGAGGTGGGGGGAGGTGTGGGTGGGGTGGGAGGAGGGAGGCTCGCGCCGTGTGGCGAGGATAATGGCTGCGCGATGTAGATGAGGGGGCGGGGGGGAGGGGCTGCGTGCGGGGTGGGGGCAGGGCGGGTGACAGAAGGCGAGACCCCTTTGGGGGATGCAAACGTCGCTCCAGGAAAAGAGGAGCCCCGTGGCTCGAGCCCAGCGTGCGCGAGGCTCTCCCTGCATTCCGCCTGCATCGCTCCCGAGTTTGTTTTGTAAATAAACACGGAGGAGGGAGGGAAGGCGCGGGCGGCACGCGGCACGCGTGGCGAGCCGGGCCCCGTGTGGGTGACCCCCGGACACGCGAGCCCCGTGCCTCCGGACCCGCAAATGCACTCCTCTACAATGTGGGATTCCGCTTCACCGAGAAACGACGAATCCCTTTGGGAATCTCGCACGGCGCCGCGACTGCGCTCGTGCGTCAGACAGCGCTCCGTTCGTCGTCGTCTTCTCAGTGGAGCTCGCCCGCCGGGGACAAAATTAAAATCCTTCCAGGCGGGACGGGAATTCCGGACTCGAGGTGGAACTTGGCACCGACAGCCCCCGCGCAGAGTCTGTCGCGGGACTGGCGAGCCGAGGCGTTGCGTCCTCAGCCGGGAGCTTCACAGAACGCGCGCGTGATTTTCAGCTCAAATAATCACCGAGGCGGTGCGCATGTCCCGTTTAGAGCCCTGAGCCACTGGTGGGTATTCCACATTCCCATGGCGGACGCCGGTGTATCCATAGGACAACAGACTGTTGATTTCCTCATCATTTTTATCGAGCCCGGCTGGAGGTAATGATGTGATGAGCAGGCAATTAAGACCCCTGCATACACTCGTGTGGCTGACACCCGCGTGGGCACGAAGCTGTGTGCGTTGTTTCGGACACTTCAGCACCTTGACCAACCGTGGCTGATGGTGGCGATGCTTACAACTCATCTTGTGCCCGTCTTGGGGCCCTCTGGAGCAACGTGCACCGGCGGCATTTCACTTGAACAGAACCCGAGATGGGTGAGCGGGCTCCGTGCAGACGCCGTCTGCGGAGCGGGCACTGCGTGTGTGTACAGCGAGGGGAGACACGGTGCCTCAAGCCTACATTGGGCGGTGTTCAGTGGCGCTGGGGTGGGGGGGGGCCATTCCACGTGCCCCTGCCGAGACCGCGTCGTCCGCGCGCGCGCGCGTCGTGAAGGCGCGAGATTTATTGACGCGCGGGGCACGCGTCGCTGGGGGCGGGGGAGGTGTCACCCCCTTCGCACCCGGGTCGCCATTTGTTCGCGAGCAAGCGCTAAGTTACTACAACAACAGCAGCAAAAGGAGCGAAACGTCGTTAATTTAATAAGCGCGTAAATTCTAACACTCGGCGCCAACGCAGAGGCCGCGTGGCGGTGGGGGTCGGACGCGAGCGACGCGCAGCCGGCACGTGGCAGCGGGCACAGCCCCCACCCCACCCCTACCCCCACACCCCCACACCCCCCACCCTACCCCCCACAGATAGGGGGGGGGGACTGGTGTTAGCGAACACCTATGAAGGCCGAAGGGCGTCGGAGCGGTTGGCCTCTGCATCCCTGCGCCCAACCGGCTCAGTGTCGGCAGCGCTGCGGTGCGCACGGTCCCAGAGAGACACGCGGAGAGGGTGGAGCGCACGTTTTGATTGCCACTGATGTTAGCCGTGGCGGCGGGGAAGCGAGCGCCAGGTAGCAGGTTTCGTAGACACACACCCATATATCAACACACATACACATGTATATACACATACACACGTGTAGATACACACACATGTAGACACATACATACACACACGTGTAGATACATACACCCACATGTAGCCACACATACATACATGTGTAGATACACACACGAGTATATACAAATACACATACACACGTAAAGATACATGTACAGACACGTCTGTATGTTGAACTTCTTTCGCACCGTACGTAGCCAACCGTGCTAATCGGAGGTGCGGGAGAAGAGCAACAAACTAAAGGAATGACGTTTCAATCTAGATTTGAAAGTACATAGCTCCAGTCAGTGGCTTCCTAGATACTAACACACAAACACACACGTGTAGATACACACATACACACACGTGTAGATACACACACACGTGTAGATACACACATACACACACACACACACGTGTAGATACACACTCGTGCGATCACACACACACACAGGCAAAGATCCTCCGTGTAGCCCACGCAGACCATTTGGGGCAAGGGCTGATCGCGAGCATCTATGAAGGGCGGCACGGCACTCGAGCGGATGAATGGCCAGTACCACGCCCGGCCGCCTTTGTCTCCCTAGTGACGATGTTTACACACCGCAGAAGGCACTGATTTGAGGCTGAGTCGACCTAGGAGAGGCCCATGACCGGTTCAGATAATCGTCACGGGTGTTGTCCGTGAGCTGGAATCAAACTCGGTTCGCCGGGTTCGTAGAGCAGCGCCCAAACCGCTACACCACCGCTCCTAGATAAAAAGACAAAGATCTCCCGTAACAGACTGTAGGGGCAAGCGCGGTTAGCGAGCCCCTATGAAGGGCGGCACGGCACGTACGCACACGGGGAGCCCGACTCGCCGCCCTCCGTGGTCGCGGGGGATGAGGAGGAGGAGTTTGCACGGAGCCGACGCTCGGATTCCCACAGCTGGCCGCTAATTTCTGCGGGAAAATACCAAAGCGTGGCGTGTGTTTTAACGTGGACGTTAAAGAGCAGGGGGAGGGAGGGAAGGGGGGTCATCACTCGCAAGAGGCCGGTCAAATCGCACGCTCACCAAACGAACCTACACGGAGCGCGACCACAGCCTCGGCACGATCGTCGGCAACACCCGTGGGCCTGATCATGAAGCACGTGTGTTATAGACGACGTTTCGGCCAATGACCCTTGTCAATGCGTCTGTTGTTACACCGCCGCCAATGTGGTATCACCAAGCAATGCGTTTGTTTGTGAACACGACTCGCGGAGCGTGTCCACACACACACAGACACACACCGCGTGTGTGTGTGTAAACGCGCCAGGGATTTACACCCCACACGTATACACACAGACACACACCGCGTGTGCATGTGTGTGTACACGCGCCAGGGATTTACACCCCACACGTATACACACACAGACACACACCGCGTGTGCATGTGTGTGTACACGCGCCAGGGATTTACACCCCACACGTACACACACACAGACACACACCGCGTGTGTGTGTGTACACGCGCCAGGGATTTACACCCCACACGTAGACACACAGACGCCGTGTGCGTGTGTGTGTACACGCGCCAGGGATTTACACTACACACACGTACACACACACAGACAGACGCCGTGTGTGTGTGTACACGCGCCAGGGCTGTCCCCCACCCCCGTACACACGTGTGCGGACAGCCACGCACGTCTCCCCCATGTAAGACCGACATAGACATATGCATACGCGAATACCAGCATGTGCCTACACACAAACACGCGTGTACATAAACATAGATACTCCCACAGATATAATCTTATCCGCGATGTTTACACAACACATACCGCTACATATACAACAACTATCCCCCGTATATTATTTTGAATACTTTTGGGGCAAGTTTCTGTTATCGGGTAACGGATATGAAGTTGGGCACGGCACACGAAGGGGTGGGTGGCCAGCACCACGACTCGGCCGCTTTTGTCTCCCGAGTGCTGATGTTTATACACCGTATACCAGGTATTCATTTGAGGCTGAGTCGGCCTACGGGATGCCCAGAACCGGTTCAGATAATCGAACTCGGGTGTCCGGGGTTGTCGCGCATGGGGCTACCCATTTGTCACGCAGACACAAAGACAAATATCTCCTGTATAGCCTTAACATACTGTTGGGGTAAGTGCTGTTAGAGAGCACCTATACACATAGACACACACAGCCACACACAGACACACAAGGTGTGACACGTGGAGGTAGGAGCAGGCTTGGTCACAGCAGCAGCAGCAGCAGCCGCCTCATGCAGTGTGATGATCCTTCTTGGGGAGGGTGTTGTCACATCGAGGAGTTTCGCCAATGCCATGAGCGGGAGTTGGGATTCGGTTCTCTTCTGAGACAGAGAACGCGGAGAAATCCCTCCGGGCAAGCGAGGTGGAGATTATCAGCACTGCCATTCTCCTACCCACCTCGCAGCTCCACGCCTACAACACCCGGCAAGCCCTGGTGGTGGTGGTGGTCACCCATCCGAGTACCCACCAGGCTTAACTCTGCTTAGCTGTCGAGTCCTGGCGTACTCGGACTCTTCCCTATGGACGTGAACTGAGCGGCAACTACAAATCCCCGTCCCTCGGGTTGTGAATCCAGCTGCTGCTGGCTGCCGCCTTCAGAGCAGAGCGAGCGTGGAGCCCTCCCGTGCCCTCGGGGACCTCCCGCGGTGGTAGAGACGAGGCCGCGGTGGTGGAGACGAGGCTGCGGTGCGCCCCGGCCCACGTTGGGGTCGTTGCGCTCCTCCGCCATGCGAGACGGAGGCTGCAGCGACTGCCGGGTTCACAGCGGACACGACGCGAGGCAGAGTCCGCTGCTTGCGAACAGGCGGCGAGCTCCCTGATGGCCGAGTGGCGGTGGTTGTAGGTGGTGACGGCGGTGACGGTGGTGATGGTGATCACGGTGGTTGATGGTGGTGACGGTGGTGATGGTGGTGATGGTGATCACGGTGGTTGATGGTGGTGATGGTGGTGATGGTGGTGATGGTGATCACGGTGGTTGATGGTGGTGACGGTGGTGATGGTGATCACGGTGGTTGACGGTGGTGACGGTGGTGATGGTGGTGATGGTGAGAATGTAGCGCTTGACCCCGCTGCGCTACGAACCCGGCGACCCGAGTTCAGAATCAGAATATTTATCCTTACTGGAGGAATTCGATGAACTATACAGCTCCTTTCTTTACAGATGCGTGTCACATACGACAGCTGACATCGGCGACGATTATCTGAACCGTCTTTGAGCCTCCTGTACGTAGACTCAGCCTCAAGTGAATACAGTGCCTGGTGTGATGTGTAAACATCGCCACGGGGGAGACAAAGGCGATCAGGCGTGGTGCTGGCCAGCCACCCCCTTTTGTGTCCCGTGCCGGCCTTTATAGGTGATCGCTAACAGCACTTGCCCCAACAGTCTGTTAAAGGCTATACGGGAGATCTTTGTGTTCACGCGCGTGTGTGTACACGTGTGTGTGTGTACACGTGTGTGTGTGTATACACTCGCGTGTGTGTACACGTGTGTGTGTACACGTGTGTGTGTGTGCGAGCCCTGCACAGCAGCAGCAGCAGCACGCTCCGGCTGCTCGCACCACGCGCTGCACGTGGCTGCTGCTGCTGCTGTGTTCGCCCCCTGCCCCTCCCTGCACGCACGCGGTCATTACCCCCACCCTCCACCCCGCGGGAGTGCCCCCCGCCGCGTTAACCCGACATATGCCATCGGACAAAAACACCATCCGCGCCGCGCCCAACATCAAAGACAAAGATCCCCCGTGTAGCCCTAACAGACTGTTGGGGCAAGTGCTGTTAGCGAGTAGCACCCTATGAAGGCCGGCACGGTACATGAGTGGGTGGGTGGCCAGCACCACGCCCGACCGTCGTTGTCTTCCCAGTGGCGATGCTTTTACACACCGCACCAGGTACTCATTTGGTCGACCTAGGGGAGGCCCGGGACAGGTTCAGATAATCATCACTGGTGTTGGCCGTGAGCAGGAATCGAACTCGGTTCGCCAGGTTCGTAGCGCGGCGCGCTAACCGTTACACCACCGCTCCTCAACATCACACACGCGTGCGCACATACGCACGTACACACCCCCTAACGCACACACGTGGAGCCGTGCGCACATGCATTCATATGCACACACACGTACTCACACATGCACACAGCCCAATGAAGTAGAAAAAACACATACAATGTGACACGTCATCATTCTCGTTGTTCTTGTGGTGATGCGATAATTTATCGGGTAACTGATAGCACGTGTAGACTCAGACAGAGACCCATAGACTCACACAGATATCCATAGACTCAGAGACCCAAAGACTCTCCCTGCTGTAACGAGCACGTCGAGGAAGGTCCAAGGTGGGTCAACGGAATTCAGAACTTCTCGGTAAATCTCTATCCTTACTGCAAGTGCATGAAATCACAAAAACAAAGTGTAGCCCCACGTATCTACACACACATGTGTAGTCACGCACACACAACAACAACCGCCATTCGCCAGTAAGTGGCGGTGACGTCACCACGGCGCTTGTGCCAGGCTATGTGCACGTTCAGGCCACGTGAAGTGTCGAACGCCCGTTCGGCAGGTCAGAGGACAGACCCAGGTGCCATGTGTTGGCTGATTGAGACGAGTGGCCGATGCACCACCTGTGAACCCTACTATGCCAACTTTCTGCGTTTTAACCGCCCGGCGCTCCGCTCGTTGTTGTGAGCGTCGCTCCTCTGCCCTCCGTTGTTGCTGGAAGGCGACTGCCTCCAACTGCCCCCAGTAGCCTTCTTCACGAGCCTCCTCCATAGAGGCCGATCTTGACTCACACACGTGTAGTGACACACGCACACGTGTAGTGACACACACACGTGTAGTGACACACACACACAAACACACGTGTAGTGACACACGCACACGTGTAGTGACACACACACACGTGTAGTGACACACACGCACACACGTGTAGTGACACACACACACCCACGTGTAGTGACACACACACACACACACGTGTAGTGATACACACACGTGTAGTGACACACACATGTGTAGTGACACACACACGTGTAGTGATACACACACGTGTAGTGACACACACACGTGTAGTGATACACACACGTGTAGTGACACACACACACACACGTGTAGTGACACACACACGTGTAGTGACACACACACCCACGTGTAGTGACACACACACACACACGTGTAGTGACACACACACACACATGTGTAGTGACACACACACGTGTAGTGACACACGCGCGCGTCACAGCGGGCAGCAGCAGCAGCTCGCACGGAGGCTGCGAGCACCGCGAGTCTCGGGCCAGTGGCGCTCCACACGCCTCTCCTCCTCCACCTGCCGCGTCTCCGCGGGCAGCTGAGCGGCAATTATTACGCACAAGCGCAACTGCTCGCTGCGTTTTACAGCCTCCCCCCCGAGCCGCCGCTTTGATGGGGCTGCGAGGTGTCTCGCCTTCAGTGAGGCGGGGAAACACGCCGTGGGTCTCAACACGTGGGTCTCAACACGTGGGTGCCGGGCAGCCGCGTCTCAAGACGCCCGGTGCTAGCGGGACTGTAGCGAGCCTCCCTCCTCCAGTCGAGACGGGATCTCACTTTGCCAGTCGAGTCCCGGCTGACTGCGGCGGGTTTGTGGTGTTATCAGCGTCTGTATACTATACTTGTAAAGCGTCTCAAAACAGTCGTGTATGTGCCGTCCTGTACATTGAACTTCTTTCGCATCGGTACGTAGCCAACCGTGCTAATCGGAGATGCGGGGAGAGCACAACAAACTAAACACACGCAAAAACTGTTCTGAATAAACGAGTTTTCAATGTAGGTGATGTAAAAGTGAATTGCTCCAGTGGCGTCCTAATATCGGAAGGAAGCGCGTTCCAGACGGCCGCAGAAGCGCACCTGAAATCGCTGCCACGCGGCGGCCGTCTTTGTTCGATGGCTGAGCCAACTCGCGTGGATTGTAACACCCCCCCCCCCCCCGACTCAAGACGTTCGCCTCTACGACGTCGACCAGCGACGCCGCAACTCGCTCGGCGGAGCTCCACGTCACCCGAGGCCCCCGCCGGGGCAGTAGCGAGCGCGCATCCACCGTGGATGACGTCACGACGGCATGGCCACGTTTTTTTGTTAAATTGACGTGGATCGAGATTATTCAGATTCGTTTTGGGCGCTGTAAATGTTCGAACGACGAGCACTTCGTGGGGCTATCATTTGTCATGGACAGGTCGCTTCTGAAAAATAAGTGAATACCTCAGTGGACTTTGTCTGGTAGGATGGGGATGGTTTAGTGTTTTATTTGTTTGTGTGTTGGGTGATTTGTTTACCTTTCTTGTACTTTGCACTACTATCGTGTTTTTTGTATTGTTTGTTGTTGTAACGTTCTTACCTCGTGCCCCTACTGGACATCTGTGAAAAAGAGGTTCATAGCTCATCGGATTTATCCAGTATATATTTAAAAAAAAATCTGATTCTTCTGCTGCTGCTGCTGCTGCTGCTGCTAAAGAAGTCGTATTCCAGCAGACCAGGGGACGTCCCATTCGGGCCGTAGCTGTGATGCGCAGTCCATCAGATGATGTGGCCCAGGTAAGGCCCACTGAGCTGTGTAGCTCTTTTTCATAAGCGACCTGGCCATAAATGAGAGCTCAACGAAGCGGCTGTTACTATGTGGACATTTATAGCTGCCAAATACTCGAAACGCATGACGTTGATTCTAAATGTGGCGGGGGGAAAAACAGAGGACCCGGAGAAAAATCCACGCAACCACGGCGAGAGACAGAGACATCCAAACTCCAAATAAACAGCAGCAGGCGTCAGGGTCGGGATCGAACTCAAGACCTCCTGTATACCAGGCGAGGTAGTTAACATCTCCTAGACGCTGATCGCATCGCGCTGAACGCGATACGATCAGCGTCCCATGCACGAGATGCGCGAGCAACGCTGAGACCCAGCGGAGAGCTGGATACGAGAACACCGCATATAAGCACAGTTCTGACATAAGCAACACGCGGTCACATTGCACGGGTGGAGGGAGGCGATGGGGGACTTCTAATACAAGCACCCTACTGCGGATACAAGCACAGCTGGCCTGGCTGCGAAGGGGTGCGTTTATATCCAGCTTCCGACGGGCATCGCGTGGTGAATACGAAGACGCGCATCTCGTCACAGTGGGCTTGCACCTCGTCCCTACGCCAGCCGCGGGCTGTTTCCGTGCGTGAGCGGGCGGCGGGGCGCTCACTCGGGGGCCCCGCGAGTCGTCGAGGCCACGCGAGGCCCGCGGGGCACCGAGCTGCTGGCGAGGCGGGCGAATGAGGCCCGGGAGCCGGCGCCGCGCCGTGGCGAGCGCGCTCCGCCATCATTAGCGCGGGCTCATTAGCCGCTCGCACCGGGATGAGAATTGCGCTACCCCCGGGCGACGGCTCTCCGCTGTGGGCCGGGGCAGATCTCCCGGAGAGAAGCCTCAAAGGGCGAGAAGAGAAATCCCCCGCTGGGGGAGACGTGGAGGGCTCATTGGGCGGCATGGTGCTCTCTAGCAGAGCGCGCGCGTCGATCCACACACTCAGACACGTGACCTCGCCGTGTGCACACACTCAGACACGTGACCTCACCGTGTCCACACGCTCAGACACGTGACCTCGCCGTGTCCACACACTCAGACACGTGTCCTTTGCATGGTTCAACTTTTAAACACAAGTACACAGAGTGATCGAGTCTCTCTGTGTCCGCCTTCATTGCACAGAGGTAACGTTGCCTCAACACAAAGTTGCCTCAACACAAAGTTGTCTCAACACAAAGTTGCCTCAACACAAAATTGCCTTAACACAGAGTTGCCTCAACACAAAGCTGCCTCAACACAAAGTTGCCTAAACACAATGTTGCATGAACGGGAAATTACCATTTCAAACCCAAAGAGAACGTCTTCCGGAGAGCGTCTCCCCGCTGTGACGAGCTCTTCAGCGGCGCTCCCTGGCCTATAAGTGGAAATTCCACATTCCCATGGCCGCATAATATTGAATTCCCCACAACTGTCGTAACTTAAACGAGCCTGGAGGGACGATGGGCTGAGTCCACCTCCGAGCGGGAGTGGAACCCTCACTCACTCACTCACTCCCTCCCTCCCTCACTCACTTCCTCACTCGCCCTCCCGGGTTTGAGCCGGACCCTCTGACATCTCACAGAACCAACATCAGCCAAGGTCTATCCACTGCTGGATCGGGGCCTCGCCACTCCGTCGTCATCCCTCACGGTCCCGTGTTGCCACATTCCAGCTCGCTCCTTCGCAAGAAGGAGATCTCAGCCCTCAATGGCCTGAATACACAAAGACAAAGACCCCCCGTGTAGCCCACACAGACTGCTGGGCCAAACGCTTGTTAGCGAGCACCTATCAAGGCCGGCACAGGACACGAGTGGGTGGGTGGACAGCACCACGCTCGGCCACCTTTGTTTCCCCAGTGCTGATGTTTACACACCGCACCATTTACTAATTTGAGGCTCAGTCGACCTAGGGGAGGCCCAGGACCGATTCAAATATTCGCCACTGGTACTTGCCCGCGGTGGCCTCCCCCGGGCGTGCCCCTCGCCTTCGGCTGACACATTCCGTGTCACCATCATTCTCCGAAGACTATCCTCACAATATTGACTTAAACTGGAGGAATCAGAGGAGCAACGAAGACCTTTCCCCGAGCCCAACGTGACGCTGTCCGTAAGCTCTAAAGATCCCCCACTCCACGTTGCTCCGCCCTCCATCCGAGTGCGCGCCTCTCTGCGTCGTTCCACGCTGTCCGCCAGTGTCCCGCCTCTCTGTGTCCCAGTCTTCGCGGCAGCTCCCAGCCGCCACCGGCGAACATCGCGGACTGGACGCGCTATTCGGTGATGCTGCGCTGGCAGGGGTGCACAGACAACAACAATCTACACAGTTCGCAATAACACGACCTTGAAAAAAAAAGTGTACAAAAAATAAGCGACGTTTCTGGCAATCCACAGCACTTAGAGAGGCCAGAGAGCTCGAGTCAACACCGCATATCGGAATGCACTTCGCGTGGTGATACACCGCATCGCAGATATAACGCGTTACAAAACCCGCGTTGCAAACACAACGCGTCGAGTCTGCAGTGGGATACGAACAGTGTACTCCAAGTGGGTTGGAGCTGGTAGCTGAGTCTGGAGTGAGCTCTGAGTCTGCAGTGGGATACGAACAGCGCACTCCAAGTGGATTGGATCTGGTAGCTGAGTCTGGAGTGGGATACGAACAGTGCACTCCAAGTGGGTTGGAGCTGGTAGCTGAGTCTGCAGTGAGATCTGCAGCCCGAGAGGAGGAATCCCCGGACCCCGCGGCGCGCGGGAACCCGGCCCGGGGACGATGCACGGCGCTGCAGCTGCTGCTGGTTCTGGGCACAGAGAATCGACGCGGAAATCGGCTGCCTGTGGTGTCACGGCTGGGGCTCCGGCAGCGAGAGCGTCTCGGGTGAGGCAGGGCACGCAGTCCCCACGTCACGTAGACCGTGTACAGTTATTTACATAAAGCGACAAATAAACCCGATATACCGCGCGCGTGTCGACTGATACGCAGCAGTGCGCACTCGACCCATGACGCTCGCTAACTCATCCGTGACCGCCATAACCGCCTAACCCTCACCCCTCAAACTTGATCCCCTGCTCCCTGCCACAGGACAGTGGAATGTCCATCGCTGGCTCAAGGCCGGGTGTGCACGGCTCCGCGGCACATGCACCGGTAACGTATCAAGTGATGTGACATCCGATTCGCATTCACGCGGAAGCCTCAGTGGCACGTGTGAGTGAGTGTGGGGAGCGGTGGCGCAATGATTAGCGCGCTGCGCTATGAACCTGGCGACCCCAATTTGATTCCTTCTCACGGACACCAACACCAGTGACGATTATCTGAGCCGGTCCTGGGTCTCCCCCTAGGTCGACTCAGCCTCGAATGAGGAGTAGCTAGTGCGACGTGGAAACATGGACTTGTCTTAGCACGAGAGGGGCGCGTGGGGTGATCTTTAACGTGCGGATTCCACAAAACGCGGCGCTTTTGTGACACCGCCCCGCAGGTAACCAGAGCGAGTGGGCGACAGGCGCGTGGCGCTTGGCTCAGAGCCACGGGATGAGACCAGTTGCGCCCAAAACAATGAGGGCACCCGTTCCGATCTCACGACCTCTCTGTCCCGGCACCAGGGCTCCGCGCCCGTGGGCACGTGGATGATGACGAGGCGCGGCTGTAACATCCCACAACACCCACGGGCCGAGACGGTGCGCGTCGCGCGTTCCGACAAATGCGATGAAACCGGTGACGGATATCAGAGTCGACTCAGTTTTAAATGAGCGCTTGGTGCATTGTTAATTCAACACGAACACTGGGAAGACAAAGGCGGCCGAGTGTGAATCCTGGCCACGCCACCTTGTTCGTGTGCCGTGGCGGCCTTCATAGTTGCTCGTTAACAGCATTTGCCGCAAGAGTCTGTGAAGGCTACACGGGGGATCTTTGTCTTTGTGTGCGCGCTGATCCGCGCGGCTGAGGACGCGTGCCGCGTGGAGGGGGAGGGGGGAGCCGGGGGGAGCCGGGGGGGACGGGGGGGGAATTCACACAAAGCGGCACGCGTCGCACAGACGGCACGGGCCGCCCGGGGGTGGGTGGCAAGGGGAGGGGCGTGGGGGACGCGCGTGTCTTGTTAAGCAGCAGGTGCGGCTTCTTTTGACGACAGCCTGTACACAATCCTCCTCCTGGCCCCGAGCCCCCTCCACCACCACCGCAGCCACCCCACCCCCAAGCCGCGAAACCCCATCCACACGCCGAGCACTTAATGAGAGGCACGCGCCACCAAACCCAAGCGCCTGCAGCCATGGCCCGGCAGTGGCACAGCGCTAGGAGGAGGAATCGCGTACCAAGTCACGAACTCGCGTCGCTGCACACCGGACGAGGGCTCCGTGAGGTCAATGCCGCTGCCGCTGCAGCGCCGAGCCGCCGATGAAACGGCGCGCAGGGAAACTCAATCCCCCTTCTCGCGGTGCCCACCTCTGGCGGTGGCCATTTGGCGACTCGCGCCGCGAGCCGGGCTTTGAGAGACCCCCCCCCCCTTTAAGCGCCGCGTGCTCACGAATGCGCGCCGAATCGGGGGAGATGCGAGTATGGTGAGTCCGGGTCGGGGCGGACAGGGTGCTGAGTCACTATCGGGATATTGATCAAGGCGACGATTGCGCGCTGCTTCTGTCGATGCGCCAAATCCTAATTCCGGGCGGGGGGGGGGGCGAGCGGAGCACCGCGCTTTCGCACTCCAGTGACGGAGGGAGGAGGAGGCGACGGGCGCGTTTAGCACCGTGTTGGTGGCGCGGAGTTGTGAGCGCCGTGTGGCCGCGCCGCGGGGAGAGGGGGTGCGGAGAGGAGGCCGGGGGGGAGGGTGAAGGGAGGAGGGGGACTGGGGCGGCAGTTGTGTGCGGATCTGGCCGGGCTGAGCGCGGGGGTGAGTGAGTGACTGAGTGACAGCCCCCCCCCCCCTCGACTGCGAGGCCGAGTGGGTGGGGGGTGGGGGCGTGGCGAGGCGTGCTTTTTAAAGGCGCAGCGAAGTCGCGCTCGGCCACTGCAGAGCGCGCGTCTCACGCCAGCTCCGAGCCTCGCGTCCCTGCCGCCCGCCCGCCCGCCCGCCCCTCACAAGCGCCGCGGCTCGCAAGCGGCGATGGCTACAGGCTCCTGTGCCAGCATATCGGCTTTGTCGCTAGCGTTACTCGCCTTGTGCGCGCTCAAGGTGAGCACCGTAGACTCACAACAGCAACGTCTGCCACAGCAAAACGCGTCGTTGTTCAGCGAGAGCTTTTTATAAAGGGGAGAATGGGGGAAAAAACTGAACGTAACAAAACAACAACTATGATATAACTAATTCGCATCGGCGGCGCTAATTCAAGCGTGGACATCATTCATAATGCATGTGCGCGCCATGGATACGCTCGCTGGCGCGGGTCCCGTGACGGAGCTGAATAATTGACGGGGGAACGGGGGGACGGTGCAGGTGTAGGGTCTCACTCTCCCTTCCTTCTCCCACCGACCCCTCTCCCCACCCTGCCCTCTACCCCCTCCTCTCTCCTCGCCCTCCGCGTGCCCCGCGCGTCCTCCTCGTCCAGGACCAGGTGTCCGCGTCGGGAGTCTTCGAGCTGCAGCTGCACGAGTTCAGCAACGCGGGGGGAGAGGAGGAGGCGCCGCGCGGTGCGCCTCGCCGCTGCTGCGAGCGCGCCGCGTCGGACGCCTGCGAGTGCCGCACCTTCTTCCGCGTGTGCCTCAAGCACTACCAGGCCAGCGTCTCCCCCGAGCAGCCGTGCACATACGGGGAGCTCACCACGCCCGTGCTCGGATCCAACTCGTTCCGCGTGGAGGAGACCCGAGGATTCGCGAACCCCATCCGCCTGCCCTTCCCCTTCAAGTGGCCTGTGAGTGCGCGCGGCGCGGCGCCGGGATGAGGTTTGCGTCCGTAGAAGTCGGTCGACCGCGACGCTCTGCTGTCGAGCGACTCGAGTGTCTGGGCAGAGCGCCCCTTAGACGCGGCTCGCGCTATAGGCGCGGAGGATCAGCCGTTCGCCTGCGATCGTGTGCGCCGGGAGTTCTTACAAGAATGAGTTTGTCGTGAATGCGTAAAGGCCAACGGGCCGCAGGAGAGGGGCACCGCACGGCGCGGTGTGCGCCTCGGCGCGGGCACCTCCGGTGTCGCTGTTCTTAAACCGAGCGGTGTCTGTGGCTCGCAGGGCACGTTCTCGCTCATCATCGAAGCCTGGCACACCAACTCCACGGAGCGCCTCACCACTGGTGAGTCAAGTCCAACGGACCCGTCGCCCTTCCTGCCCCCTGTCCTCGCACCTGAATCCGGGGGGTCGGGAAGCGGGGCTCGTGTAGCAGACTCCTTCCCATGCCCCCCCCCCCCCCTTCTTCCCCCCGTCGTTCCTCGCTTTTACGGGCAGAGCCGCTCGCTGCAGCAGTTTCCGATCCCGCGCAAACAGGAAAGCGGCTCGCGCGCTCTGACGCGCGCTGCTGGCACGGCCGTTCCGCGAGCGTGGGAACGGTGCGCCGCGAGGAAGGGCTCCCGACACGCCGGCCCCTTTCCGCTGCTCCCGGGACCCTGAGCCCCCCTCCCCACCTCCTCGCCCCCCCCGTCCGCCTTACCTGCCCCCCCCCCCCCCGTTCTCCTGCTCCCTCGGCGCTGCAGTGCGCGCGCTTCACGGTAGGAGGCGCCTCGTCCCCATTGCGACCCCCCTGCCCCATCACCCCCCCACCCACGCTACCCGCTCAGTCCCTCCGCTGCGGGCTCGCCAGTAATGAGAACGTGTAATCCCATTACCGCGCCCATAGAGCTGAACGAGACGTGTTTATTGGGGAGAATGCGGCGTGGCGCTCGAGTTAAGGGAGGGTTCGCATCTCGGCGCGCTCCGCAACACTTTGGGACACGCTCCTCGAAGGGGCTTCCCAACTCTTTGGCTTCCTCCGGTGTTTGCAATGAGGGGGTCTCGATTCAAGACAAAGGACTTAAGCGATTTGAGAGGGAGCCGAGACTTGTCGTCCTCACCGCGCTCATCGCTGCGGCACTGCCCTAGGGGCGCGCCACAGCCAATCCCTCGAGCCCAAGGGGTCGGCCACCTGCAGCTCTGGAGCCTCGTGACGCTATCTATTAAGGACCGCCACCGTCTCTTATCCACTACACAGTGCATTGCGGCTCTTTAAATATTGCGTTTTTACCGAATTTGTCTCTTCTTGTTATTTTGGTTGCCGACCCCTGCTCTCGCTTCTAACGACCGCGCTGCTGCTGCCTGATCTCTGTGCCATGAAAAAGGGTCATTACCCGAATCGTCCCTTACTAAATTGCTTCCTTTGAAGGCCACGGGTGCCGAATGTGTTGCGAGATCGTTCTACCCTGTGGCACCGAGCCGCTCCCGGGGACCCTCCCGCTAACGACCCCGCCGCTGTGTGCCCCGCACCCCTCCTCCACGCGCAGACGACCCCGGCCGCCTGCTGAGCCGCCTTGCCACGCAGCGCCACCTGTACGCGGGTGAGGCGTGGGCCCAGGACGTGCACACGAGCAGCCGCACGGAGCTCAAGTACGCGTACCGCGTGCTCTGCGACGAGCACTACTTCGGCGACAGCTGCTCCACCTTCTGCCGCCCGCGGCGCGACAACTTCGGGCACTACGCGTGCGACGAGGCGGGCAGGCGCGTGTGCCTGCCCGGCTGGCGCGGCAACTACTGCACGGACCGTGAGTCGCGCTTCTGCTGCTGCAGAATCAGAGATCCTCATCCTTGTCATCCTTGTCATCCTCATCCTCCTCGCGCGGTCGACACGCCTCCTCCTCCTTCCTCATTCTCTTCGGATCCGTTTAGTGCTGAGTGCGGCTGAGTAATTAAATAGGCCTCGCCGAGTCGCGTTTTCAAGGAGTCAATGGGCGTTTTGTGCCATGAAGAGAATGTTTGGGGCGCTATTGTTAAGGGAAATGACCATAACTGGAACTGTAAACATTGAGACGAGCGTCTGTACGCAGTCGTAGATATACCACGTGGACTGTGGAGTGAGTAGCGCGATACGCGTGGCGTCGCGTATCGCACGATGCCAAGCCGCAGGGGCCACCACCGCCAACACAGTGGACGCTTGTTCCACTTTGCTCATCTCCAGGACGCGTTGCGCGTCCTCCGCATCGCGCAACGCTCGCCCCATAGCCCGTGCCGTGCCAACTGCGCCCCTTCGTGGGGGTTGCCTTTGGCCGCGTGCCCCTGTGGGCGTCACCTGCACGCGCCGTGCTAAGCTGCTGTTTGCACGGCGCGTGCCGAGACGTGGCCGCCGTCGCTGTGCCCGCGGCACGAATGGCAAGCGGAGAACACGTGGCGGAGCGTGAATTATAATCGTGGCGACAACGCCACGGCTTAGGCAGCGCCTCGGGAAGGATCGCCCTCTCACTGCAGCCGCTGTAGCCGCAGCACAAAGGGCAGTAAATCAGCGAAGGACGCGTGGCCTTGACGGGAGCCGCACGGGCCGCGTCCCCCGTGATGGGAGGGGTTCTCGCGGGTGCGCGCATTCAAAGCAGGGCGCGTGGTGTCTGTCCCCCTCCACTCCCCCTCCGCACGTCCCACCGATGATCCCCGCGTCTCCTCCTAATGAGGGGCACCGAGCCCTGTGACGGGGGCCGCACGCGCTGCGTAAAATAAAAAAAAAACACAACCCTGCCCCCGATTTGTAGCCGAGGCTCGGCTCCGTGGGCCCGTGGGCCGTGGTCGCTAATGAAAGGCCGTGGATTAGGGGCAGGGGGACACAATGGGGCAAGCTGGCGCGCGGCGCCTTTGTGCGCGGCAGCTGCGCGGCCACAAAGGGGGCAGCTGTCCCGCGCCGGGCTGCCCCCAACTGGCCGCCGTTAACTCACTTCTACAAAGCGGCGCTGCGCAGGGAGGGGAGCGGCCCGGCATATGGGAGCGCGAGTTCGGTTAATCCGTTGTTTCCAGGTCTAATCCCCGACATCAAGACTTTGGTTAAAAAATAACTAATATCGCATCACACGGGCGAAGTCGTCGGCTCCCCGTGTATCGCGGCCGCGAGTGATGCGTCGTGACTAACCAGAGCCTCCCCCCCACCTCTCTCTCTCACCAACAGCGATCTGCTTGGCTGGGTGCAGCCCACAGCATGGACAATGCGATCAGCCCGGAGAGTGCAAGTGAGTAGCTGCGCAGCGCCCACGTACAGACACGGACATGGGGGGGGGGGGGACAATCAGCGGTGGGCAGGCTTGTCCTGGCAGCCCGACCACGTGACCTCGGGACCGCGTTCTCTTTGATGGCGACAATCAAAGGGTTTTGGCGGGCGGGCGGGCGACACGTGTACATCAGGCCTACTCTCCATTTCCTCTCTCTCACCCTCTCGCTCACACTCTCGCCCTCTCCCTCACACTCTCACCCTCTCTCTCGCTCACCCTCCCTCTCACTCTCTCACACTCTCACCCTCTCACCCTCTCTCACTCTCACCCTCTCTCACACTCTCACCCTCTCTCTCCAACTCTCTCTCTCTCACCCTCTCTCTCTCACGCTCTCACCTCTCTCTCACACTGGCCATTGTCTAACTTGGGTGTGTTTTGTTGTTGCCGCCCCGGCGCAGGTGTCACGTGGGCTGGCAGGGCCGCCACTGCGACGAGTGCATCCGCCACCCGGGCTGTGTGCACGGTTCCTGTCACCAGCCGTGGAAGTGCAACTGCCAGGAGGGCTGGGGCGGCCTCTTCTGCGACCAAGGTGAGCGGCCGACGGCGGCCCGTACCCCCCCCCCCCCCCCTTGAGCGGGCAGCAGGGCTCGGGAATGTGTTGGTTTCTTGTCTCTGGGTTTGCTCGCTCCTCCTCCGTGCGAACGCTTCCGAGCGCCGAATTTGACCGCGGCGTTCTGAGATGCGACTTTGCGCGGAAGACGTCGCTCTATGAACGGGAACATTGTTGCCGCATTGCTCGCATTGTCGCAGATTGTCACGAGCCCATTGCAGACCTTGTGGATCATGCAGCGGGCCCTCGTGGAACCGAAATGGTCACTCGAACACGTACAAGTAGAATAACGGAACGCTGCGAGTTTGAGAATGGACATTGATAGATGATCCGATGTATAGTCGCACCCCTACACACGCGCAAGAGATTGCTGAGCAGAAGCCCAGAGGCCTAAAATATCAAGCGGCCAGCAACTAACAGCACCATCACAATTGTCATAGATACGAGTGTAACACGTTAGTAACAAATCGAGCACGGTTATTGTAAGAGCTTGGGAAAAACAGATGATGGGAGAGAACTTGCACTCACTCACACACACTTGTTACACACACACACACACTTGTTACAACACATACACACTGGCACCACCTCGCTCACCGACCTGTCGGCTCACGGAGGGTGCGAATCGCGCGGCCGTAGTGATGACCCATCGTCCCCCTCTCCCCCGCGCAGACCTCAACTACTGCACCAACCACCGGCCGTGCCAGAACGGTGCCACGTGCACCAACACGGGCCAGGGCAGCTACACGTGCGCGTGCCGCCCGGGCTTCACGGGGCCCACGTGCGACACCGAGATCAACGAGTGCGACAGCAGTCCCTGCCGTCACGGAGGCAGCTGCATGGTACGTTCACTCACGCTCACGCACGCTCACACACATCGTGTGCACGTGTTCCGGGGTGCTGTCAGACTGGGCTAGTAATGCGACTGGCCACAGCCACGGCCGCATCAAGAGACAATACCGGATGTGGTTTGCCTAAAGACGAATATTATTCCCTGGGCACGACGTCGTTTGCCTGAGCTGCCGGTCAGCATGCCTAGTGCCCACGACGACGGCCCGGGTCAGCTCGAGGGCCTGTCCGTCCTTTGTCCGGTAACGCGACCGTCACGAGCCGCGTGTACCTCTTTCGCACCGTACGGAGCCGACCGTGCTAATCAGAGGTGCCGCCAACAGGACTTGGAGAACGGCTACGCTTGCTCGTGCCCGCCGGGCTTCTCGGGCAAGAACTGCGAGCGCGGCGCCATGACGTGCGCCGACCAGCCCTGCTTCCGCGGCGGGAGCTGCGTGAGCGCCCCGGGCGGCAGCTACGCTTGCGTCTGCCCCCCCGGCTACACTGGCCTCAACTGCGAGAAGAAGGTCGACCGCTGCAGCAGCGGAGGCAACACCTGCGCCAACGGTGAGCGAGCAGCCAGGCCGGGTGGCAGAACCCTCTCCCCGTGCTCACCCTCTTACCCACTGACGCTTTATAAAAAAAAATATGTATCTTTTAAAATAATTCACTTGGAATACCTCCCATCGATTCCAAACAGCTCAGAGCAGTTCTAGATGCGGGCCAACAACCACTGGCAGCATCGAGCCAGATAATACTCGTCACCATCATTGTTAACGCCTTAGTTTACAGAACAAAACAAAGTTTAACGAATTATATGGATTTAGCCTGTTGAATTCTTTGACACGCCGGTGTTGTGCATGCTGGTTGGGAGCACGTGAGGTTTGTTATACCGCACAGGAGCCGGGTAGCCCCTGGTGGTCTCTGCGGTTGTCACGGTGCCAATTGGCAAGGTTTTAATGCCCAGTGGGGAATTTTGAACGCTGTAAAGTGGAGTGTTTAAAGCCCCTGGGACATTGTTGGCAGGAGTAGATCGTTGTGCCAGTGTTATAGCCTTAGTAAAACAGAGGACATTGGTCTAACATGGCTATGCTCGCTAAAGTCCCGCACTTTGCGGCCAAATTTATACGCGAAAGGAAAGTCTGCAGAATATCAGTAAAAATAAAACGCGCGATTTATGATCAAATGAGCATCGAGTCACTGGTGCTTGTCTCATTTACAGCCCAGAGCCAGTGGTGGAAATTGCACATTTCCATGCCAGTCTCTTCCGAGGACAATCACTTTTTTGACTTGCTCCACAAAGTGGTTCCTATTTTAATGACTCCAGCGGGGTGATGTTGGGCCGAGTCAACCCACAACCCGGAGTGGCCGCCTCGCCAGGCACCGCAACGACGGTGGGAGGGAACCGGACGACGAGAGCGGCGCGGCCTGTATGCCCCTCGAGCGCGAGCGAGCACTTACACCTCCCTCCCCCGCCGCCCCTCGCAGGTGGACAGTGTGTGCCCTCCGGAAACTCGGTGCGCTGCATCTGCCGCCCCGGCTTCTCGGGCACGCGCTGCGAGATCGCCGCCACGCAGTGCGCCGCCCGACCCTGCGCCAACGGCGGCACCTGCCAGGACACGGCGAGGGGCTCCGTCTGCATCTGCCCGCCAGGATTCGGGGGCCGGGATTGCTCCCAACCAGCGGCGGACCCCTGCGCCGCACGGCCCTGCTGGAACGGCGCCACCTGCCGCGCCGCCCCGGCGGGTGCGGGTGGTGCCTACCGGTGCACCTGCGTGCCGGGCTACTGGGGGCAGCAGTGCCAGTTCCACCACGAGATGGATGAGGGCGACCTGGCCTACACGGCGGAGATGCCGCCGGAGGAGACGAACGTGGCGAGGCGCGACGGCTACCTGTGGCTGGCCGCGTCGGCGGGCCTGGGCCTCGTGGTGCTGGCGCTGGGCCTGGGCGCCATGGCGATGGCGTACGTGCGCGTCACGGCGCACGCGACCACGCGGCGCGTGTCGAGCCGGCGCGGGGGCGGCGGCGGAGGAGCCGGAGAATCGGAGGCCGTGAAGAACAACAACGCCTGCGAGTACCAGCGTGCCGAGCTGCCCTCGGAGCCCAACCTGCAGCTCAAGAACACTAACAAGGCCGCGGCGCTGGGGAGCGAGGCGTCCGCGGGGCAGAAGTCTAACCACTGGCTCAAGCTGCCCGACTGTAACCTGGCCGGCGCCCGCGGGGACTGCAAGTACCCGCTGGGCGAGGAGAAGAGCGCCCTCACCCAGAACAGGTGAGCGACGGCTCCTTTAGGAGCCTCGCGCCGCCGCGTGGGCTCCCCGCCCCCACACCCCCACCCCACCGCCAGCCGCTGGCAGCGCAGGGAGGGCTGCAGGCTGGATGCCGACTCCTGGCCCTGGTTAAGAGACTCGTTGAGAATCTCACGTGTTTATATTTATTGTATGGCTTTTCTGTTTACGTTACAGCAGAGAGGCATGCTTTCGCTTAGATTGGGGGTATTCACTTAACAAGTTACACACGTGCGTACGGTCTTGCACTTTGACTTTAAGCTAGTGTGCAAGCATAAATGAACGCACGTGTGCGTGTATAAACATACGCAACCCATACGTGCAAAGCATACAAACACACATGTGCATTCTGTGTGCGCAACATAGCTTTGGCGTCATTTAGTTATATTTTTTTAATTATGTAGATGAATCTTTACTTCTACAAATAAAGCATCATTGGGGGTCAAGGTAAGATTGTGTCACGAGTGGCGGGCGGATAGCGCGCCCGACCGCGCTTGTGCTGACCTTGCCGAGGTCTCACGCTCTGCCTCCCTCTCTCTCTCCCCACAGTGAAAAGTCCGACCGTCACATACCGGCCATGCCGTACACGCATCACCCCGAGGGGCTGTATCACCACACTATCTACCTGATACCGGACAGCGCCGACAAAAGAGTTCTCGCCACAGAGGTGAGTTCTGATCCCGCAACTCGCGAGCGAGCACACGTCACCTGGGGTCGCCTCCGTCACTCGGGAGGCGCCGGTCCCCCCTGCAACGACGAGATGCCAGGATTTTTAAAGCAGGGCTCCCACCCACGGTGAAACCACAGTAAACCTGGCTTCTCAAGCGTGTGGGCAGCGTGGTCTCGGCCAGGTCACCAGAACTGCACAAGTAAATTCATAATACAAGTCCGCCCAGTCATCAAGGCTCTGTGTGTGAAACAAAGACTCCTCTGCAGCGATTGGCTGACTGTGCCATGGGGGGGATTCCACGTCGCATAATCCCTGCCGCTCTCCTAACAGCTCTGGTGTGTGTGCGTTGCGCCCTCCTCCCTCCTCACAGGTATGACACTGCAGGCAGGCGTCTTCTGTGGGCCCACGGAGCTTCGGCGAGGATGGGCGTTGTTTACAAGGGACGTGGGGCGGTGGACCAGTGCTGCTAGTGTGCGGATGCCTCACGTGTGGGCAAATCTCGATTTGGAAGAAAGCCGAGCACTTTTTTTTTTTTGGAAGACTTCACACTGTGACATGCGGACGTGGTACAAGCACTGTGGGGCACCACGTGGACTCGGGATCCGTCGGGGCCGAGGGCCCTCGGCGAGCCCAACGCGTGTACATTACGGAGCGCCGGTGACGGCGGCGGCGCGAGCTCGTCGCAGACGTCAACGCGGAATTACAGAAGAATGTGCGCAGAGCTTGGAGCGTATGACTGCGGATCTCTTAGCGGCCTCTCACACTGATTGCACTACTCTCTATTATGGAGTCTCTACTAGCGAACTTTAGTGCGGCTGGCCTCACGCAGGCCAGGCCCGATGCCTTCTCGTCTCTGATCCTGTCACTTGGTATTACTTGCTGCAAATGAATGTCCTGCTTGTATAAGTGTTATTGTTGTGTATACTGGCTGGCCTCTCCCTATGCTTCATAACTTTTGTATTTTTCTCATTTACTATTTGTACCGTAAGAAGAAAATATTTTTTTAATTTTTAGTCCCACTAAATTATTTAATTTTTTATATGCGTATAATGTAAGGTATGTGCGGGAAGATTATTTAGTTTTGTATATACTGTAAAGTTTATTTATAAAGTGAGATTGTGAAGACCATAATATATTTGTTTTTTTGTACCACATTCCGAATTGTTTCAAAAGAACCGTATTTTTTCAAAATAAATTCGTGCTTCCTCATGAGCGTCCGCGTTTCCGTGCGTGACGTTCACGTTTAACACCGTTTCAAATAAAGACGATTCTTAACAGCACCACCTCGCGAGCACGTCGTTTCCTACACCTCATTTCCGTTCGACGACGGGGCTCGAAAAGCGTGCCCAGGAGCCCAGGAGCCCAGGAGCCGTGTCCCACTCGGGCGCGGCTGCTCGCTGCGCGCGGTCCTCTCGCGGGGCGACTCGCGGGCACGAGTGGCAATGGCCTCCGCGTCGCGCAAGGGAGCACCGTCCCTCTGGAAACTTGACACAAGTTGCAATTTCACTTTTCACTCTGTTCAACTTTTTAAAGTTGGATTGGTGCAAGAAAGGCGAATGTGCTGCTGCAGACACTGTCATTCACGGGGGGAGGGGGGGCGGGATTTACAGGCAATGCTAGAAGATATAGATGGAACCTTTTTGCCAGTATCCAAAATTATGGAAGAAAAAAAATAGGTTATACTTGCATTCTCTGGTCCAACACTGGTGAGACAAGGCCATAAAGAAGGCTGTCTCTGATGTAGGCAAATCAGTTTCATAGACAAGGGGTACATTATTATTAGAGCATATTTTGCCACAAGTACGTGTGGTTAATGCAGACGATGCCTTGCAGAAGGTATCGTTTTGGTGTTTGGACATCTGAACATCTATTTCATTGCCAGAAAGGGTAAAATGCTAGAAAAACTGGACTCGAGATGAAGACGAGAGAAACTAAAGTCACGCACAACGACGAGTTCACTGAACCAGTGGCGGGAGGCACGCGCCCCTAGGGGAGTTATCGAAGGTGGCCCGGGATCACAACGACGACACATAGGGGCAGTTGGAGCGATTTAGGAACAAATGAACCTGATAATGAAACAGCAACAGAGCAATGAGGATACTAAAGCAGCACGTTTTTAATGTCTGCATCACCAGTACCTGTTGTTCATATGGATCAGAAGTATTGGCAAATAAAATTGGGTGCACGCTTAAGAATTACACCGAGAAAGGAACACGTGGGTCAAGGTGTACACGAGAGGAGACGATGGACAATCGTTAAGTCTCAGCAGAGTGGCTGCCAAAAGGAGGAGCACGGGCCCAAGAGACCGTCCACCACAGAGAGAACTGAGACTCGGCTCGTGGGCAGCTGCCAGGTGGGATTGTCCCATCGCAGGACCGGGGAGATGACGATGGCTTGGGGATGATGTCTTCATGTCGAGGCGGATAGTCATGGCCGGTGGTGAAATCAAGAACAATATGACGACAACAATAAACAACGCTGTACCGCTGCACAAAACGGGAGACGGCGAGGGACAGGAGCGTGACATGCTGCCTCCTCCGTTGCTCACGCGGAATTGAGGATGAGGAGGGATTTCAGCCATAGGGGCCGTACACGGGGGGAGCGAGCGGCGGGGCGGGGAACGCGTGACGGGAAATGAAGACCGATCGGGAACGGGGCGAGGTTGCGAGTTCACCAGCGGCAGCCTGGGCGACGCTGCGGATGATTAAGCGGTGAGGCCGGGGGGAGATCGCGGTCTCCCGGTAGCCATAAGCGGTGACGGAACGAGAACATTACAGAGTTAACGAGCCTTCTCGGGAGTTCCATTATGTCGAATAGTGGGGCAGCGCCTGACTTGTGGGGCTGCGTGGAGCAGAATCTTCTGACGACGGGACTGATCCACCGGGGGAAGGAGCCCCTGTCGCGACCGAGTCCCCTCGGCTTGAGTGCGAGTTGTGAGGTGGCGTTGTGCGGTGGCGGAGCGGATTTGGGGAATGCGACACCATCCCCGCTCCTCTTCCACCTCCTCCTCCTCCACCGCCATTCTGGGATTGACGCTCCCAATCGAGCCCCCCCACCCACACCGCCAAACCTGCGGACGGCGGGGGGGGGGGCTCGCGAGTAGCGACCGGCGGTGGATTCACGGCAGCGATTTTACCACACAGTCCGCTTGCAGCGACGACGACGGCGGATGTTTGAGGACTTCTCGTTAATTGCGTCCCACGTTCGTTGCCGGCCAACACGGGACGGGGTCACCCCACACCGGTTTAATGCTTCCGCTCGATCACAAACGCTGCTGTTCGAGTGCTGCGTCATTTCAATAACACAACCACACCGTGGATCAGATCCAAGCTCTAACTCCCACGTGATCAAACCGGGTTATCGAGCGGCGTGTGCTGAAGGTGTCAAGCAGGGCCGGTGCTCGGGAGAGCTGGGGGTAGAGGGGGGGGGGCCTGCACGACTGGCACGGTGCCCCCCCACACAACAGCTTTACTGCCCCCCTCCATCCGAAAGGAGCTGGAGCCGGGCCTGGTCTCAAGCCGGTCACAAATAACATCGCAAAAACATGTCACACGCGGTTCATCACCGAGTTTGTCCTGTGCCACCTCCGAGAATGATGTCTGCTTCATGCCATGCGACGAGCCCACTTTGCAGGGCACGTCTAAGGTGCGCCCCGCTCCTCGTGTGGATGCAATCGGTCCGCCCGATTGCTCAACACATTCGTCACAAGCACTCAACGCATTTCATAAAAGTGCCACGAGGAAGGGCCATTGCCTGTGTTCTTATTTTCAGGCCACGCACGGTGTCACTGGCGAATGTGTCGAGTTTGTTTGTTACAGCGTCCCACACTGTGTGGCACGCAATGGGAGTGACTTCCGAACGCCTTCCGTCATCCCCCCAATGCCATTCTCCGACACGTGGTGATGCACTGCTCGCTCCGTCGCACCGAAGGCGCGACTGGAAGGTTGTGGTGGGGGTCACGGTGGGGGTCACGGTGGGGGTGGGGGCACTCTTTAGGTGACCCCGATCAGCCCAGGAAGAGTACATCGGCGTTTCCTACTGTACCGCCCGTTGCGGGAGGCGTGAACAGGCTCATCCTGAAGTTCAATGAAGACTGCTGCGCGAGCATTGTTTGGACAGCTGCTGAGGAAGGGTGGCTTTGGAATGGATGAGAATGGGCGGCGGGGGTTTTGCTGGCGCGACTGCCAGATGAGCGATGCGGGTCGACGAAGCCCCCCGGGCGCTGTAATTTCACAAGTCCACACATTCGATTAGTTCCAGTCGGCGCTCAGACACGGGAGACCCTGACGGTTACATAACTGCACTCTTTCACCTGCATTACCCGAAGGTGTTTGTGGTGTCGACGCGCTGCGCTACGAAGCCGGCGACCCGATTTTGATTCCCGCTCACGGCCAACGCCAGTGACGATTATCTGAACTGGTCATGGGCCTCCCCTAAATTGACTAACGTCCAAAATGAGTACCTGCTGCGGTCTGTAAACATCGCCAATAGGGAGACAAAGGCGGTCGGGCGTGGTGCTGACCACCCCCACCGTGTGCAGTTCCGCCCTTTATAGGTGCTAACAGAATTTGCCTTAAAACTCTGTTAAGGCTATACGGGGGATATTTGTATTGTGCAAGACGCGAAGGCTACGAGCTGTGTGGGTGTGTGGCACGCGCTGGTGTTGAGGGTCAGTGGCTCAATAGCTCAGTGGGAGTTGGGGTTCCACCAGACTGGGTTTCAACTCCTGGTCACGTCAATGGAAATGAGTACTTGGTTATCAACTCTGGAGAGACGAAATGCTGCCGGGTTTACTGGTAACCCCATGCCACGTGACGTGTCCACAGCAATAGACACGAGATTGCATCTCATGTCTGTTCGTCACGAAAACATTGCGGTGCCTTTTGTGCGTGCGCATGTGTGCGTGCGCCAGCTGTGTGTAAGTAGAGTGCATGTGTGCACGAGCTGTACCCCTGAGCGTGTGTGTGTGGGCTGTAGCTCTGTGTTTGTGTTTTATTTAATCCACGTGTGTTGTGTTTTTTGGTGCGGCATCCGCATTCTGCTTGGCAGGCTCGAGTAAAACAAACCAGCTGCAACCAGGACTTTCTTATTTCAGGCTTTGATGGAAAAGCAATCCGGTGCCGCATTGGCAGATTGAACCGGTGGCCGCGCGACCGTTTTCAGCGGCTTTGTGCGACATTTAGCACCGAGCCATTAGAGAGGCCCTGCCAAATTAGTGTTGCGTGACAATCTGTGGCAGGCTTCACTCAAAGGTTCTGGGTCAGCCTTTGTTTGGGGCTGGTTGTGTGGTGTAGTTATGTTAATCATCTTGTACAATTGGCGCTACCCCTCCCCCCCCCCGCCGAATCCCTGAATCGTCCCATGGGTCGACTTCGATTTAGCTGCGTGTATTCGTAGGTAGGGGGGGGGGTTACAGGAATGTGGTCCACAAAGGCGCTATGGATATCTCATAATGGATTGTTTATAATGACGATGGGATTGTATAATGATGATCCTTGCGATAATGATTATATAATTGTTGCAGCTGAGTGCTTCCACGATCTCCCGTCTTGCGCGGACAAGGAAACGCATCCACGCGGTGTGGGTCCTGCCACAGGGCGCCTTCTCATTATCTGCGGGTTTTTGTGAATAAGAGGATTTGAATAGCAAACTCTCGCCCCCACCGCACCTCCAATTAGCACGGTCGGCTACGTACGCTGCGAAAGAAGTTCAACATACATACATTCAACTGTGCCCGTTGACCCGACAATAATAACCAAAATACATGTATAGCTGTTCCTATTTAGCTACATTTACTTTAGCCAGGTCTTCTTTTTAAAATGCGTGCAGACCAGTCGCGGTTTTCGCCAAAGTTGGCCACACTTTTATCGTTTTATTTTGAAATAAAAAAGTGAATTCCTCAATTGTCTTTAGACTCAATATGCAAAACTGTACATAAAATAAAAAGTGGGACATTTCACAATCAGGTTTTTGTTTGGACGAGTTATACAAATCCACACTTACATTTTTGTCTTGAACCACACGGACCTACCTACGAACCAAATTCCAAGACAAGTGTCAAGGCAAGCGTTTGTGAAGAGCAACTCCACTGGGGAGTATACTAGGATTTACAGGGGTTACAGAGCAATGAATAAACGCAAGTCAGATCAACGAGATCAAGTGTAACGGCAGCATAAAGCAGTTGGTCAGGTTACATAACACGACAGTCACAGTGTTAATGGCTAGCGATGAAAGTCCAGACTCCAGTGCTCAGTCAAGGAAGCAAGGGTGACAGCGTGAGCTCACAGTGGGACACGGGCCTGGGACGGGGGCCTGGGACACGGGCCTGGGCACCAGCCGAGCAACGTGCACAGGTCGCAAGCTCTCAGGGCTCGCGAGGTTTGTCTCTGGCACGTAGCGAGTGGAGCTGCACAGACCTTTGGGCTTGGACCCCAACCAGGCTGAGTGATTTCTGAGTTGCACTCGGGATGGCCTCCCTAGTGTCTCTGTTCCTGGCACTGTAAACCTCTAACACTGCATCGAGATCTGTTGTCAGGCACCTCCAGTCACTGGCACGGTGCCGAAAGCTCCAGCCCCAGTGGCTCAAGTCACTATACTAATGCATGCTAGTCTCGAACACTGTAACACTCATTAAGCACAAGGCTAGACACTGTATCACTAAATGAACACGAGGCTAGACATTGTACCACTAAATGAACACGAGGCTAGACATTGTGTAGAGGAGTAGAGTGAGCAACCATGAGAGGGCGTACACAGGGAGGTGCGAGCGAGTTGACAGCGGAGGATGACGTCATGTCACAGGTGCTGTAAGGGGGGGGGGGTACCTTCGGGAACAAAGGCGGGTCCGAGGTAGAGGGAGGAGTCGCCAAGGAGTACTTAAGGGAGACCCCGTGACGACGGCGGGGGTTCGCCGTAGGGAGAGTGATGTCGTCTCTGTTGGGAGAGGAACGAGAGCCTGCGTGGGCGACATCCCAGCCACCGCCGAAGAAAGCTCGAGATGTAGAGGTCTCACCTCGTCGCCGGGCGGTGATGGGTGATCCCCCGCCCGGGCAGACGAGGGGGAGACAAAGGGGGGGAGCCGTGCCGGGGCGTAGATGGCTGAAGGGTTGTCCGCGTGAAGGACAGAGTTCTGACGTGTGCCATGACGGGTGTAAGCGTCGAGTGCAGAGAGTGTAACAACCAGTGAGTGTACAGTGGACAGAGTGTGTAAGAGTGTGAATAAACGGCAAGCATCATTCAGTAAGAACCCTCGTCTCTGTATGGTTCTACAAGTATCCTGGGTGTCAAGAAGTACAATACTACAATTGTATCACTAAATGAACACGAGGCTAGACTTTGTATCACTAAATAAACACGAGGCTACACACGGTATCATCAAACGCTCGGCCCAAACACTCACCGCCTATTCATTCACTGCTCTATATACCACTTTCTCTTTCCTTTTAAACCCCGGGCTACAGCACTGTGCAGTATTAAATGAGGCGGTTGTCTGCTGCACTGGACACGGCAAGACACTTGTTTATACGCGGTGGTGCACTCGAGTGCACTGTGGCAGACAAGGTGAACATTGATGGAGGCGACCAGGCCAGAATGAGTCGTCACCGGTTAGTCAGCAGCAGAATTCTCAAAAGGTTCACCTACAGCTCCAACGCTGTCACATAATCTCCAGGGCAGGTCTTATGGGTTTCGCAGGAAGCTTTTCAGGATGCTTAAGAGTATTTGGCTGCTATAAATGTCCACGTGATGATAAGTTACTTCGTTAAGCGATCATTTGTGATAGTCAGGTCGCTTTTGAAAAAGAGCTGTATAGCTCAGTGGGCCTTACCTGGTAAAATACAAAAAGTTAAATATAGTAGCTTAATGATCCGAGGCATCACTCCCAGCCTCACCTTGAAACACACCAGACTCGTACCGTTCCCCGTGATGGCAGGGGACGTCGCGGCCTCCTCCAAAATATACCTTCTGTCACTGGAAGAGTCGACCACTGGGATCGACTTTTGGAGGCAATGGCTTGTCATCGATATGCACGTTATCTATTTATCTATTCCAAGTATGTATTGATTACATTCCTGAAGGTATTAGACATCAAGGCCAAATGATTTATAGACTGGATAGGCAGGACCCCTACTGGACATCCGTGAGAAGAGTTTCAGGTTGTAACTTCTAAGGGCTCCACAGAAGGTTTAGGGTCTTACGAGGTTAGGTTTAAGGTGTGATGGGCTTATGGGGTTAAGAGTCTTTTGGGCTTATGGTTAGGGTCTTATCGAGTTATGGTTTGAGGTTAGGGGTTTGGGTTTATTTTTAGGGTTAGAGTTAAAGGTTAGGGGTAGGGTGTTATGGGCTTATGGGAGGGTTAGGGTATATTATGGCCTAAGGGTTAGAATGGCATAGGCTTATGGGGTTAATGGTTAAAGGTTATGGGATTGACAGTCACAATCTGTACTTAACGTGTCCCCCGTCTTCAAATGAGCATTGAGCCGTGGCGTCATTTCCACCCTTCTTTGGCAGAATTCATTCCCTCCGTGCAGCGACGCCTGTTTGCTTCCCACAAAGTGGTATCTATTTTATTGACCTCAGAGAGGGGATGATGGGCTGATTCCATTTCCTCGATAGGATTTGAACTTGCAACCTTCCCGAGTGAAAATTGGGCATTCTGCCACAGCGGGAGAGCGCATTGTAATGAATACGTGCATTAGAAATCCCATCTTTGTGCACGCTGGTTTGAGTTTTTGTGTAAAATATATCCACAAGCCCAGCAGCTTCCACGCTGTTGAGATACGAATATTTCAGCGATTACGTAAACCGTTGCGGAGTGTGCGCGCGTGTGTGTGCGGTTACAAATAGTGCAACACTGACAGACGAACAGACGGGGCAGGCAGAAGGAGGCACAGATGGGGCAAGCGAGCCGGAGGATGGCAGACAAACAGTTATTTTGGTGGGGAGAGATTAAGCGGTGGAAGCGGCGAAGGCCGCCAGGTCGTCTGGTCGCGCTCTAAGCCAAATCGTGGCAGACACCGCGCACTCAAGGGGTCAAGAGCGCTTGCGGAATCGCGTCCACACACACAAAGACAAAGATCCCCCGTATAGCCGTAACATGCCGTAGGGGCAAGTGCTGTTAGCGGGCATCTATGAAGGCCGGCACGGCACACGAGGGGTTTGGTTGCCAGCACCACGCCCGACCGCCTTTGTCTCCCCATTGGCGATGTTTACACACTACATCAGGTACTAATTTCTGGCTGAATCAACCTAGGAAAGTCCCAGGACCGGTTCAATTAATCGCCACCGGGGATGGCCGTGAGCGGGAATCGAACTCGGGTCGCCGGGTTCGTAGCGCAGCGCGCTGACCGCGACACCACAGAGACGCACTCACAGCCCCGCAACAGATCCGCCGTTGAGTCTGCGTGGAGCGAGCGTGGCTGCAGCAGCAGCAGCAACACGCGCGGCGCCGCACGTGGGGAATTCGTGGAGACGGCACCGCTCCCGGCCGCCCGTATCCCACCCCCTGCAACAGCAACAACAGCAGCAGCAGCAGCCACCGTTCACCGCGAAGTGGCCGCGCTGCCGCCACAGTGCTAGTGCCAGGCTAGGTGCACTCTGAAGCCATGCGAAGTGGCGAAGGCTCTCTGCTCAGTTGAGGTCATGGGACAGACTCAGGTGCCATGGGTTGACTGCCTTAGATGACTGGCAGGTGCACCACCTGTGTTCCCCACTGTACCACCTCGCTGCGTTTTATCCGACTGGCGCTCTGCGTGTTGTTGTGAGCGTCGCTCCTCCCCCCCCCTCCGTTGTTGTTGGCGTGCGAATGCCCCCAACTGCCCAGTAGCGTCCTTCACGAGCCTCCTCCACAAAGGCCGATCTTGACACCGCCGGTACCATTCATTGGCAAGTCGACTCAGCTCCTTAACCTCTTGTACCACATCAGTCCATCTCTAGCCCGTGCCGCGCCTGTTTAGCCCCCTCTATCTGGTGAAACAGAATTTGCTTGAGAACGCGGTGATGTTTTAGCATGCGACGCGCACATGGCCCAGCCGGAGTGAGGGACTCACTGATATGTCCAGATCACTCTCTCAGCAGATACTCGATTTAAGCCGCCCCCACACAGTAACCCTATGGCCAGGTTCAGATACTAATACCGACTGGCGTGCATTGCCGAGGGGGTAACCCCGAATCCGTGGAATAGCTGCACGGTGACCTCACCGCGTCCCCCCCACCCGCACCTCGTCGCCAGGGACCCCCGGGGCCATCGCCCGGCCACGTGGCCCAGCGCTGGAGCGACGACTCGCAATGGGGAGGTTGCGAGTTGACATCCTCCACTCGGCCTAACATCGCCCCTGGGTCGATACGAATGAGCGCCATCTCGTGGGGAAGCTCAACGGTGGTTGTCCTATAGACTGACTCGTTCCCATCACAAAAATGTGGAATGTTCACCACTGGCCCAGGGCTGTAAGCGGGAGATGAACACCGCCTCAATGCTCATTTGAGCAGCAGGAAATAACTTTGACTTGAACCGGATGAATGGTGGTGGTTGTTGTTTTCTCAGTGATGCCGACTTGAGCACGGCGTCAGCCCCAGGCTCCATGCACTGAGAGCGCGCAGAGCGCGGGCGGCTGGGCGGCTGTCCCCACGGGCAGCCGCGAACGGACAGCGGCTGTGCGAGAGATGCAAATGGCGTCTTAATCTCGTGAGTTGGCACCGTTCACTCAGTTGATTTAAAACCGGGCGGAAAATGGAAATTGCCTGATAATAATCTGAGAACCGCGGAGAGGGCTGGGCTAGGCTAATGGTCACAATGCAGGAACGAGATGACCTGATGTGCTGCCCTCACCATCTCGCCGCTGGAGCAACACAGACCCCACGTGCATCCCTTACGAGACTGCGGGGTCCATCGCTGTCAGTCGGCGCCTCCTCAGGCAGGCACTGCACACGGGCAGGGGGTGTGGACGTGCATTTGTCTCCCCGGCGCTGATGTTTACACATGGAGCCGACTTAGACTAGGTCCAGGACCAGTCCCTACTAGTGCCCATGGCCAAGGCACTGTGCAAACCACTACGCCACTCCTTGATAATACAAAAGCAAACCGTTAGCGTACAGTTACGACGACTGGCACGGCGCACGAGGAGGTGGGTGTCCAGCACCACCCCTGGCTGCCTTTCTATCCCCTAATGCTGATGTACACAGCACACGCCACACCAAGCAGAGTACTTGTTTAAGGCTCTGTTGACCTCGAAGAAGGCCCGGGACCGGTTCAGATATTCGTCACCGATTTGGGGATCGTGAGTAGGAATCGAACTCTGGTGGCCTGTGTGTGTGCGCCAACCACCGCGCCACTGCTCCACACACACGCACTCATTCATATAATACCACGCTGCTGCTGCTGCCGGTTTTAGTAAATCCCGCAGTGATGACACTCCCCACCCCCCACCGCCCCCACCCCACGCAGATGCGGCACTCGAGTGTGCAGCGCTGAGTGGTCTCTATATCCATGCGCAGCACTCTTCTCCTGAGTGTTTGTACCGCGAGCCACTAACGAGCTTCCCCGGTGAGCCGCGGCGATAATTAATCCGTGCAGGTGTCCTCACCTGGTTGATGCCGCTATGGGGTCGATCATTCAGCAGGCAGCCGCTGCTGCTGCAGATGCTGCTACTGCTGCTGCCGCTTCTGCTGCTGACTTTCACTTTGCAGAGCCTCGCGTTGCGCGGCTCAGCGCGAAAGGGTCCATGCCGCTTCAGCGTGCGCGATAAAACACGGCGTTCTGACACGGCGGCTAGGAGATGTTAACTACCTCGCCTGGTATGCAGGAGGTCGTGGATTCGATCCTGACTCTGACGCCTGCTGTATTTTGGAGTTTGCGTGTCTCTCTCCACGTGGTCGCGTGGATTTGTCTCCGGCTCCTCCGGTTTTCCCCTCCACATTTATCAACACGCGTTATGAGTATTTGGCTTCCTTACATCATCCATGTCCACGTGATGAGAAGCCACTTTGTTGGGCTATCATTTGTGGCCAGGTCGCTTATGAAAAAGAGCTCTGTAGCTGAGTGGGCCTTACCTGGTAAATAAATAAAACATAGTTTAGTCTGTAGTGACATTGGTGCTCATCTCCCGCGTACAGTTCTATTGGACATCTCTGAATTAAGATCCTTATAGCTCATCGGATTCCTCCAGTACAAATACATATTATGATTATGAATTCCACAGTCATATGGCGGGGGCGAGTTCCTCCATATGATTGTTGACTTCTTCACAGAGTGGTGCCTATTTTATCAACCCCGGAGGAAGGGATGATGAGTCACCTCCCCCATCCCACCACCCTAATCAGGATGTAAACTCTTCCGCTTCGCAGCCGCCTGGCCTGCATGAACGGTGGCGAGAGACGTGGCCATGAAACGCGGGGAGAGATAGAGGCCACACGTCTCTGAGTGAATGCATCTCAAGGAAGAAATCCAGAGAGCGGGTTGAGACCGATGCCTCGGGAGAAGAGTGACATAGCACATGCAGAGATAGCCCGCTTGTTTATCCACTGCTAGATGAGAGCCTCTCCATGCCACGCGGGTCGTGGGGGGAGGGGGGGGTTGCTTGACCATACTTGCCCGTACTCGTCAGCGCAGGTTGGTGAAGGCGGTGAGCCATAGGCTTTGGAGCATAGTGCAGTACAACGATCTGCGGTTTGCTGCACCGCCCTCTGCTGCCGAGGTAGGCAGGTGCGTGGCGACAGTGGGCGACCGTCGCCGTGGCTCAGAGGTCATACAAACGGGTCGCTGCGTTGCTTCGTTGCCCGCAAACCGCCCCGACGTTGCCTTGGGCGAGTGGACGGCGACCCCCACCCCGAGGTGTTCGTGTCGCCAAGAACGATGGGTTCGGGAGAGTTTACGGGAATATCTCTCCAGCTGCCGGCCGCGGGAATCTTTCCCCAAAAGCGGTCACCGCGCTGAGTGAGCAGCCGCCAGCGGGGAGCTCGCGAGCTCCGCGGTGCGCGCAGAATTCCTGCGAAACGCCACGGCGCTGACTCGGTGCGGATTGAGTGCGGCCGTCGAAATGATCTTTGAAATGCACGTCGCAGTCTTCAGGATAACGTCAACGTGTCGGGGCAGCGGGGCCCCCCTTCCCACACGCTCCCCCCCACCCACCTTGTACCTTCCCCCTCCAGATGCGTCGGTACTTTCCTCCGCGAATTGTGACACGCGGCTCATGCGAGCCGCGCCGCGTGCTTATCGGGCTTGCGATGTGTTACAATTAAAGAAACAAAACAAGAGTAAAACATAATAACATTAACGTAGCCCAAGCCACCATTGACTGCACGCACACAAATAAACCGTGACGTAAAAAAGGTGGAGTGTAACTTTGAGCTGGCTCAGCTCCGTGCAGCGATGGTGGTTGTGGTGATTGTGGTGGTTGTGGTGATTGTGGTGGTCGTGGTGGTTGTGGTGGTTGTGGTGGTCGTTGTGGTCGTGGTGGTTGTGGTGGTTGTGATGATTGTGGTGGTCGTGGTGGTGGAGATAGAAAGGACACTTGAAGGGGTTGTCTCAAGTTCCTTTGAAGGTTTTCAGGCAGCCGTTCACCGGCCACACGATCGGGTTCTGCCAAGATTTCCGAGCGGATTATTTGTCTCAAGACGTAACCAGAGGTGGGACAAAGTCATTGTTATGCAAGTCCAAGTCGAGTCTGAAGTCATCAAATTCATGACTCGAGTCTGACTCGAGTCCAAGTCACATGACTCGAGTCCACACCTCAGAGGTGGGACAAAGTCATTGTTATGCAAGTCCAAGTCGAGTCTGAAGTCATCAAATTCATGACTCGAGTCTGACTCGAGTCCAAGTCACATGACTCGAGTCCACACCTCTGGACGTAACCCCGATGATGCAGCGGGAATACAAACGGGCGGCAGCAGGGCTGACGAGATACTTCGGCCGTATAAACACATCGCAGGCGAACAGGTGTGACATGGCCACAACTAAACACGTCAGCTGATCACATGAAGCGCTTACGTCTCGGTGTATGGTGACGAAAGTCAAAGTCATCTCCCGCTGCTCAAATTAACATCGAGGCATTGGTGTTCATCTCCTCTTAATAGCCCTGGAGCGATGCTGACTGTACGAAGGAGTGGTGCTTATTTTAACAACCCCAGAGTGATGATGGGCTAAGTCAACCCCGCACCCCCGAATCAGGATTTGAACTCACGCGCTTTTGATTGCGAGCCGCTCACGCTGTTGCGGAGCCACGGAGACCGGCTGCGTTCGTGCGTGGCGCTCTGTGTCTATCTGTGCGTGCGGGCGACGCCGAGCCAATGAGTGCTAGGTGAGCTCCTCCTGCTCCTTGAGCTGTCAGCATCTCAGCAGTGCCGGCCCACTGTTCTGTCAGCAGGCCCAGCTCTGGCCACGGAAGTTCGCCCTCGCCCCCCCCCCCCCTCTCTCTCTTTCAGGGGTCTCAAACACCGGGTTCCAGAAACAGCTAATCATTACTATAGCTAATCGATACTTTCCTTGCAATCGATGTGAGAGTCCTCCGTCGGATTTTTAGCAGAGAGTTCCCCTCACCCACCCCCAGATGCAATTTGCATAAAAACATCACAGCGTCCTGTCCGCCCCTCGCCTCCACATCAGCAGATCTGCCAGATAATCACGTATCCTGGCGTCAAGTTACCCTCCTTTTAATTTAAACCCAGCGCAGGCTAATTTTGTATTCGTTCGTTGTCTCGCACAGAAATCGCGTGCATCTTTGGCATTCGGAGCAGTGGGATTTGCACTTTAAGTAAAGTTGAAGAACAGTGACAAAAAGGCGCCGTTAACCCCATCCGTGCGTCCGGATATTGACGACTTTCTGAGTGACAGCGCACGGCCACTGCTCTCGAACGGCCTCACTCGCAGCAGCCTGCGATGCCCAGCTGTTGGCTCGTGACACTGCAGATCCCACAACGACAGACGATCTCTTACCCAACGCCGGGCGTTCGTTTGTTTTCCTGTTTCCCAAACCGTCCAAGCAATCATAAAACAGCAACAACAACTGAACACGTCGTCTCAATAAAACCGTGGCAGTATGAAATAGGCGACGTTTCAAGATAATTCCCGCACTAGTGTTCCAGGCTGCTCCGCCTGAAATTAAAGTCGCGCTTAAATGAGAGGCGTGTACTCCGTGTGTACGCGGTGTGTACACTGTGTGTACTCCGTGTGTACGCGGTGTGTACGCGGTGTGTACACTGTGTGTACTCCGTGTGTACGTCGTGTGTACTCCGTGTACTCCGTGTGTACGCGGTGTGTACGCGGTGTGTACTCCGTGTGTATGCGGTGTGTACGCGGTGTGTACTCCGTGTGTACTCCATGTGTACGCGGTGTGTACGCGGTGTGTACTCCGTGTGTACGTCGTGTGTACTCCGTGTGTACTCCGTGTGTACGCGGTGTGTACTCTGTGTGTACTCCGTGTGTACGTCGTGTGTACTCCGTGTGTACTCCGTGTGTACGCGGTGTGTACTCCGTGTGTACGCGGTGTGTACGCGGTGTGTACTCCGTGTGTACGCGGTGTGTACGCGGTGTGTACTCCGTGTGTACGCGGTGTGTACTCTGTGTGTACTCCGTGTGTACGCGGTGTGTACTCTGTGTGTACTCCGTGTGTACGTCGTGTGTACTCCGTGTGTACTCCGTGTGTACGCGGTGTGTACTCCGTGTGTACGCGGTGTGTACGCGGTGTGTACTCCGTGTGTACGCGGTGTGTACGCGGTGTGTACTCCGTGTGTACGCGGTGTGTACTCTGTGTGTACTCCGTGTGTACGCGGTGTGTACTCTGTGTGTACGCGGTGTGTACGCGGTGTGTACTCCGTGTGTACTCCGTGTGTACTCCGTGTGTACGCGGTGTGTACTCTGTGTGTACGCGGTGTGTACGCGGTGTGTACTCCGTGTGTACGCGGTGTGTACTCTGTGTGTACGCGGTGTGTACTCCGTGTGTACGCGGTGTGTACTCTGTGTGTACGCGGTGTGTACGCGGTGTGTACTCCGTGTGTACGCGGTGTGTACTCTGTGTGTACGCAGTGTGTACGCGGTGCGTACTCCGTGTGTACGCGGTGTGTACGCGGTGTGTACTCCGTGTGTACTCTGTGTGTACTCCGTGTGTACTCCGTGTGTACTCCGTGTGTACTCCGTGTGTACGTGGTGTGTACTCCGTGTGTACGCGGTGTGTACTCTGTGTGTACGCGGTGTGTACTCCGTGTGTACGCGATGTGTACTCCGTGTGTACGCGGTGTGTACTCCGTGTGTACGCGGTGTGTACGCGGTGTGTACTCCGTGTGTACGCGGTGTGTACTCTGTGTGTACTCCGTGTGTACGCGGTGTGTACTCTGTGTGTACGCGGTGTGTACTCCGTGTGTACGCGGTGTGTACTCTGTGTGTACTCCGTGTGTACTCTGTGTGTACTCTGTGTGTACGCGGTGTGTACTCCGTGTGTACGCGGTGTGTACTCTGTGTGTACGCGGTGTGTACGCGGTGTGTACTCCGTGTGTACGCGGTGTGTACTCTGTGTGTACTCCGTGTGTACGCGGTGTGTACTCCGTGTGTACGCGGTGTGTACTCCGTGTGTACGCGGTGTGTACTCCGTGTGTACGCGGTGTGTACTCCGTGTGTACTCTGTGTGTACTCCGTGTGTACGCGGTGTGTACTCCGTGTGTACGCGGTGTGTACTCTGTGTGTACTCCGTGTGTACTCCGTGTGTACGCGGTGTGTACTCCGTGTGTACGCGGTGTGTACTCCGTGTGTAATCTGTGTGTACGCGGTGTGTACTTCGTGTGTACTCCGTGTGTAATCTGTGTGTACGCGGTGTGTACTCCGTGTGTACTCCGTGTGTACTCTGTGTGTACTCCGTGTGTACTCTGTGTGTACTCCGTGTGTACTCCGTGTGTACGTGGTGTGTACTCCGTGTGTGGTGCTCACAGCACTGTCCTCGCAGAGACAGCGGTGCGGTTGTTCGCGCGCGACGTCCTCATTAGAATCTCACAGATTCCCCGAGTCGCGCCGAGCTCCGAGCTCGCGGCGGCGGCGGCGGCCCCCCCCCCCGCCCGGCCGCCACCGCCGCTGCCCCCCCCGTCCCGCGTCTCCGCTCCATTTGCGGAAACAAAGAGCGGTCGGGAACAGCCATTTCCAGGACGCACCGCACCGCTGCGTCCACAAGTGCAAATTAGCTGCATTAATGAGGCTTGAGACGCAGTCCCCGCACGCGTGCAGATTGACGATGCGGCGCTCGCTCCATCACTCCGCTCGCTCACCTGCGGACAGTCGCTTCCTTGTCGCTCTTCTAAAGCTGCTACCACGGTCACCGTTGCCGTGAACTCCACCCGTTGAATCCTCCACCTGCAATGAGGACACTGCCAGCTTCGTCTCGCCCACGCGGTGTTCAACTACCACCCTGCAGGTCACGAGACAAAGACCCTCCGTATAGTCTCGACATACTTTTGGGGCAAGTGCTGTTAGCGAGCACCTATGAAGTTCGGGACGGTACATAGGGGGATGGGGTGGCCAGCACTACTCCAGGCTGCCTTTCGTCTCCCCAGTGGCGATGTCTACTCACCGCACCAGGTACTCATTTGAGGCCGAGTCGACCTAGGGAAGGCCCAGGACCGGTTAAAATAATCGTCTCTGGTGTTGGCCGTGAGCGGGACTCGAACTCGGGTCACCGGGCTCGTAACGAGAAAGCGACGATGGTGGCCGGTGGTCAAAACTGAAGAGGGAATGGGACGCGAGCGAGAGGAGCGATGGTGAGATCGGTTCCATGCGCAGGATGGATTTTATTTTTTTTGCATCGCGGAGTTGGTAGCAGCTTCGGGAGGTCTCTCATTCAGCAGTGGATTAACCCTGACTGAGGACGAACAGGGAAAAATATAAATAAATATAATAGGCGACGTTTCAGCCAATGGCTCTTTTTCATGTGACGGTATGTGCTATGAAAAAGGCCCATTGCCCGTAATGTTCGCCCATTATATAGTGTACATTTCCGTTAAAGACCACAGTGTCATTGACAAGTGTTTTCTGTCCAGACTGCTTGTAGTGAGTTGTACTCGGCTGCATAGTTTTAGAATCAACTGCACTTGAAGGCACGATATTGTAGCTATCGCTTCTATAATAACAATATAAATTCTCACGCTAGTACTATAGTCCACAGTGATTACCCAGGGCACCTTTACTCAGACTGTGTATTTCCAGATGGATTGTTGGCAACACGGTGCTGCTGCCTCTGTGTTGCGTGTTGATGCAGCGCGCGGCGACTGGGGAGTCTGCAGGGGTCAGCACAAAAGCGTCAACGTGGGCACAGCTGGAGAGGGCACTCAATGAGTGAGAGTGTCCTAGGACGAGCCAGTTCGAGATGCTAAGACTCAATGGGCGAGCCGCGCACTATCTACAGCGGAGATCGGAATCCAAAATCACAATAAGATTTATTTTTGTCGAAATCGAAAAAATACCTCTAAATGTCAATGCCTATGAATAGGAGACGGTGGTGGTCCGTCAGGAAGCAGCCACAGGTTTCTGAGCCCTGGTCTGCAGGAACTGATCCATCTTCATTCACCAACGAGGATACCTGCAATCTGCGGATCGCCTTTTTCTAAGCACTCCGAGGCCAAGGATCTGTTTCTTGCTCATGTTTTTGTTTTGTTTCGGTTGCACCAGAGTCAAGAGCCGCATGGCTCACAAGGTTGTACCTAATGAATGAAACTGAAACTGTTCCTGGGCTGATCGCGATTTTTGGCACTGCGCAGCTCCCAAGCCTCGGAGCGCTTTCGCCTTTGCTGATGAGACAATCAGAGTCCATAAGCTATATTGAAGTCTGTCTGGAATCTTACCTCTATAAACTGGCTTCAACCACCCCGCTGGTTCTCCCCGGTTCCCCAGCCGGTTCTGTTTGTTCCCCACTTGTTATACACGGTGGCACACTGGAAGGTCTATGAATTATGATTAAGACATCGATTGTACTCGAATTGTAAATGCTGTGGGTTTCCTCTCCAACACACCGGTTTGCTAAACTAGTAACGAATCGGTGTGTTTTGCTTACGTAACAAACTTATTAACTGGCTGTGTCGTGTAGTGGTGGCGGGTTCAACGACACATTTATATTTACGCGATCTAACCCCCCCCAAACCCTCCCCCACTCTATTTTGGATCATATTCATCGCAAAAGCCCTACGACTGCTACTGCGTGTTAAACTGATTGTGTTTTTGTTTCCTTATTTGCTTTCGGCAGCAGAGCTGGGAGACGGGTCCGGGCAGCCGTCCCTCTCGCGAGGTCCCTGCGGGGCCCGGGTCAAAGGTTCGCCTCTTGGAGCGCTCCCCATCCTCGCCGTGAGGCCCCTCCAAAGCCAGCAGTGCCCCGTGGCCGTGGTTTACATCGAGTGTAGCTGCAACCAGCGGTAAGGATGGCACCATTTCCACCGTCGATCACAACACGGACTTATATCTCAGTCTGTTCAACATAATACTGGTAGCAGATCTCAAGACAAAATCAATTGCTGCTGCCACCCGGGCACAGATGCCGGGTCCCGGAGTGCCCGGGTCAAACCCGGCACAGGTGGCAACCCTCGGAAGCCGTGGTGCAATGTTTCGTGCACTGAGCTTCGAAACCAGTAACCTCAATTTGATTCCCAGCCACGGCTAGCATGAGTGGCATGTGATACATGTGTAGTGGGTTTAAACTGACTCGCAGACGCACTCTTGGAGGCCGACACATGTATTAGTACCAACACACTAACACAAAGGGGTAACTGCCCCTTCACCAGATAACAACCTATGAGTGGTGGTCCACCAGGCTAATTACACTCAGAGTAGCTACAATGGATGGGACCCCAGCTTAGGTCCAGGTCCACGTGTTGATGACTCTTCTTGGACGTCGGACGTGGAACGTCGAGCCTTCAGGATGACAACAGCAGCCGGTCCCACTGGGGGACCCGGCTTATCACCTGTGTGGCGGGGCTCGCTCCGCCCCTAGCCACGCCCTTCTTCTCCATACCTCGATAAGGATCTCCACCTGGACACGTGACCACCCCAGCCCCCCCCCCCCCCCCCCCTTTGGGGGTCCCCGGGTAGATATCTCCGAACACGTGTCCTCCGGGGTCAACCAGAGTGCCATGGCCCCTTGCAACCCCGTTCCGTGCCCGGCAGTCTCGCCCTCTATCCTGTAGGGGCCGGCACTACACGCAGAGCATGGTGCCATCCGTCACTGTCAGTCAGTGCTCACCGAGCCCCGCTTTGGGCCGGTATTGCATCCACATTCAAGTGGTGTCAGCGATGTCAATACATCGCGCGCCGTGCCTCCTTTCCCAGGCCGGCTTCACACATGAACCGTTTCTGCCCCCCCCTCCCCCCCGAGCAGCACGGTGAAGTATGATCAAACAACCCCCACGGTTAAGATGGTGTGGGGGAGGCCCTCGTCCAGCAGTGGATTAGTCGAGTCAGGTGAAAATGTTCGAGTTGAAATTAACAATCGTGGTTTTAGAAATTATTAATTTCAGAGGTAACCGGGTAGCTTAGGGGGGATCGATGTTTCGTACTGGGAGCTTCTTCCAGAACTGAAACTGAACAGAACAACGCACGGTACAACCCGAGAACATCTGAGAGAGATCGAGCATCACACAATAAATAAATAAACATCCCGTGTTGGGGAGGGGGGAGGCGGGAATCATGAAACATTAAAACCATGAAATATTTATTCATGAAAATGTCTTGCCCTAAAACGGTTAAACGCTGAATGCGTAAATCGCGGGATTACGCCGCCTCGAGCTGGAGGGCCGAGAGTCGAAGGCTCGAGTCAAGCAGCACGATGGCCGAGGGCTTCTGGGGGAGCCCGCGGCCTCTTCTCGGTGCCGGAGTCCCCGGGGAGGGGGGCGGCGGTGGCCGCGCTCGCACGCGAGAGGAGATGTGGGGGTCGTTGGCCCCCGGGGTCTCTCCCTCACGAATCCCCTATTCTGGTTGCGTTGCCGCACCGCCCTAATACCCGCTAGGGTTTCGCTGGCATTCGAACGCGACGCCCCCTACTCATACAGCCTCACGTAGCGCTCCCACGCTGCGAGCATACGTATGCACAGCATCATCAATCATACGCCCACGGCGGTCCGTTGATCCCTTCCTCGCTGCGTACCTCGATACGTCGCACGGACGTCCGGGTCGCTGGGCTGGAGAGCGTCTCGTGGCCTGATTCTGGAGCAAGAGAGAGATCTACCCGCTTGCGCCCCCCCTTTATCGTCCCTACATCAAAGAGATGCCGCCCCGCCTGTTGTTATGCACTCCCAGTTTTTCTTTAACAATGGGCGCGCGCCAGTCAGGGTGCGTGCGGCGGTTCCGGGGCGCCTTTGCTATGCTAATAAGATGCGCTGCGTGTTGCGGCGCTTATTCTAATTATGCTCCTCCATAACAATGCTTATGCGCGACGCTTATTCTAATTATGCTCCTCCATAACAATGCTTATGCGCGGCACGTATTAGTCCTATACTTATGCCTCTCTGCCTGCCCCGTCGATATGTGCGTGCGTGGGGTGCGTTTCAACCGCGGTGGCCGAGTGGCCCCTCGCCGCGACCATGCAATCTTAATGCCGGTCACAGCGCCGCGGTGCGAATCAGCATCGGGGGAGGTCGTCCAATTCCCTGGCCGCAGGAAACCGTGAAGATTATCCCGGTAAGGGCTTCTCAGGTGAAAACCGGTCAGCCAGGTGACCTCCCCTCGGAGCTCTATGGGGGGGGGGGGGAATGCGTGCGGGTGTGTTTACGTGAGGTGAGGTGAGGGGGAAGCGGGGCTGGCTCTGTCGCTTGGTGGTGGCGAGGTCGCAAATGGGGCGCCCGCCGAGCGGCTTCATGGCAGCGGCATCACATAGCCCCCCAAGGTGCCGGTCCCCGTCTCGGGTTGACTGGAGCACCTTGCTTGGGCCGCGCCCACGAGGAAACGCTGCAGGGTCCGGGGGATCCGTCCGGACCTCGTGGCTGGTTTCGGGGCAGGCGGCTCCGTCCTCTGTAGCTCCTGCGGCGGCCTCCTCCTCCACTCCAGCGGCTCTCCCCATCCTCTGGCACCTGTGGGCTGGGGCACAAACTCAGCAGCAGAAGGGTTTAGGGGCCGTCGTCCGCGCCGTCTCCTGACTGGATCGGGGCGTCTCGGGGTCGGGTGCCTGGCGGGGCCCATGTAGCGTGCGAGGCCCCCAAACACGGGGGGTGCGGGTACCCCGGGATTTTGGGGCCTTCGGGTGACGGGGTTCTCTCTCGCCGGGGCCGCTTTCCATGGTTTTAAGCGGCGGATGTTGACCACTGTCTATCGACCCCTCTCCCCGCCATAGATTAGTACCGTCCAGGGGGAGATCTGCCGCACCACGGTCCATGGTCCTCGCCAGTAGGTCGTCAGTTTCCCCACCTGCCCGGCCCCGACGCGAGGGGTGTGTAGCCACACCTTAGCACCGGTCAGGAATAAGGGGGATTCCATGCGGAGTCGGGCGCCCTGTTCTTGTTGCCGATGCGCGGCTTCCCCTTGCGGGTATGCTCGGCCTCGGGCTTCTCACAGGGTCTCCATCAGGTGTTCCACAGGGCGGCTTCCCTCCTCCGGCTGGGGGGAAGGAACGCCGAACAGCAGGTCTGCGGGTAAACGAGACCACGGCCGAACATAATTAAAAACGGGGTTTGTCCCGTCGACGTGTGTACGGTGGTGGCGTAGGCGAAAAGGGCGTAGGGGAGGTGTTCGTCCCAATCCCGTTGATTTGCGGCCGCTATACGTTTGAGTTTCCCCGCTAAGGTCTGATTTATGCGCTCCACCATACCGTTCGCTTGGGGGTGGTATGCTGTGGTTCGGTCCTTCTGGATTCCGAACTCTCGGCACAGTGCCTGGAACAGCTCGGCCTCGAACTCACTACCCTGGTCAGTGAGGACTCGTTCTGGGATCCCATGCTTAAGTACGTAATGCTCCACGAATGCCCGGGCCACCCCCAAGGCCGTTTTATCAGGGATGGCCACTGCCACAGGGTAGCGGGTGAAATACTCTACTGCGACTAGGATATACCGGTTGCCTCGATGGGACCGCGGGAATGGCCCCTGTAGGTCGATCCTGACCAGCTGATTCGTGCGGCTGACGCGGAACGGCCTTAGGGGTACCTGGTATCGTGCCGGTTTCGGCCCGCACTGCTGACAGGCGCGGCAGCCCTGTACCCAGGCGGCCACGTCTTGTGCCAATTTGGGCCAGAGATACTGGCGACGCAGGGTCTCTCGAGTGCTTCGTTCCCCGTCATGGCCCCCGAGCGGGTGGTCATGCATCAGCCGTAGCAGCTGGAGTCGCACCTGGGCAGGAACACAGATGCACCCCGGCTGGCCGGCCTCGGTTAACTCCCGTACCACTCCATTCTGCACACACAACCGGGCATACAAACCGCTCCAGGGTCCTAGTAGGGCGCTCTTTTCCTCCCGCAGTGCCACCTCCACCGCCGCCAGATCCGGATCCCGCTGTTGGGTCTGTCTCAGCTGCTCGTCGTTTAGGCCCCGGAAGGTGCAGCCGACGTCCTCCTGGATCCATCCGATCGGGGCGGGGTGGTCCGCCGGGCCCCGAGCCGTGGGTCCCGCGCTTGCCGGGCGGTCAACGGGATCCTCGGTGCCATCTGCGAGGGTCTCTGTGGCGCACACTGCACTCTCTCTCGCTGGGGGGGGATCAGTGGCCGCGGCCTCTCGGGGGTCCGTTGCCTGCAGGCAGCGTCCCCCCGTGAAACACGGGCAGGCCTCCTCCGGCCTTGTCTCGGCGTACACCATGGGCCGCCTCGATAAGGCGTCCGCGTTTGCATGTGTCCGGCCAGCCCGATACTCGATTTGCAGGTTGTACTCCTGCAGCTGCACCAGCCACCGGGCCATCTGCCCCCGCGGCTCCTTGAATGTAAGAAGAAACTGCAGAGCATAATGGTCAGTGCGTACGCGACATCTCCTGCCGTACAAATACGGCCGGAACTGCTTACATGCGAAAATCACGGCGTACAACTCTTGGCGGGTCACACAATAGTTCAGCTCGGCCCCACTCAAGGTCCGGCTGGCATACGCGATGACTCGTTCTGTTCCATCCTGCAGCTGTGACAACACCGCGCCCAGCCCGCTGCTGCAGGCATCGGTGTCCAAAATAAAATCGGTGGTAAAATTGGGGAAAGCGAGGGTGGGGGCGTGGGTGAGGTGGTTTTTGAGAGTGGTGAAGGCCGTCTGGCAGGCCCCCGTCCACTGATAGGGGTGCTTAGGGGAAGTGAGTTGGGGGAGGGGGCGTGCAATCTCACTGAATCCCTTTACAAATCGACGATAATAGGTGGCAAGCCCCAAAAATGATCTGATCCCTGTCAGATTCCTTGGCCGTGGCCACTCCACTACGGTGCATACCTTCTCCGGATCGGTGCACACGCCTGCCTCACTGACACGAAGCCCGAGGTACCCCACCTCTCATTGTGCGATGTAACACTTACGTGGCTTGAGCTTGAGATGAGCCGCTCGCAGTCGCTGGAACACCTCTCGTAACCTGGACCAATGCTCAGACAAAGATCTACTGAACACTATCACATCATCCACGTAAATCAAGCACTGTTCCCATTGCAAGCCCCGCATCACCAACTCCATCAGCCGCTGGAACTTCGCAGGCGCGTTGGTGAGTCCGAATGGGAGTACTCGAAACTCGAATAGTCCCATGGGGGTGGTGAAGGCGGTTTTCGGTCGATCCTCGGCCGCCATCTCCACCTGCCTGTACCCGGATGCGAGATCGAGGGTGGAAAAATACTGCGCTCCAGCGAGGCTGTCAAATGTGTCATCGATGCGGGGTATGGGGAAGGCGTCGCCGAGTGTGACTGCGTTCAATTTACGGTAATCGACGCAGAACCGGGTTGACCCATCCTTTTTCGTTACTAGTACCACCGGGGCTGACCAGGGGCTCGCCGAGGGCTGAATTATGTTATCGCGACGCATGTCCCCAACCGCCTCTTTGATCTGGGCGTGTTCGGGGGCACCCACTCGGTACGCAGGGAGTTTGATGGGTCGGGTTAGACCGGTGTCAATTTTGTGCTTAACAAGGTCGGTCCGACCCACGTCCAAGTCGTGTTCACTGAACACGTCGGCATACTCCTGCAGTAACTCGCGCAGCCGATCGTCCTCTCCCTTAGGTAAATCCGCCCATGGTACATGTAACGCGTCGAGCAGGGGAACGACCTCGGCTCGGGGAGTTGGGCCGACTCGCCAGGCCAAGTCCTGGTCACCCTCGGGACGACCGGTGTCCTCAGCCCAGAGTGCGAACACCGAGTCGTCAGAGTGGCGTGCGTGCAGGGGGTGTACGGTGGCTATCGGGGTGCGCCATCGCAGCATCGCCGGGGTACTGTGAGGGTTAAACATCCGCATAAACAATCGGTCCCCATCTGCATTTACCAACGTTGCGGATCCCACGACCCCATACCGTTTTGCCAACTCCGGGTGAGGAGTTAGCATTACCTCCCCTGATGGTTGGAGTGCGGGGTCGGTGGGGGATGTTGCCACCGGCACCAGCATCTCGGTGAGCGGCCTGATGGTGACTGCCGTCGCCAGGATAGCGGCCACAGGTGCAAAGCGGGGGCGCGTCGGCTCTTGTCCCAGGAACGGAATCCGCTCGCCGCTGCTCTCCATGATGGCGCATCGCTGGCGGGGTTGCACGTTGAGTCCCAGTTTTTCTAGGAGGTCGGTACCTGCAATACACTCGTGACACAACACACTCGACACGTAGAACTCCTGGGTGCACATCTGGATGCCTATGCGGACCTCTAGGGTGGCTCTCCCCAGTAGCCCCATTCCGGCTCCGCTCACCGTGTGCACCGCGTGGTCCGGGGCCTGTAGGCGGCTCACATCGACCCCGATCATGCTGCAGTGCGCTGCGCTCACGAGCGAGGCCACCGCCCCCGTGTCCAGCAGGATTCGGGTACGCTTTCCGTTTACCTTCCCTTCCACCAGCGATGTGGCCCCCGTGATCCCCGCCACCAGCTCTCGTAACCAGTCGCCCGGAGTCACCGTTTCTGCGGGCGTTGTTGCTGGAACCCGTGTGGGGATCACTCGCTCGCCATTACTCACATTATTGTCTATTTGTATCGGGACCGCGTCGATTGCACCTCTAGGTGGTATCCTCTCTAGGAGGGCCTTAGTATTTGACCTTAGCTCTTGTCTAGCTCGAGCGACCTGAGGACAGTCCCTCATTCGGTGTTCCCGTTGGTCGCATACATGGCATGTAGGGGGAAGGGTGGCGGCTCTGTGGTGAGCTCTCTGCCCACTCCCCCCTCCCCCAGTGCGCTGTTGCTCATACTCTGCTTCTAGTCGGGCTATCCTTCCAGTTAGCCCTCCTACCTCGGACTGGATGGTCTCAAAGGAGGACTGCAGCTTGGTCATACCCCGGCTCATTTTGTCGTCTACTTGGGTTACCCTCTCCCCTACGTAGGTAACCCTCTCACCTACTTGGGTTATCATATCGCCCATGCCGGCCTGTAACCCAGCAACCCACCCCGGGGTTGTCTCGCAGGGTTTCTGAAGCTCCCTTGCCCGTCCCTTTACCGTGATGGCGAGGTCCTCCTCCTCGTCTGAGATCAGGCTCGCCACGGTGCACTCCTGTCCCGACCCCCGGAGCTGCGCGCGTTCGCTGGAGAGCTCCTCACACTCAAGTGCGCGCTTGACCAGGGTATCGAAGGGGAGGCCTGCACTACCCCTTTTGGGTTGCCACCACACGGTGCAAGCTAGGTACCTGAGCAGCTTGTCTGCAACTAGCGTGTCAATGACCTCCTTCGCGAACTCTGGACGGGCGATCCGGGTTAGTGATCGCACGTCCTCGGCGTAGTCTCGGAAGTCCTCGCTGGGTTGGCGTCGGCGCGCCTCTAAGGCCGTCTTTGCCCGTATCGCGTTACACGTGCCGAAACGCAGGTCTAGTCTACACATTAGTTCATCCAGTTGGGTTTGCGCGCTTTCGGGTAGCGCCTCTACAAAGTCGGCTGCCTGCCCATCCAGGTTCAACGTAAGTTGTCGTAACGCCTGCGCGTCCAACCAGCCATTAAGCTCTTTAGCCCCTATGATATTGCGGGAAAACGCTTTCCATGTAGGTGTCCCTTGACCGGTGAACACATGTCTTTCCTTTGCGTGGAGTAGCGCGCCACCTTCCCGTGAAGATGTGAGGGTTCGTACGACTTCTGACACCATGTTGTGGAGGCCATTGGCCCCCGGGGTCTCTCCCTCACGCATCCCCTATTCCGGTTGCGTTGCCGCACCGCCCTAATACCCGCTAGGGTTTCGCTGGCATTCGAACGCGGCGCCCCCTACTCATACAGCCTCGCGCAGCGCTCCCACGCTGCGAGCATACGTACGCACAGCATCATCAATCATACGCCATACTCCCCCTTTCTACACCGCTACATACAGCTCTCGCATGCTGCGAGTGTGTGCCCATCTACAACCCTATGCAGCACTCGCCTCCACGTCGAATAACCACGTTACCAATGCGCACCTGTATCCGACACGTAGTGAACATACGCACACCCACATGCGCAGCTCAGCGCACTCCAAACGCGACACCTTCTCTTGCGCCGCTCTACGCAGCGCTCCCACGTGGCGAACCACTGTATACGCAGCACCACACACGTGCACACTCCTCAGCGAGATCACACGAGGCCACGATCAGCTATTAATGATTTATTCTCCGCGACTGCGCTTTACTGTTGGGTCAGAATCGATCGGCGTGGCAGGCCTACGTGATCGTCCCTGGGTCTGTACCCGATCTATCGGAGGGATATGTTCTAGGCGGCTCTGGACTCTCCAATTTCTTTCCCAATACCCCCTTTCCACTTACTCACGATTAGGTGCCCACGGCGGTCCGTTGATCCCGTCCTCGCTGCGTACCTCAATGCGTCGCACGGACGTCCGGGTCGCTGGGCTGGAGAGCGTCTCGTGGCCTGATTCTGGAGCAAGAGAGAGATTTACCCGCTTGTGCCCCCCCTTTATCGTCCCTACATCAAAGAGATGCCGCCCCGCCTGTTGTTATGCACTCCCAGTTTTTCTTTAACAATGGGCGCGTGCCAGTCAGGGTGCGTGCGGCGGTTCCGGAGCGCCTTTGCTATGCTAATAAGATGTGCTGCGTGTTGCAGCGCTTATTCTAATTATGCTCCTCCATAACAATGCTTATGCGCGGCGCTTATTCTAATTATGCTCCTCCATAACAATGCTTATGCGCGTATTAGTCCTATACTTATGCCTCTCTGCCTGCCCCGTCGATATGTGCGTGCGTGGAGTGCGTTTCAACCGCAGTGGCCGAGTGGCCCCTCGCCGCGACCATGCAATCTTAATGCCGGTCACAGCGCCGCGGTGCGAATCAGCATCAGGGGAGGTCGTCCAATTCCCTGGCCGCAGGAAACCGTGAAGATTATCCCGGTAAGGGCTTCTCGGGTGAAAACCGGTCAGCCAGGTGACCTCTCCTCGGAGCTCTATGGGGGGGGGGGGGGGGGAATGCGTGCGGGTGTGTTTACGTGAGGCGAGGTGAGGGGGAAGCGGGGCTGGCTCCGTCGCTTGGTGGCGGCGAGGTCGCAGATGGGGCGCCCGCCGAGCGGCTTCGTGGCGGCGGCATCACAGAGACAACGGCGGGCGACGCTTCGTCCATCCCGAGTCCCCCAGACGTGCAGACGATTGTACAACACCGCGCAGGTCACCCTCCTTCGTTGCTAAACGGCCCATCGTGCACCAGCACTGTGCACGGCAGCGACATTGAACCCCTCGCTGGACCAGCACCACTCCAAGGGCCTCCTCACCTGCCCTGCCGCCTTTCCCCCTAAACACACGGCGGAGGCCTCCCAGCGATGCCCGCGATCGCCCTGTGGAGGTTTCGAGTTAGGGCAGAGATGCTTGTGCGGAAGGTCCACAGATGGGAGATGGAAGCGGCTTGAGGCGGGGATGCACCCCGCGCTTTCGCCAGGAGATTGGCTGTAATGAGGCTGCAGATTGGGGGAGCTGGCTGGTGCTTTTAGCGCGGGGGGCCGGCTCCGGGCTGTCTCGCTGCTTCACAATGGGGATGAATAATCTCGCAACGGGGGGGGGGGGGGGGGGGGGGATGGCGCGAGCAGAGAAGGAGCAGTCCTTTATCCGTCGCAAGCCGCGTATTGGGACTGCGAGCGCCCACAGGCGTCCACGGCGCAGTGCGCGAGCGAGCACCGGGGCAGGATTGCGTTTCCCAACCGCAGACCCCGCGCTGTTTGCCCCCGCTCCATTTCGCTCACCCAGGTGGGAAGTCACGGATGGTCTCATTAGCTATGTCACCTGAGGGGGATGGAGCCAGAATTCCCGTGAGCACAACCGTAGCCCACGGATCAAAAGGAGCTTGCGTACCCGACACCACGCCGACTGGCCGCATTCGCGATCTGAGCTCGGACCCAACAGACTGGGACTGAACCACACGGCGTGCTTTGCGTGGCATTCGGAATGCGGCCCAAGGTAATGGTCAATGGATCTGACTGCGTCGATGTTGCTATGCGTAGAAGCCACATTTTAGACAAATTGAGGTGGGTTGTGGCGGTGGTGTGGCGCGCAGTGCTTTATAACTCGGCAGGAATGTCTGGGCATCGATGGAGGAACTCAGACTCGACAGCTGCTAGTGACCTACTCCACTAGTGGGGCACTGACCGTCCAGCTCCTGACTGTAATCCAGACCGTGACCCCGTGTTACCCCTCGTCCATTTAAATGACGCGTGCGGACTGCGGATGCACGACGCCATGTCCACGCGCGGTACTGTAGAAGTTCAGTCTGCTACCAACTGCTGCAACGAACGTTGTAAATTGAACACCGCGTGTGTGGTACTCGCAGGCTGAGAGCGCCGGTCGTGAGAGCAGCGTGCTTCACACGGAGCGACCCTCTGCGGAATCCGCGATGAAAGGGGGCGGAGAGGGTTCAGTGGCTCGGGTCAGAGGTCGGGGGGCTGGCGGGTCGCGTCACCGCTTCGCTCGTCGGCACGGGGATGGTGGGGGGGGGCATGGCTGGCGAGTGGTAGCAGCCGCGTGAGCAATTAGCCGAGCGCGCACGCGGTTACATTTGTTGGAATTTGCACAGAGCGGCGCCTTGGGAGCTTCTAAAAGCGGCGATCGCGTTGGCTCCTTCCACACGCTCGCCGCACGGGGAGGTCACCGCATGGATAGCGGCACCGTGGGTGACCGGTTGACCGCGTGCCGAGCCCTCCGCTTTGCAATGGCGGTCCCGGCACAGACGTTGAGTTTCGGTTCCCGTCCTCCCGGTCTTGGGGCGTTAGTGGAAACTATCGGTGCCAGGAGGCGGAACGGTAGCACCGTGGTTAGCGCGCTGCGCTGTGAACTCGGTGACCTTAGGTCGGCCCCCGGGGACCCCTCCTTTATAAACCCACACTGAAACCAGCGTAGTGAAGTATGGTCAAACAACCCCCATGACTGACATGGCTTGACTTGACCTGCGTCCAACACAGAATTGACAAGGGCTTAAAATTAATGTTACATATATATGTTTTAATCCTACGAGTTTATAAAATATAGGCAGTCCTACAGAAGCGTCATTAATATTGCTTGGCGAACACACTGCTGTTGTGGAAAATGTACGTCTGAAGGAGTTAATTTTACAATTACGCACAATAACGTAGGAATATGTGTGCACGGATACGAGCAGCCAGCTGGTGCCGGCTTACAAGAGCGTTATCAGTTCCAGCACAGGAGTCGCACGCATGCGCATTTCTGCGTGCAATTACCAAAGTGCACCACTGTCTCGATCCCGGGCAGCGGCCGGTAGAGACTCCAACTTCATTAGGGGAGTGTTGCGTTCGTGTCACAGCCCAAGGGGCGAGTCTAAACAGACGCTCTGCCCGACGCGCGCTGGGTGCGATTGTGTGTTGAGACGTAATGGCGCGCTTTCAGATGCGCTTCCGCGGCCGTCTGGAACGCTCTTCCTTCCAACATTAGGAAGCCAGTGGAGCTACGCACTTTTAAGTCAACTACTTTGAAAACTAATTTCTTTACAACTGCTTCTTGTGTTTAGTTTATTGTCCTTCACCCGCACCTCCTGATTAGCACCGTTGGCTACGTACGGTGCGAAAGAATACCCACAAACATACATAAGTCACCCTCTGAGAGCGTGTGCACCTGGCCTGCACCCTTCGCGAGAGACGACGTTGTTCGCAGAAGCTGTGACAAGATGACCCCGGGGAGCGCGGTGGTGGAAGGCTGCGGTGGGGGTACTGAGCGGCGGGAGGCAGAAGGAAGGAAAATGAGCCGGTAGCGCAGCGGTTAGCGCGCTGCACCACGAACTTGGCCACCCGAGTTCGATTCCCGCTCACGGCCAACACCACTGACGATTACCTGAACCGGTCATGGGCCGTCCCCTAGATTGATTCAGCCTGGCGGTGACATGACTGTACTCCTTCATCGACACCCGCGTGTGTTTGTGATGTGTGCAAGCGGGGAGCAGTCGTGTAGCGGTTAACACGCTTCGCGATGAACCCGGCCACCCGATTTTGATTCCCACTCACGGCAAACACCAGTAACGATTGTCTCAACCTGTCATGAGTCTCCCCTAGGTCGACTTAACCTGAAATTAGTACCTGGTGTGGCATCTGGGCGTGGTGCTGGCCACCCACTCCCTCGTGTGCCGTGCCGGCCTTCAGGTTACATGGGGGATCTTTGTCTTTGTTTCGCCGAATGTTGACTCGTGAATGGTGGCAGCAGATGCATGTGGGTTTCTTTCTCTGCAAATGAAGGAGATTACTCACTAGGGCAATGGACATCGCTCACATACCCTGCTGGCTGTAGGAGATGTTCATGTTTTATTTATATGGATATGTTTGATTTCCAAATATTAACAAAAACACAACACCGCGCATGTACCGAGTTACGGTGTTTCGGCTTTCAGGCTTCACAGACCCACACTTGTAGTCATATGTCGATGAAGATGTTTCATCAACGAGCAGTGTCCTTACTGCTGCCAATCGGTCTCAAGGACGCTGTGTAAATGGGTAGCCAATGTAGGGCTGCCACCTGTGTCCCCGTTTGGCATCTGTGTTCCGGTAGCACGACTTGATTTGTTACGAGATCTCGTACCGGTCATGCGTTGAACTTTCTTGCAGCATACTGCACAGTGTTGATATACCCAAGGCGACTGATGGAACAGTTGGCACAAGTCGATCGCATCGGCACCGTCGTCTAGACGGCACTCGGCAAGTCCACTGCAGATCTCTCTCCTTTCTCTCCTTCCTGCGGGGAGAGAGAGAAAGAGGCGCGGGGCAGCGGAGCGCCCCAATGGGCAACAGCCGAGGGACGCAGAGAGGTGGGAGCAGGGAGGGGAGCAGGGAGGTGGGAGCAGGGAGGTGCGGTAGCGGGGACGTGGGAGCAGGGAGGTGCGGTAGCGGGGACGTGGGAGCAGGGAGGTGGGAGCAGGGAGGTGGGAGCAGGGAGGGGAGTAGGGAGGGGAGCGGGACTGGTGGCTGCATGCTAAGGGCCTGATTATCTCGCCCATCTGCCGCCGAGCGGCCGGGGTCACTGCCCCCCCCCCCCCCCCCCCCACGGATCCCCCGGGTCCCTGGGGCCCCACGATCCCCAGCGGCGCGGCCCTCAGCGAGGCTCGGCGCCGTGCAGGCCCCGCGGGTTGGTCTCGTAGCGAAGCCGGCAAATTCATGCGAGCCGAAGGGCTGCCGGCCGCGAGCGGCCGCTGTCCCCACAGAGGGAGTCCTGCAGATGGGAGAGCACTCGCGCCCTCAAGCAGTTCCACTTGGTTTATTAATTAACAAAATCTCGTGAGATGGAACATCTTGTTTGCAAGTGGGTCCAGGGTGTCAATTGACACGCACATGAGGTTATTCGGCCATACTTCATCACGATGGACAGAGCGGGTTGGTTAAGGGACCCCTGGGTCGGTTCGCATATCCAGGCGAATGTGAGCTGTGGTTGGGAATTGAACTCGGGTCACTAGGTTCGGAGAGCAGTGCGTGGACCGCTGTCGCAGGGCTCTTCCTCTGGAAACGCAACGGGGCGCATGGCCTCTCTCCCCGGCTGTGACGAACGCGGCTTTTTAAAGTTAGAATTCTTTTATATCACACAAACTTAAATTGCTTCCCAGGACATATCGTAAAAAAAAACATTGATTATAATCGTATATTATATTCTGATCTTGCGAATGACAGCAGCAGCAGCGATGTGGTTGAGAAGCTCAATGTCGAGGTCTGCTAAGCCTCGACGAGAGGGCTTCAGGTGAGAGAGTAGCTTTGCTATTCCTCTTCCTCCGTTGCAGTAGCGCACGCTGCTATATATTTTTTTATAGACAATGTACAAAGTTACGAGGCTGCTGCAGCTCCTGCAGCATTGTCATTCAACCAACAGCGATGCCACGCCTGTCTCTCCTGGATATTTACTGTAACCATATTTTCAGGACGCACACCTACCAAACACCTCCGATTAGCACGGTTGGCTACGTACGGTGCGAAAGAAGTTCAGCGTATGGTACACACAAGCACCCGTGGAGAGTGGCCAGGTTAGTTTCATCACCGAACGTAAAAAAAAATTGGCGGCCTTTTGCTTTAACGGCAGGAAAAGCCACCAGGTGAATGTTCTGGCGTTATCGAAGGGATCAACAGGAGCAAAAAAAGACATCCACGCATCGGGCCGCGGGCATCGCTGTTGCCGATGGATCGATGCATTGCGGCCCGTCCCGCGAGTGGCACGGGGCCGTGGCGCCCGAGAGAGTCCTGCCGATGAGGGGGCGATGCACGGAAGGCTCAGGACGAGCTCGGGGCCAGGTGCGTGCGGTGGTGCCTGGGCCCTGCCGCTGCCCTGGACGTCCGCCGAGGTGCGGAACGAGCGTCCGAGCGGAGCTGTCGAGAGAGGGGGGCCCGCGGTGCGCCTACGGGGGAGGGGGGGGGGTCTCCCCATGCGGCCGGTGGTGTGGCAGCAGAAAGAGTTCAGCAACCGTCTAAGCACGGCCCAGACAAATGAATAAATGTGATCTCGCAATGATCCAATTCAACTTGAAGAGAAATCAGTTTATTTATTGTCTACAGCCAGTGGTGAAAATTCCTCATTTCTATGATGGGGGCGGGGAGGAGTTCATTCTTATAACAATCACTGTTGACGTCCCCAAAATGTGGTGCATACTGTATCGACCCTAGAAGGATGATGGGCTGAGTTAACCCCCAACCAGGATTGGAACCTGGCATCTTCTGATTGCGAGCCGCTCGCTGTAGCGACGAGTGTAAATAATGAACACAATACAATAACTCATCTTAAAACTTCCTATCAGTTCATACACATAGTCTAATATCACGTTCAATATAACAGGAGACAAACACCTGAAAGCACTCTTCAATAAGACGACAGGGACATGCTGAATATGCAACAACCAGTGGCCGTGTGCAAAACAACTGCACGGACAGAGGTGGTGCAGAGAAGATCAAATTCCCTGGAGGTGCGGAAGGGACGCTCTGGAGCTGCGCATGTATGGGATGGATTGCCGCTGGCGACCGCGTGACGGAGTGGCCGTGCACGAGCGCGTGGCTGGAGACGCGAGCTCGTGCGAGGCGCCATGGCCCACTCAGCTCGTTATTCTCGTCGCTGTGTTTTAATCACAGCAAAAACCCCGGTTTACATCGGGGATGCGTTCCTGAGCTCCGTGACGAATGTCGAATGGACGTGAATCGAAGCGATGTACAGGGTGGTAGGCGGAGGCGACGGATATGAGAAAGGATGGACGATGATGCTGTCAGCGACGTCAGCGCGGATTGAGGCGACGCAAAATCCGGTAGTGGCGGTGTAAATCGTAAAGTGGCAACGTATGTGTGAAACGACGTGAAATGGAGAGACGTAAATCGGGGTATTACAAAACCAAATCCTTTCCAAATCAGATGAAGCAGGGGTAGGGCTCATCCTCAATTACTGAACAAAGCCACTGGTGGAAATACCACGTTTTTATCGTGTGGGTCAGTCATGACCGCGCAATGCGGGATGGATTTGATACATCTCTGAAAGGGGAAAGGTTGAGGCACGTCCACTGACCGGGTGTGAACCCACGGACTCGTAGCTGCGAATGGCACGCTCGAGACGCAGCGCCTCGAGCGTGCCATTGAGTAACGTCCACGTTCCGTATTCGAACATTGGCATGGTTTGTATTAGGCCGTAAGGTGAAGACGTTTTACGTTTAATCCCGTTCCCATATATGGGGCACTAAATTCTTTTCATTCTAATAAAAAGATCTATTGCTGTTGGCCGTGAAAATAAAAGTTCTCCATGTCTAATCCTGCAGTTTATTTTTTATTATTGTTTAAAGTCGGCAATATTTCTTTCCTCACGTAATAATATTTTGATCATCAGTGATTAGGCTTTGCGTCACGTGCTTCCCCCGCTAGACCAATAAGGTGGCTGCTTTTTGGGACGAGAGGTAAACATTAGTCCAAGATGTCTGCGCCCTTGTGGTCAATGTCGAGTAGTGAAGAGGAGGAAATTACGGCCAGACCTCCTTCAAAAGTCCGTAAAAAGTATTTTAAACAATGCTACATGCATCTCACATCCATAAAGAAAGAAGAAACAAAGGATTTTACACGGACACAGTGGGATACATTCAGAAACTGCGTCAAACGGTGGCTTTTTTTGCAAGGTGAGAATCGGAGAATAGCAGAAACATATAAACATTGTCTAGAAATCGAGTTTGACAATGTTCCCGAAGACGTTGGGTTTCACTCCACTTGCTACAGGCGTTTCATTGACAAAAAGCGCTTGGATGCGGCCGAGAAACGGGCCACACAGCGTCCTGATGTTCAAGATCAAAGCCAGTCTGTGCCATCGGGTAGTAACGTTAGTATCGCTGCAGTTGATTGTCCCGCAAAAAAACTTAGGTCCAGGACCGGCCTGCCAGTAGCTTGTGCTGGTCCTGTGCTTTCTGCCTTGGGCATAATTTGTAAGAAAACGGACAAGTACATTACTGTGGGAGGCAAACGCCAGAAGGACCATCTTTCACAGGCAGAAACGTCAGCACGTAGGTAAAAACAAAACACACACAAACACACATTTGAACTTGTATTCCCTTATGCTGGGTACCATGGCTAACTTTCAATTACAATTACATAATTTATGTAATGTTTATTTTACAGTCAGAGACAGATTTGCATTGTTTTGCATACAGCTACAGCCAGAACACTCAATATTGTTTAACTCTTAACACAGTTTTTTATTAGTTGAATAAGTTTTATTTATTTATTTACAGGCAATTTGCTGAAAGCTGCTGAGATGAAGGAAGACACTAGCATTCTTGTGCATATTCAAGACAAAGACTGTGTGTCTCTGGAGGTGCGATACCACAAGTCCTGTTATAGACAGTACACCAGGTTCTTGACAAAGTCTAGTGCATCAGTTACTGTGACCTCAGAAGAACAGTGAGTTCGCAATATTTTATATTAATAAATATTAATGAATAATTCCCTCACATTTTCACATTTAAAAAGTAGGAGGTTGGCCCGTGATTTCCCCCAGCTGGTGTTTCACTCCCTCAAGAAGCGCAACATAAGTGAGATGGTTTTCGTTGAGACATTGTCTGCAGATAAGCTGATAGACAGGCTACCTCATCCATCAAGTACAGAAACAACAGAGTCAACTGAGGTAACTAGCGAAATGACTGAAAACAGGGCTAGTGCAAAAGCTGGTCCACAAAGACCAAGTTCAATGGCCTCCATCAATACTGCAGAGGACACGAGGACACTTTACAGTGCGGCATTAATATTAAAGATACTTCTGTGTGACTCTCCCGGTATGAAATGCCCGTGGCTACCCACATCAGATGACCTAAATGTGAGCGAGGCAAAATCTGTCGTTCCAATTGAACTGTACAATCTGATTTCCTGGATTATTGGTGCAACTGAGGAACCAACACTGGCCCATTATGTTGATATTCTAGATGATTTGAACCTAAAAGTGATATGTATCTGTCAAGACATTGTGTATCTTGCATCTAAGGGTCGGAGGCAGACCCCTAAATTATTGTGTCTTGGTCTAACGGTTCGCCATTTAACAGGTTCATCACAAATTGTGTCACTTGTAAATAGACTAGGACATTGTGCAGCATGGGACACAGTTGTCAGTCTAGACACTAGCCTTGCCCAAGTTCAACTAGTAGAGGGCAGAGACAAAATACCAAAGGGATTCTCAAAGAAGGTTCCTACAGTACTTGTGTGGGACAATATTGACTTTGGGGAGGAGACATTGTCAGGTCGTGGAACTACCCACCACACAAATGGGATTATGCTGCAAAGTTCTGTAGTTGAACCTGTGTCAACAACAAACAGACAACCACTACAGAAGGGAAAAACCTCATTGAAAGTACCCCCTAGCATCCCTGTCGAACAGTACCATCAGTCTAATAGACAAGGACCACAGAACTTGTTTCATCAGGAAAGTGTTCCATTACAGGCGGACACATACAAATTGAACACGGTGTCTGCTGTACAAACTGAACTGGCATATGTTTTTGTAAAGTCCATAGATGCTGAAAGATGCACAATACCAAGCTGGACAGGTTTACATACATTACTTCAAGGTGATGGCACTCTGCAAAAGTCAGCACTGTATTGTCTTCCAGTCATTGAGGCTTCACCGACAGAGATGTCAACAGTAAACACAATTCTGAAGCGAAGTGTCCAAATTTATAATCAGCTAGAACTGGACCATATAGTGTTAGTTTTTGAAAAAGCTATATATGCCAAAGCTCAGCAAATCCGCTGGAAAGATGATGACTTTACTCAGCGTAAAGCGATTAGACTAGGTGAATTTCACACATGCATTTCCTACCTGAGCATTCAAGGAAAAAGGTTTGGAGATGCAGGACTGCAAGACATAGTCATTTAGTCCAAAGTTGTTGCCCCAGGATCCACCAATGGAGTGATCAGTGGTCATCATTACAACCGCAGCATGAGGGCACACAAACTTCTGTATGAGAGTCTGCAACACATGAGACTTCTCACCTTCTTAGATTCTCTGCCACAAGAGGAGAGATATGAGTGTCTGGATGTCATCAATGAGATCAAATGTGCATTCCCAGACAGAACAATGGTTGTTTTGTGTGCAAATGAGATATTTGACAAAATGTGTCCGAAATATGAAGACTTTGTTAGAAGAAGACATGCAGAAAACCCAACGTTTGCCGTCTGGAGTTCATACATCGACATGGTACAGATACTCCTTCTATTTGTGAGAGCAACACGAGAATCGGATTGGCAGCTTCACCTGTCAACAGTGCGCTTGATGGCATGGTTTTTTGCGTACGATCGAGTAAATTATGCTAGGTATGTATCTTCTTACTGGCTGGAAATGATCAATTTGCCCCTCACACATCCTTCTTGCCACAGTGAGCTCAGTGTTAAAGGCCAGTGGACTGTCCAACGTCAAAGTGTCCATGGATTTGCCTCGATTGCTTGCGACCAGGCCATTGAGCAAACATGCAACAGAGATTCCAAGACAAAGGGTGGTTGGACAAGGTTAACACATAATCGGGCTGCAGTACATCGCTGGATATTGTCGCAACATGAAAGGGCTGCCATAGCAAGACAATGTGAGGCAATGGCAGGTAAATCTCCCGATATAAGGAAACGAAAAGACCTTGACAGCACACGAATTCATGCTGATGAAAGGTCTGTGACCAGAATAATATCCACCCTAGATTCCATGCTGAATCCTTTTGACACACACCAAGATGGCATTGTGTGTCTTAGCTCTGGGACAGTAGCAGCTAAAGAAATCATGTGGGATTTGCTCGCAGCTCCGGAAAAAGGGGGAAAATGCTGTCAAAGAGTTTATGGACCAAAGACTGTTATCACCATCAGTTGACATATTTGCTCCCATCAAAACACAAAAACTGAAGACCTTTAGTGACCAAGCAAAGACAAAGAAGAAATCTGCAGCAGGCAAGGAAGTGATTCTATGTGCCGACAAGAAACTATTCTCCAGATTACTCGTCATAGGTCAAAGTAGAAAAATTGACCTGCGGGAAATTCTGTCTTACTCCTTGGGAACTGTGTCATTATCCTTTAGGCAGTGCTGGCATCGTCAGCTTTTCCAGAACTATCCATGCCCCTTACAAGTGACGCCCTGTACCAACACTGCAAAAGGGCAAACTACCAAGCAGCCATAATGAGACATTCTCTGAAAGGTATGTGTGCCCCTTCACCCATTGGCAATGGATGGCACCTCGAGGATGGTGAGTTAACAGTGACCTGGATGACTAGAAATCCTGCCCCTGAAAGTGTGTTGCAGGCAGTCCACTGCAGTTGCAAGCATAGCAAATGTGAGACTGGAAGATGTTCCTGTATGTCTACAAGACTGTCTTGTACTGATTTATGTCGGTGCCAAAATTGTGCAAATGTTTCACAGGAAACAGAAGACCTACATGGGATGATGGCTCTGATAGTAATATGGATGATACCGATGAGTAAATATGCGCTGTGTTATAATTTAAGGTGATTTTGAGCTGTAAAGAATCTGTGGTAGAATTGTATTTTTTTTGGCAGCATTCCAAAACAAGGGGACAGTGTAGCATTTCGAGTCATTTCAGCCAACTTGGGCCAAAGTGTGCTTATATTTGTATCTTTCTGTGATTACACAGTACCTACTGAAAATTTTGATGTACAAAACATCACAGTTTTGCTAAATTTAAAATGTTTATGTTTAATTTTGCTTAGTGCCAATCCGTGAAGTTGAAGCATATTTTCTACAAATTTGCCATATTTCATAGTCTACGTTCACACTTGAGTATATAATGCACCAAAACCTGTCTCAAGTGTTTAGGTACATGTATAAGTGTCAGTTTGAGAGATATTTGGTGTTGCTAAAATGTATATAAATAAAGTTACAAACAAAACCAGCAGCATAAGATTTTCGTTTTTTCCAATTCACAATTATATACATTTATGGATTTTGAAAAAAAACTGCAGGGTATTTTGCGGAGAACTTTTAACATAAAGTCGAAAATGGTTTTGTCTATGAAAAAAATCATTTAAAAAGTAGTTCCCAGGTGTGGGAACGAAAATCATTTTCTAGCCACTTTTTCCTAGTTCACCTTACGGCCTATATGTATGTATGTTGAACTTCTTTCACACCGTACGTAACCGCCGTGCTAATCTGTCATTGTGCAAGGCAGCCAGCCCTACAGGGCGTCATCCACTGATTAATTACGAGTGGCTGCGAGTAGGAAATTGGCAACAATTTAGCCCAGCCCAAATTTCAAGATTGTTTTATGTGTAATAAAGGACTCTCTCTCAGATGTCGATCTCCGTTGTCCTTTATTGGGTTCGTAGAATCTCCGTACCACGGCGTCTCGCTCAGGCCCGCGTCCCGCTCGTCGACCTCTCCACAGCCTTCGGCTGCTCCGTTATGCAGTCTTCCTGCTGCTCCAATATGCAGTCTCACTGCTGCCCCGTCAGGCAATCCTTGCAGCCACACCGCTGCCCCGCTATCTAGCGTCACTGCTGCCCCTTTCCCAGCTAGCCTCTCACTGCCCCGTTAGCTCTCTTCGTCTGACACTGATGGCCGTCGGTGTCGACGTCTCCCACCGCGTGGCAACCGCGCCACACTCTCCGTCTTGCCCTGCGTGGCCTCCTCGTCTTTCACTCCGTCTCAACTCCCCTTTCCCCTTCCGGTTCTCTCCTTAAATCCTCTCCCCCCACGTGACCCTAACTCCACCCACTCCCCACGTGACCCAGACTCCACCCCCCCTCAATCCTTGCTCGCATTACATATGTGTAATAAAAGGACTCAGACACTTCTTGCTGACTCCGTGTTCTTTATTTGGGGTTCGCGTTCTCCTTCCCACACGGCACTCCTCCTGAGACTCTCTCCCTGGCAGCCCCACATCTGCCTTCGCTCCCGTAGCCTTCCACGCTCCTGCAGCTCCGCTGCAGGCTCTTGGTACAGCCCTCTGGCTGCTCCCCCAGCAGCTCCATCTCTGCTCCCTGTTCCTCCGTGCGTGGCGATCTCGCCACCTCCCAATGTCAGCCCTTCGTGGCCTCTATGGCTATCTCGCCATTTCCTACCTCAGCCCTTCGTGGCCTCTGTGGCTATCTCGCCATTTCCTACCTCAGCCCTTCGTGGCCTCTGTGGCTATCTCGCCACTTCCTACCTCAATCCTCCACTCTCTCTTCCACCCCGCTGGCTGGCACCGTCATGAGCCCCTCAGCCACCAGGCTGAGGCACGGCGACCACCCAACGTGTTCACCACCCTTCACTCCCCCGACTGACCCAGATAGCTTCCTGTCTCCCCGCTATAACTTCTCCCCCACGTCACCCTGACTCCTCCCTCTTGGATCGTCATATCCGCCCCGCCCATTTACGCCCGCATTACACTACCCTCCCCCGTAGAGAAAATTCCAGCCGTCCTCGGCTGAAACAGAACAAAATAATGCGGGCGAAGGCATCACAATCAGGAGTCCCCCAGACACAACGGAGATTATAACAACAACACAAGCAACGAAAGGGGAGGTATCAGGAACTGGAACAGAACACCGGCCTGTCCTCCGCGCAACAACAACAAGAATAAGAATGGCACAATGAACAACAACGGCAACTGACACGCAAGAACGGCCAACGCGCACAACCCAGAATGTGATGTTTTAGTGCGTGTCCATGTTGCAGTTCCATCCGCTCGGCTCAAGTCCAACGTCAAAGAGCAAGTGGTAGAGCAGAATGACGAACGGCGCTCAATTGCTCCTTCAAGTCCTCATCCAGCTAGCACACCAGGTAACACCCAGTGCGACGGGAGCTGAAGAATCTGTGACGAGAAGGAGAATCCAATCCCCTGAGGCACAGTACAACAACGCACATCCGCATGTCGTACACGACAGCCACCCGGCCTCAGGGTAGTGGAGATGATGTAAATCCAGCCCGCTTAAAAAAAACTCCCCATAAATACCCAAAATAACGCAATGGATGCCCCAGTATTTACATTTTAACAACAATATTATTTACACGTAACAACAACAACAACAAAATTTCCTGCTCTTGCCCACCAGCAGTCCTCCCTTGAGGACCAGCACAGACATCGCACGTACACAGCATGGACCCACGGTCACTCTCAGCAACCCAACAAAACACCTAATCACACACCCTCGCGTGGAGAGAGCCACGCTCCCCAGCGGTAACGTTTAACTCGCCCTAACCCCCACCGTGGTCGTCAACCCACAGCAACATCCACTGACCATACTCTCAGCTAGTGCAATTTCGGGGATGAGCAGCAACTCGGCCATGCTCCTCCCTTACTATCCCATCAGAGATGGACACACACCAGCCTCGTATAGTCCGATGCTTTATAGCCCAGGGAAGGTTCATCCCCCAGCAATGCCAGACCCCCTGTACTCCCCCCACGGGGCAATGTTCTCTTATAGAGACAATAACACCCTAACCCAGATCCCGTGAGCCCCCGGCACACCAGGTTCAGTCTGCCACCGCACAACTGAACCATGACTCCCCGAGCCATATGAGCACATGGCCCATTAGTTTAAGACATACCACGGAGGTTTCGCCTCCGGGCTGTCAGGTCAGCCATAGCCCGATGTGACCACAACTCGTGCATCACCCAATCAACAATGGCAGGCATAACAGATGGAATATTTGCCCCACCCCGGTTTTTCCCGCGCGCTCAAAATGGCGTCCCCCTTCGCCCAGCGCGTTCGCGCAATATCTCGCGCGCACTCAAAATGGCGGCCCTTTCCGCAAAGCGCATCGTCGCCATACCCCGCGTGCGCGCAAAATGGCGGCCCAACGTGCGAACACGTGGCCAGTTTTCTCCATTCGTGCACCCCAGCTTCCCTTAGCTGGGGGTCACAAGACGCATCCCCCGTCACGTTATAACAACCCCACCAACGATAGACGCACAGCCCCAGCTTGCTGCGCACAGCTGTCATATCGTGGAATTTTTAACCAATATTTTACCAACCACATTAGTTACACAACCCAACTCGCCAAGCAACTCGTGGCTGCATGCGATCAACCGAATACGCGACGCCACTTGGCGCCAATTTACGGTCCCATTAGCATTAACCTTTGAGACACCCACAACGGCGTCATCACGCACCCTCAAAGCGCGCTCTCTCTCTCAAAAAGCGCAATTACCCATAATATACACGAAATCTCGTGTGCACAACACCAATACAACCGAATTTTAGGGTCCCCCTCTATAATATACACGCAATCTCGTGTGCACAACACCAATACAACCGAATTTTAGGGTCCCCCTCTATAATATACACGCAATCTCGTGTGCACAACAACCATACAACCAATTATTTGGGTCCCCCTCGAATTTGTTACCAATTTCCAACAGGTACGCACAATATAATAACAATCCCAATTCCAATAATCAACCACTGCATCGCACCCCATAACCATACAGAACGGTATAACAGCACATGCAATCAGCATATCGCGATCACACGCGCACATTTAAGCACAATAGCAAGCAGATCTGCAGGCAACCAACACACCATTAATCCTGTCGTAACTTTGCAGCAACAACACAATTATTCTCTCTCTTGCAACAATCGCATCGCACACAGCACCTCGCAGCACAATACACCAAAAAATATATATATATTTTTTTCCAATTAAGCCCATCACACAAGGTAACCCACAAATAATACAGCGCAAGATACCCGACGCTCCCAAGTTAATAATTAACTTCACCATCAAGATAACAACTCCACGCAGCAGCGCACACACAATTTGACACTCAGCAAATACAGCCGACTCTCCGTCCATTCTCAACACACGCACACACTTATATTGACACCAAGCAACAAGCAGATAGCGCGTTCATCGTTATTACACACACATACAGACAGTCCGAACCGCGCTCCGCACAATCGAGTCATAAGAGAAAACCAAAATAGCCCCCCCCCGGCCCTCGAAAGATGAGTGAGGTGTGTGTTAAGGCCGGGTGCGTATCGTTATGACTCGCCCGGGGCTGCAGCAAGAAGAGGACGGCAGGGTGGCAACTTGAGACGCCTCGCAGAACTCGTTCGGCGACTTAACGGCTCCGTTGTCACGCACCCGAACCAGGACAGGAAGCTCCCGCCCCAGCAGCTGCAGCATCGGCGTCTTCTCCTCGCAGCACCCCCTCGAAAAACAGCAGCTCACAGCAGGCTGCTCACCCCGCGGCACCTCCAGATGGCAGCGCAAGGCTGCCTCTCCGCCGCGATGTTGAAGATGGCGGCGTCCTCCCGCCGCGGTGAAGACAAGATGGCGGCTTCCCGCCGTTTCTCCCCTGCCACGCCCAAGATGGCGTCTTCGTGCCACGTGGCAATGGCGCTGGCAGCGCAGGAAAGGCAGAGGCCTGCGGATCACCACCGGGCCTCCCCGACGTCGTCCTCGGCGTGGTGAACTCACACAGTCGCGCCAGCACGATTTTCAAGGTCCCCATCTGCATCACCATCTGTCTCCATCGTAAGTTGGCATCCTCCGGCACAGACAGGTCCACCGACGCGGCGACACCTTGCTCACCCGGACCCGTACTCGTTCCAGAACGGATCTCCTCTTCCATCGCAGGCAGGTCCACTGTCTGAGGAAGGTCGTCGTCGTCGGATGATGTAGCAGGAATATTTTTTTTTCTTCTTTCTCTCAGTTGTTTTGAGATGCCGTTTCACTTCTGACTCCAGTGTAATAAAAGGACTCAGACACTTCTTGCTGACTCCGTGTCCTTTATTTGGGGTTCGCGTTCTCCTTCCCACACGGCACTCCTCCTGAGACTCTCTCCCTGGCAGCCCCACATCTGCCTTCGCTCCCGTAGCCTTCCACGCTCCTGCAGCTCCGCTGCAGGCTCTTGGTACAGCCCTCTGGCTGCTCCCCCAGCAGCTCCATCTCTGCTCCCTGTTCCTCCGTGCGTGGCGATCTCGCCACCTCCCAATGTCAGCCCTTCGTGGCCTCTATGGCTATCTCGCCATTTCCTACCTCAGCCCTTCGTGGCCTCTGTGGCTATCTCGCCATTTCCTACCTCAGCCCTTCGTGGCCTCTGTGGCTATCTCGCCACTTCCTACCTCAATCCTCCACTCTCTCTTCCACCCCGCTGGCTGGCGCCGTCATGAGCCCCTCAGCCACCAGGCTGAGGCACGGCGACCACCCAACGTGTTCACCACCCTTCACTCCCCCGACTGACCCAGATAGCTTCCTGTCTCCCCGCTATAACTTCTCCCCCACGTCACCCTGACTCCTCCCTCTTGGATCGTCATATCCGCCCCGCCCATTTACGCCCGCATTACATATGGAAGAAAAACAATGTTTACACTTTTACAAATTCCAAAACATGTCAACGTGAAATCTGATGAAGTGTGCATCGAGTAACCACGATATTTACGTAACACAAACCAATCATCCGTGTTGTTGCCGAGGATATAACAAAATAAATAAGCAGACACTTCACCTCCTTCGCATATTTGTCCCTCGACGTGCATACAATTTCAGTAAATTTTTACACTTTCCATCACGCTTCTGGAAGCACATCATTTCAGTAGCATTTGTTCAACTTAAGCAGACTCTGGAGCGGTTTTAACTTTCAGTTCCTCATCAGTGGAGTCAAGTTTGCTTGAATCAATGGTGGTGACCTTCCAGACGTTTATAGGCAAGGACATTCTCTGTTGGAAATGGATCTTTAGTTCGATGCAAAACGATACAACTATATAACACATAACACGGTATTTACATGCGGCTTCATCACCCTTTGTCCACTTTTAAAAAGTGATATTTGATTTTTACTTAAAACTTTCGTGACTGCAGGAATTCATATTCTTTGGTTCTTTCGACCGCTTGTGTTGCGATCGAAACGTCGTGAGTTTTTGTTTTTTGTTAATTTATTATTTTAATTTGATTATATTCTATCTTCGTTACTTTACAAAAAGAACCAAAGAATATGTATATTTGATGTTTAGCAGTACATCCATGGTTTGGTGGCACTGTGATGAAAGAGTTAAAGAGGGACACGGTGTGCAGGAAATCGTATTTTCAGCAGGTCCCATCACGCAACGGCTCTACGGCTTCTTCCTTTGCTTGTCACCCTCGTTCTTTTACCGGCGACCCGGAGTCGAGATGTTATCGCCCTCGCCTTGTATATCGAAGGCCGTGGGTTCGATCCAGACCCTGACGCCTGTATATCTGTAGTTGGCATGTTCTCCCCGTGGTCGCGTGGATTTTTCTCCGGGTCCTCCGGTTTTTCTTTCGAAATTTAAAAACACGCTTTTAGAGTATTTGGCTGCTCTACATTTACACACGATAAGCCACCTCGTCGAGCTATCGTTTGTGATAGGGTCGCTTCTGGTAAACAGCTCCATAGCTCACTGGAACTTTCCTGCTAAAATACTCATTAAATACAAATGTGTTCCCGAACGTTCCCTGCCGGCTCCACCCAGGGCGTCATTGCTTCGCCTTCTACTCCTTGCCCACTCATGCACGACAGTGTAGCGCGCTGCTACAAGTTGCGTTTCCCTGTGCAGGCCTCGGTGTGTGTGTACGTGTGCCTTGGCCACGCGAGAACCCCTCAAGTGGGGAGGGAGCGCTCCTGCGTCCCTCGGGGTGGGGGTGGGAGGAGGAGGGCGGTGGAGATCCGAGGGGACCTCGTGCTGTTTAAGCATTCAGCGCTCGGTAAAACGGCTAAAAGCACGGAGCTAATTAGTTGTTTAATTAGGGCCGTTAATAAATAAACGTTGATGAGAACAGATGAGACCAGGGTTGGGCTGGTGGAGGAAGGAGGCAGCCACACTCCACCTCTTAAAGTGTTTTCATTGCTGATTTTAAATTGGCCACACTGGTCGCCTTTTTTCAACTGGCGGCACCATCGTGTCGTGCCGTACCCACAAGTGCCGCACTCTGCCTGCGCTCGCCGCGAGTTGTGAGTCCCCGTGCCGTGGTGCAGCTGCAATCTCTCTCCCGATCGCGTGCATGGCCACTTTGTCTCAGCGTTCACATTTCCTTACAATGGATGGCAAAATTGTTGTCAGCTGCAAAGACGTTGGCGTGCTTGGCTTACTTTAAACGTATATACACGGAAATTATGTTCGGTTTGTTGTCAGTCCACCGTTGCATGAGAGCCTCCTCAAGCCTCGTCGGTCATAGGGGATGTTTGACCATACTTCACCACGCTGGTCAGCGCGGGTTGGTGAAGGTGGCGAAACGTGATGGTGAGGCATGTAACGTGCCTGGTCTACCGATAGGAGTTGCCACCTTTCCCACAGCACAAGCCGGGAAACATTCCTCATTCGGCTTAGATGTATCAAAACTGTGCAGTAAACTGCAGTGAAGTTCAGTGACGTTCAACACAAGATCGGCACGAGATGCCAAACTTTCCGGGTCAAACCCGTCCGGGTCAAACCCGGACAGGTGGCTACCCTCTACCAGACTCTGGTGTTGACGTATTCACGCAGGCGCTTACGTGAACCCGGTGGCTGATCTTCAGCGTGGTCAGTGGGGTGATTTGCTGCAACTCTTCTCTGAATTATAAGCAAATAAATATTATTCACCGTATGCGGCCTTTGCCAATGCCCTGCTGCGTGGAACTCCCCACACCGTGTCCGTGGTGGGGTTTGCTTGGTCCATGCTTCACCGCGCTGATCATTGTGGGGTGTTGGAAGAGAATCTCACAACTCGTTCAAATATCACTTGACCACTGATGTTCGCCGCGACCGGGAACTGAACTCGGGTGATCGGGTCCATCACCGTGCAGGACGCTCCACGCCGAACTGTGGCTTCGCCCGTGATGGTGATGTCGTCGTTAAGCCGGTCGAGATGAAAGCGGGGCCCTACAAAGGTTTCCGTTGGGGGGGGGGGGGGGGGGGCGTCACCCCCTTTCTCCGTCTCGAGGCAGCCTCCCTCCCCATCCCGCCTCGACACAAACAAAGCTCGCACACGCGCCCCTCTCTCTCTCATTAGCGCCACCACGACCACAGCCACCGCCACTCTCCAGCCACGTGCGCGCGGCTCCTTCAGCTCGAGCACCACTCAGCGAATTCGTTAGACGCCGCTCACGAGCGGCGGCAGCAGCGGCAGGCGGTGCAGATTAAGGCCCGCGCAACTTCATTCGCGAACCAAAATAAGTGTCCTTGAGGGCTCCACGTGGAGGCCACCTCTTCAGACGTGGCCGTGTGCCTGACGGCGGCGCCTCGCGTGGCCCCGCGGGAGGAGGGCGCCCAGCCGCTCGGCTGTTTGGTGCCACGTTGGTCCAAGTCGCAGGAAACGTCACTCCGGGCGGACGATGCTCGGTCTGGCGCAGGTGACCACATTCTCCGTCTGCTCTTACAATGCAACGACGCCTGGGGTTCATTTGTGAACATGCGACTGCATCTTGAGATTCCGTACAGATGCTGGGAGCTGGAGGAGGTGATGTTTGGATTGGGTGAAGCCGATGAGTGAAGCCGACTCAATGTCCCGTTTGCTTAGGCACGTGGTGCCTTTCTGGCACAACTCAAAGTGCCGTCGCCGCGCTATCTTGGACGTCTGTAACAAAGAGCTTCGTAGCTTATCGGATTCCTCTTCCAGTATTAAATAAAGATTCTGATTCTGGCTCAGACATAGGACATTCTATAACAAGTGTATATATACTGGACCCAATCTTGTCAAATCTGGGAAGCTAAGCTTGGTTGGGTCTGGATAGTGGTTGAATTAGCAACCACTCCATGCAATATATAACACGGGTGAATAGGCTGCTGTTTGGCTGCAATGCGGACAGTCGAGGGCAGTACATCAACATTGTTATACTATACTCACCTCCCACTTCTATGCTTCCTGCCTTCATCAACCCGCACCCACCAGTAACTCCACCGCGCGTACGGCATGGGGCGGGCCCTCATCCATCATTGTGTAGGGGTGTCAGGGGAAGGATTCCCACCAATAGGAGGGTTAGTGGGAGGGGTGATCGAGTAGATATAAGGGGAGAACGGTCGGGAAGAAGGGGCCTTTTGGCGGGAACGAGATTGGGACGGCTGGGGACAGGTGTGGATGGGAGAAACGGATTAAAAGATGAAACCCCTGCAATCTTGTGTCGGCTCTCCTTTACATCTGGTGGCAGCGGTGGGATTTACAATGGCTACAAAGAAGAATCCCTGCGGAAAAGAGCCAAGAGAAGAGGAAGCAGGGGCCGGGGATCCTTCCCATCCCGGGCCACAAGGGGGCCTGGTACCAGAAGCAGCAGCAGGGGGCCTGGATCGCCTGGGGGACCCCATGGAGGACCGCATGGCCTGCGTGGAGAGGGCACTCCAGGAGCTACTGCAGAGGCTCCCTATGGGGGGCCCGCCAGCACCGGGACCCCCACCCCCACGCGTACTACGGGAGGAGAGGCCACGGGACCCGGAGGCCGACCAGCCGGCCGGGCAGGAGCCGCAACCAACCTCGTCACGCCAGCCGCCGCCGCTCCCGCCAAAACCCCCAGGGCTAAACACCCAACACGGAGAGCAGGTGGCAGGACGGCCGCGTCGGCTGGAGCCCGTCGACAAGTTCGTGGCCGAGGAAGAAGATTGGGAGGGGTTTGTCCGCCGATTCGAGGCTGCCTTCCACGCTCTCGAGTGGACAGACGAAGAGGCACTACGAGCTTTGCCATCCGTTCTGGGCGAAGAGGCACTCTCCTCTTACACCTCCCTTCCCTCGCACAGCAAGACCACGCTACAGGTGGCCTACGAGGCGTTGGGGGAGATCTATTGCCCGGCGGAAGGAGCCTTTAAACGGTTCCAGGACTGCCAGCGAGGGGCTAGAGAATCCCCTTTAGCCTACAGGGGTGCGCTGCTCGTGTTGGCGAGGACAGCTTTCCCTCGCCTGGCTGAAGAAGCGCTCGAGGACCTCGTGGCCGAGCACCTCATCGCCTATGCTTGCCGCGCCGGCGTTGTAATGCCCGTGGTGACGCCGGAGGAATGCACCTCACTGTGGGCTGCCCGGACCATCCAAGCCCACGAGCAGGTCATGGGCCGGGTGCCACCCGTGGGCCGGGTGGCTGGCGCGGCGGAGGGGGAGCAGCCGAGCCGTTGCCGCGGCGTTACTGGGTCCAGCGACACCAACCGCCGAACCTGCACCGTCGCCACAGGCTGCCTGTGGGGCAGCTGGGAACGGACCCCCGACGTCTGAGCTGGAGCCATCGCTGCGGGAGGTGTACGTGGTGATCCGGGGACTGGCGGAGCAGAGGGACCAGGGGCACGACCAGCCGCCGCGCCGCTGGCAGCCGCCTCTACAACACCACGCCGAGCCCCCCCGACGGAACGCCCCGTGGGTCTGCCACCGTTGTGGTCGAGAGGGGCATGTGGCGAGGGGGTGCCGCACGGAACCGGAGGCCGCCAACATCACCTGGAACCCGCCGGGGCCGAACGCCGACAAGATCCAGGCAAGTGATGCCGTCCCTCCCGGCCTCTCGGTCGGGCCGAGCAATTACAACCCCGACGCCGCAAACTCACCGGGAGTCTCCTCGGGGTGGGCGCCGTCGGTGTCGTTCCCCGGTCCCCACTGTCCTGGTTAGGGGAAGGGGATCGCGCCGGGGATAGCGCCGGGGCCGGTGATCGCGTCGCAACCAGAAGTGGCGTCGCGACCAGAAGTGGCGTCGCGAACGGACGTGACGTTGCATCCGGAAGTGACGTCGCGGCCGAAAGTAGTGTCGCGGATCGCGCCGGGAATTGCGCCGGGGCTGGGGACCGCGTCAGGGATCGCGCCGAGGCCGGGGACCGCGTCGGGGATCGCGCCGAGGCCAGGGACCGCGCCGGGAATCGCGCTGAGGCCGGGAGGGACGTCGCGACCGGACGTGGCGTCGCGGGCGGGCGTGACGTCGCGGGCGGGCGTGACCTCGCGGGCGGAAGTGAGGTCGCGGGCGGAAGTGACGTCGCGGCCGGACGTGACGTCGCGGCCGGACGTGACGTCGCGGCCGGACGTGCCGTCGCTGGCGGGCGTGACGTCACAACCGGAAGTGGCGTCACTAGTTACCTGCGACGCCGGCGTTTGCCAGGGGCAACGGCCCTTGGGCTGAGGCAGCACACAAAATTGACATTGCGCCCTGGAGCAGTTCCACGGCCCGCCTCACCACCGCTTTGCGGCGGAGCGAGACGGAACCAGGGGGACCACGCCCCCATGACAAAGGAAGGGGAGGGGAGAAGGGAGGGGAGAAGGGAGGGGCCCACCCGGGAGGGGCCCACCCGGGAGGGGCCCACCCCCCAGTCCCCACCGCCCCCTACAATGGGGGGCCCCCCCACACCACAAGGGGGGCCCATCCTACGTCACCAGGGGGGGGCAATTTGCACCACATAGAGAGCCCAGCCCGCAACCCAGGGGGAAGCCCACACTATGTAACAAGGGCGCGTTCACCCTGCTGCGACGCACTCCAAAGGGAGGAACCCCATCTTCGGTCCATTCACATCCATCCCCCATCATCTCACCATGCACCACAGGATAACGAGATGCCGCCTGGTCAGTGGCCGGACTCAGCCACACAATGGAGGAAGCTGGCAAGGCGGGTGGTAGCGGCCACGTCAGGAACCTCGGTCCTGGTCGGTGAAATCGCGGGAGTGTCGGCACATATCTTGGTGGATACGGGGGCATCAGCCACGATCATCTCGAGCACCATGCACGAGATGCTGCCGGATAAAATCCGACCTTTAGTCCCCGTCAAGACAATGTTCATTGCAGCAAATGGAGGCAGCATGGGCTTCTTGGGCCAGGTTGAAGTCCCGATACAGATTGGGCAGCTTTCGGTAGCAGGACCCATCCTTGTCTCCGCAACGTTGCCCGTACCCTGCCTGTTGGGGACGAACTTTCTGAGGCGGATGCCAATGAAAATCGATCTGGCCAATGGGCGGGTGAAAGTCCAGGGAACGCATCTCCATTTCCTAAAGGCGGAGGGGGCCAGCTGGGGTGTACCCTACGTGCAGGCTCTGGTCAGTAAGTCTGTCTCCATTCCCCCGGCAGCCCAGATGCTAATTCCGCTGCGATATTGGTCCCCCCTCGTGACAGCCCGACCAGACTCACCCATCCTGGTGTCTCCGGCGTCAGCTGCCATGGATCGCCATGTGCTGGTGGGAGCCGAAACTATTGTACAGAGGAACCAGCATCTGTTCATTCAGGTGCTGAACACCTCCGATAGAACAGCGACGGTGCAGGAGGGAACAGTTCTGGCCCACGTTAGTCCCTTGTCACTAGGAGCCCCAGGGACAGAGCCCGAGCTTGTAGGCAGCATCAGCTAGTCCGAGGACAGAGGGGCCGAATCGTGGATGGACCAGCTGGCGGGGCCTGAGCCAGGATTGCCGCCCGACCAGAAACACCAGCTGCACTCGTTATTGCATGAGTTCTCGGACGTGTTCAGCCGGGGACCGTTCGACTTAGGGCGCACAAATCTGTCGCAGCACCACATCAACACGGGAGATGCCGCACCCCTGCACCAAAACACATATAGAATGAGCCCAATGTAAAAAGGGCACATTCAACAAGCGGTGCAGGAGATGCTGCGGGCCGACATAATTTCTCCATCCTCGAGTCCCTGGGGGGCACCGGTGGTCCTAGTCAAGAAGTCAGACGGGTCACTGAGATTCTGTGTGGACTTCCGACGCCTCAATGCCGTCACGCTGGCCGACGCATATCCCCTACCACGTATCGACGACTCATTGGATGCACTGGCGGGAGCAAAATTTTTCAGTACGCTGGATTTATTGTCCGGGTTCTGGCAGGTCCCACTAGACGCGGACTCCCGGCCTAAAACAGCGTTCCGGACACCACAGGGCCTGTTCGATATTAACTGCCTGCCTTTGGGCCTCCATACTGCGCCGGCGATGTTCCAACGCATAATGGAGTTGGCCTTAGCAGGCCTCCAATGGGAAACGTGCCTCATCTACCTGGATGACGTCATTGTCTTCAGCCGATCATTCGAGGAACACATTGACCAATTACATCAGGTATTCCTGCGGTTCCAGAACGCGAACTTGAAGCTCATGCCGTCGAAGTGCCACCTTATGCAGTCGTCGGTACGCTACTTGGGCCACGTCGTCAGTGAGTCTGGAGTCGCTACAGACCCGGAAAAGACGGCCTGCGTGAGGGCCTGGGCTGTTCCTACAACGGTTCCAGAGGTACGCCGGTTTGTGGGTTTCTTACTACCGCCGGTTTGTACCCAACTTCGCAACCATTGCCAAGCCCTTGCACGTGTTGACGGCGAAGAACCAGAGGTTTTATTGGGGCCCTCTGGAGGAAGAGGCATTCCAACAGCTGCGCTCACGTCTGACAGATGCACCACCATTGGCCTTTCTGGATTTTGGCCTCCCCTTTATCCTGGACACGGACGCCAGCGATGTGGGCATCGGCAGTGTTTTGTCGCAAGTCCAGCAGGGTCGGGAGGTGGTTATCGCCTACGGTAGTCGCGTGCTTTCATCAGCGGAGCAGCACTACTGCATCACACATAGGGAACTCCTGGCAGTCGTTCACTTCGTGCAGCAATTCCGACCCTACCTGTATGGTCACAAATTTACGGTCCGCACTGACCACGCGGCCTTGCAGTATTCGCTCCGCATCGACCAGCCTTCGGGCCAGCTGGCCAGATGGATAGAGCGCCTGCAGGAGTACAGGTACCAAGTGGTGCATCGCAAAGGGACCCGACACGCCAACGCAGACGCATTGTCCCGACTGGCGCCCCAGGGCCCTTGTGCATGCACCACAGGCGAGGCACGCTGCAAGGAGGCGAGGCCGGAGGGGACGGTCATCGCTCCCGTACGCACGGCGGAGGGTGCACAGGGTGAGGTCCAGCTGACCGACCACGACCTGGGGCTGACCTTGGACGATTGGAGACGGCTACAGCTGGAGGAAGCCCCACTGTGAACGCTACGCGCCTCAGCAGAGGCAGGGGGGGAGGAGTACATCCTATGGGAGGACCTCCTCATGCGATGGGACCCGACAGGGCGCTGGCGATGCCTGGTAGTTCCGGAGTCGCTGCGTCAACAATTGATTATGGACGTACACGGCCGCCAGCTGCTGCACCTGGCGGGGCGGAAGACACTGTACACATTACAGGGTCGGTACTTTTGGCCAGGTATGACCGCTGACGTGCATCGATGGGTCGCTACCTGCGTCGAATGTGCGCGGCGAAAGCCGCCACCCCGGGTAAGCCGGGCGCCCCTACAGCTCATCACGGTGACCAGGGTCAACGAATTGGTTGCGTTGGACATCCTGGGACCACTGCCGGTCATGCCACGGGGAAATAAATACCTGTTGGTCGGAGTCGAGTACTGCACGAGGTGGCCGATGGCGTGGGCCCTCCCGGACCAAAAGGCACAGACCATCGCCGATGCCTTCGTGGGAGGCTATGTCCTTGATAAGGGGGCACCGGAGCGGTTGCTCACGGATCAGGGCAGGAATTTCTCCTCACGGCTATTGAAGGACGTCTGCTCTATCCTGGGCACTAAAAAGGTCCTAACATCTCCGTATCATCCCCAGACCGATGGGATGGCAGAGCGGCTTAACCGCACCATAGCGGCCATGCTGTCCCAAGTGGTGGACGAAAACCATTCCGACTGGGATCTCCACATTCCATCGGTCTTAGTGGCGTACAGGGTGGCCCCGTACGCGGCAACGGGGTTCTCGCCGTTTTTAAATCCTTTATATTAAGTTCACTTGCTTGCTTGCTTACGACCGTGCAAATCTTTCGGTCGTTTTTTAACCCACTTCCCGTGATCCAATCGAGCTGACATTTTCCACACAGACTCGTTGTGCGGGACAATGAATTTTCGTGAATTTTTTTTCTCCAAAATTTGACACTTTTTAGGGATTTTTTAAAAAATATTTAATTGCCAATTGCTTAATGCTGGCAGGCAATCATCTGACCCATAGGTGGCAGCCATCTCAAGCCAGAGGACGAGAGGACTCTAGCCGCCACGCATATAAAGGATTTATAGTGAAAAACTTTGTTTTTACGGGTTAATTTTTCCTGATGTACGGACGGGATTCCGTTCTGCCTATTGAGGTGCAGCTGACGGGACATTCCCGCAAGAGCTGACGCATGGCCGAAGGCACTAAAGACCTCCCTCATTTATTTGAGAGAGGCCCGCCAAGCAGCCGAGGCCGCATCGGCCACGAGCTAAGAGAGTAATGTACGGGAGAGGACAGTGACAGCCAAGCCCTTTAAAGTCGGGGACCAGGCATAGCTACACTGTCCTCAGGTGCCGGTTGGCCTCTCACCAAAGCTGCACCGACCCTGGAAAGGGCCGGTCGAGGTCATTAAAGCACTCCGACTGCAGTGCGTCCAGGTCCAACTGGGTAAGCGACGATGGTTTGTACACCCCACCCGCCTTAAGCCATACATCTCTCCACCGTCATCTTCACCAACATCACCACCAACATCACTGCCAACATCTTCATCATCCCTACCCAGGCCAAGGTCGCCGACCACCACGCGCCGACCGGCAGGGGGTTCGGTGCCCTGTGTTCCCTTGTCACCTACAGCACCCCATGTAAGGCCTGACGGAGCGGTGGCACGAGCAGGGGCCGGAGAGACAGTGGCGCCAGGCAAGGCGACACCGGCACCACCGAACCAGGGACCGCGACGAGAGGGCCTTCGAAGAAGGGGGCCGCCACGGTCATCTGCTGCCAGTGGATGTCCGGGCTGTTACGGGACGCTGGCTGGAGACCTGGGCAGGCCGCGCAATTGATTTTGTTGTGTTATATTGCATTGTAGGGTTGTGGGGGGGTTAAGGGCTGTCGTCACTGTCAGTGGTGGGAGGCATGGGGAAACTTAAATGGTTCATGGAGGAGGCAGAACCGAGGACTTTTTTTTTTCTCCGGGGGGGGGTTGATGTAGGGGTGTCAGGGGAAGGATTCCCACCAGTAGGAGGGTTAGTGGGAGGGGTGATCGAGTAGATATAAGGGGAGAACGGGCGGGAAGAAGGGGCCTTTTGGCGGGAACGAGATTGGGACGGCTGGGGACAGGTGTGGATGGGAGAAAAGGATTAAAAGACGAAACCCCTGCAATCTTGTGTCGGCTCTCCTTTCCAATTGCATTGACAAAATGGGCAGTACACAGCAGGCAGTACACACTGGTCCGTACACGTAGGAGGGATAGGTAGCTTCCGTGTGCAGGAGGTCACACAGATCAGTAGAAGACCACAGCTGGGGACATCGTTGGCACTGGTTCTGGCTGCCTGTGGTTTCCCGCGCGTCCGAATAATTCCCAAACTTTATCAGTCTCTCTCTCTGTGCGTGGTTCGCATTCTAAATTATTATCGAGGAAGGAAGACAACCCTTTGTAAGCACCGTCGATAATACCCAGAGAGGTGGACAGGAAAGCTTTTAGGCCGCACTTGACCAAAAAGAGGAAACCAGCCGTGCAGCTGTGTAGAAACAGGGCAGCGGTGAATAAGGAGACTTGTACGGAATCGTGCAGAGGTTGACGGGGTTTTAACGGCCTGGGACAGTGTTCTTCACACATTTTCAGGAAGGGGGGTCATTTTCGCCGATAAAACATCAGCAGTACGAGGGGTCGCCACACCGCCTCCAAGGGGCGGTGTTGTCACTCTTTGTGTATTTATCGGGCGCCGCACGTCACGGGCTGCCACTGAAGGCCGCCAGGGGCCGCCAGTGGCCCGCGGGCCTTGCAATGAAGGACACCAGCCTGGGGCGTTCACCGAAGGCTTTGGCGACTGTGACGGACGTCCGTTGACCGACTCGGCACGGCAAGAGGCCCCGTGAGCAGAGGAGGGGGAGAGGCGGGCGGATGTCGGTTCCCTGCTTCCCGAATCTGGAAGCAGACGCGGCCTCGCCTTGCGCTGCAGCGAGCACGGCAGCCACGACTCCCCCCCCCCCCCCCCCCCCCGCAGGGCTCCAAAGAGCCCTGGGGGGGGGGGGGGAGACATTGCGGGCCTTGACCTCGGCCGGGCCGATGAACCCAACCCAGACGACGTTCCCACGCCGAGTGCTCACATCCCAGCGCCCTTGGGAGGTGACCATCCCCATGGTTTGCACGCGTGACCCGTGTCACCTCGCCAGGTGCTGATTTACGTTCACAAAATGCAATCGCTCTTCTATCGCTACCACCACCACGGTTACTGTTCCCGTGAAGTTCCCTTGTCGATTCCTGTACCAGCCGTGTTGAGGACTCGGTTTAGCAGACTCAGGGTTTAGTTTCATCCACACAGCGTTCAACCACCACACTGCAGGTGACCACAACACAACCACTCACCACCACACTGCAGGCGACCACAACACAACCACTCACCACCACACTGCAGGTGACCACAACACAACCACTCACCACCACACTGCAGGCGACCACAACACAACCACTCACCACCACACTGCAGGTGACCACAACACAACCACTCACCACCACACTGCAGGTCACAACTACTCACCCACTCACCAGCACACTGCAGGTCACAACTACTCACCCACGCACTCACCACCACCACACCGAGGGAAGAAGCAGAAAGAGAAGCGGTGTGACCTGCACACTGCTCCACTTTGGAATTCCCTCCTCCCACCGTCGTCTCGATTACCCCCCAACCACTTCTAACTGTGCTCAATTCAAGACATGCATTCACTCTTGTATTGATCTATTACAACTACGAGCGTGCTGTTTGTTGATGGCCGTTTGACGCTTTGGGCCCTTGGGTGTTGAGACAAGGCTCGACACATTTAGTTTGTGTTTGTTGGAAAAGCCACGGCGGCTCTCGCGTCACTGCGCGTGGGGATGGAGGCGAGACGCGGGTTGCCGACTCTTGCCGCGGTATCCTGACGAGTCGAGCCCAAGAACGACGAGGAAGCGTCACCGATTGCCCGGAACGCGCGCGGGAGAGCAGCCCGGCTGTGACGGGAGCCACCCCGCGGGCCCATCGCGCGAACACCCTGCAAGGGGAACCCGCGACTCGGTAACATTCGGGGTGGTGGTGGCAACAAATGGTTTGCCACCAAGTCTTGATTTGTTTTCCGTCCCAACGTGAAGGGTAAATCGTCTCTTATTTTCATCTTTATAGAGTGCCTTAGCTAAATGCGCTCTATAAAGATATAGAGCGCACTTAGCTGAAGGCGCTTTACATCGTTTAAAAGCGGTAACAAAACATCGAGTGATTTAGATGGCAAGGGCAGTGCAAGGGCGGATGAATGAGTGACTGTGACAGAGGGCACACTTGGGGGTCACGAAAGGGCTATCGTGGAGGGACGGGGCGGAGTGGAGGGGCCAGGGGAGGGAAGAGAATGGACAACGGAGAAGAGGTGAGGCTTTAAGAGCGAGGAACGAACGGAGGTTAAAGAGGGGAGACTGCTTAATGTACGGGGGGGGGGGGGGGGGAGTTGATTCCAGTGGAAGGGTGCAAGAAGGCCTCATCGCACTCTGCCGCCGCGGCCCCGGTAATGGCGGCGAGCGCTCCGGCGCCCAGAGGTGCGACCCCGGGGCGGTCCCCAGCAGAGCGGCTTCCATGCCCCGCGGGTCGCCTCGTAATGGTCCGCTAGTATCATTGATCTCCATCGTCACGCCGTGATACGTCCACGGGCCTAATTCTGAGGGCATATAACAAGCGTGCAAATCACCAGCTTATCTTGTATCAAGTATAACCCGTAAAAACAAAGTTTTTCACTATAAATCCTTTATATGCGTGGCGGCTAGAGTCCTCTCGTCCTCTGGCTTGAGATGGCTGCCACCTATGGGTCAGATGATTGCATGGCAGCATTAAGCAATTGGTAATTAAATATAATATTTTTGTATAAAAAAGTGTAAAATTTTTGAATTTTTTTTTACGAACGTTAATTGTCACGCACAACGAGTCTGTGTGGAAAATGTCAGCTCGATTGGATCACGGGAAGTGGGTTAAAAAACGACCGAAAGATTTGCACGGTCCTAAGCAAGCAAGCAAGTGAACTTAATATAAAGGATTTAAAAAGAGAAAATAGTGCAAATTTGCTAGCTTGGGAAAGAAAAAAGAAAAACCTTCACCAGAAGATTAACTCATTTTATGAACGTGCGCAATTAGACACAGGGCCAGCGTCCCTCAAATGGCCGATGCCGAACGATGTGTGATGTTTGTAATGTTGAAATCCGGCGACGTGTAACGTTGGTAGTCCTCTGAATGGATGCGGAGATGCGACGACGCTCACTGTGCCAAACGGAGCACCACGAGAGAAGTCCCCTTTCTTACACAGCACCACCTACAGCACCACCTTTTGTATGTTGAACTTCATTCGCACCGTACGTAGCCAAACGCGCTAATTGCGATTAGCATGCTCGTATTCGAATTGGTTGCATACATTCACAGTAGCGCGTATTAAAGAAGGTGGTGCGTGTGCTTGTGTGCATGTGTGTAAAGGAGATTTTGGTGCTGGTCAATATTTGTCAGTTTCAGATCGAACGCATAGCTTCATCGGTCAAAATTGGCGCTCCGCCTTCGTGCAAACATCGTGCCGGGACCTTCAGCTCTTTAGCGCTGCCAGTCGAGCTCACAGCAAGAACCCCAGAGGACTTCGACCCAATTTGAGGCATCAGCGGCTGGGTCTGTGGCCTAGCGGAAAGGGAATATTTGCCTTCGTGTCGACTATTTTGTCGCTGCGTGCTACTTTCGGGAAACAAAAAACGGCTGCGTTTATTACAGACCTCTCCATCGGGCCGGGCTGCGGCACTGCTGTTACTGCAGCTGTTGTTGCTGCCGTTACTGTTGCTGCTGGTATTTCTGTTGCTGCTGCTGCTGGTGTTACTGTTGCTGGTGTTACTGTTGCTGCTGCTGGTGCGGCTGCGGCAGAGGCAGTTAATAGGGCCGAGGGCGCGTTGCGGGGTTTTATAGATCCCAGGCGCAGCGTTAATGCGGCGCTCACGCCGTGGTCCCCAGACGAATTCGCGTGCCTCGCTCGCATAATGAAGCCTCCGCCATCCCATCTCCCAGGGGGACCCCCCCCCCCCACCTCACTCCCAGCGCAATGGGACAAAATAAAGATTAATAATAATAACCCAGCCAGAACTCAACAGCTGGCAGAGAGAGGGAGAGAGGGGGAGAGGGGGGGACTGCATGCCCAGCATTGCCCAGGGCAGCATGAATTATGGACGAGTGTGTGGCCAGAGCGCGCTGCCCGCTGCTGAGCACAGCACTTCGGGTTCGAACCAATGGCCCTGACCGTGGGCCATCGACTCGCCACATTATGCCAAAACATGATAGAAAATAATTTAATAAAACCCCAGAGCCATCTGCAAACTATTCTTTTTTTCCAAAGTTTCTTCTTCTTTCTTGAAACCTCAGCGCGAACTACATGAATGGATGCAAACGGCGATACGAATGCGACCGCTTTTTTGCCGTGCAGGTGATGACACAAACAGGGAGACATTTGTACATGCGAAGGCTATTGAATGGAATAAATGAGGATTATACATCATAGAGGGTCCTTGTCTGTAATGCAACGCCTGTCTCTGCTGATGAGACACAATGTCGACGCACGTCCAGTTTGCTCGTATTAAACCACTTCAGCTGAAACGTAATAATTTCAAGATGCCATGTGGCTGATGTAATTATGTAAAACGTACACCCACATGCTTTGGGAGAGACAGTCATTGGAAGAAGGCATGCTGTCTGCCGTCTACTTACTTCTTTAGTGAATTAACAGATATTTAAATTCCGGAATTGATTCTCGGTGCACAATTGAGTGTTGCGAGCTTCAAAGACAAAGACTCCCCCCCCCCGTATAGCCTTAACAGATTGTTAGGGCAAGTGCTGTTAGCGAGCAACTCTGAAGGCCGACACGGCACACGAGGGGGTGGGGTGGCCAGCATCACGCTCGGCCGCCTTTGCCTCCCTAGTGCTGTTTACAAACCGCACCAGGTACTCATTTGAGGCCGATTCGACCTAGGGAACCCAGGACCGGTTCAAATAATCGTCACCGGTGTTGGCCGTGAGCGGGAATCGAACTTGGGTAGACCTTGGGCCTCCTGTAGGTCAACTAAGCCTCCACCACGGGCTGGCGGCGCGGCCCTCGCTCCTCGCGATGGCATCGCCCAGGGAGCGTCTCGTGGAGAGCGGTGGTCAACTGCAGCCTTCTTCAAGCCGTCGCGTGAGTGATGCGATACAAAACATCGCATTGATACATCATCGCCCTCAATTAAATTACCAGGTTTTTTTCTCATTCATTCGTACCTGATGGCTATTGCTTGTGTTGCAATCGAAACGTCGTATTCTATTATTTAATTTATTTTCTTTCTACGTGACTTTACCGAAAGAACCAAAAAGTAAATTCTAGAATATGAGCTGCTGTAATTAACTACCCTTGCCGCCAAGAGCACTGCCTGCCTGATAACGTCGCTAAATTAACATATAATCATTTAATGTTTGGTTCATTGCTATTCCAACAAGACGCCGCACCAAATCTCAATAGCCGGGATCCCTTTCACCCTCGAGTTGTACGCATAAAGGAGAACCCTGTCGCCGTGGCATCGCCGTGGGGTCGCCGTGCATGCGTGCGATTGGCGAGGAGCGCTGCTCGGGCTGGAAAAAGTGGTGATGGTCGGTGGATCGGGGCCATCGGGAGCTGATGGGGGCCCTCCCGTCACGTCCTGCACACCAAAGCCCCCCCCCCCATCCCCCCCACCCCGGAGAGAATAATTGTGAGCTGTGGGCTCCGCAGTCACGATTACAGAAGGCTGCTACCGCCTCCGCCTCACCCCGTGCGCTCTGCTGGATTGTTTTATTATGCAAATGCTCATATTGCCCACCCAGATTAGCCAATATAATCGGCGCGGCACCACGGGTCCCACAATGCGCACGCTGCTTTGCTCGTGTGTGGCGCTCGCCGGCGCGGCGTTGATTGCGCGATACCGCTCCACAATGCGACATCGCCACTGGCATCATTCAGCATGTCATTATTTGTTTTAAGCAGTGAGCTAGGCAATTAGAAATCTCAATATTCGTTTTAAGGCTCTCGTCTGTCCCGCAATCCTAATGCTCAGTAGTTGAAAGACACATCATTAGCCGTTGACGATTCACGCATTAAAATCAAACACTCTTTAGCATTTGCGTTTGTCGCCAGTTGGGGTGTATCCCAGCTGTGCTGCTGGCATACATTTGCACGTGTGCGATTTTTTTCCTTCCCCATTTTGAACGCCTTTACAAACAGCGGTCACACGTCCCATGGAGCAACCTGGAAGGAGACATCGGACATTCATCACCGGCCAGCTAAATGTGCAATGTAACCGGTGTTGATCAAACATCCAAATGCAAAAAATTACTACAAAATTACTCAATTGGCATACACGCAGCAATATCACTCCCTGCTGCGACAACTTGAATCGGACTCTCCCCCCCCCCCCCCCCCCATAAAGAGGCTCGAGACTCATCCCACACAGAACCTGCACACGGCCCAATATCGTCGGCTCCATTTCCCCGGCGAATGTCCTTCCTGGGTGCTTTGCCTCCGTCGGCTGCCCCATCCATCGGGACAGCCGTCCACCGGTCACCATCGCGTCCAGCGACGTGTCCTGCCTAACAGGTAATTTGTACCACCGTCATTATTGTTGTAGCCATCGTACTGTTGGCAGGGTGCTCAACTAAACATTGTAAGATCAAGTAAAAAAATCTGGTTGGGGGTTTAACTTAACCGATTGCAATTTTCTGGAGGGGGTCTTCTAGACAGACTCGTTCCTGCTATGGGAACGTGCATTCGTCACCAACTTAGAAACTCAAAAGACTCAGGTCACTTTGACCAGGCCACGGTCGTTGGTAAAGCTGACCGACCAGCATCGAGCGCGAGTTCTTGCACCGCATCCAAGACGTTTGGCCGGCGTGGAAGAGTGGAGGCTCTTCTGCCAGGGATCGAACCCACAAGCTTCTGTTTTCCAGGTGAGGTATATTAACATCCCGCCACCGCGGCGCCCACTGCAGGGGGAGTAATCACAGCCACTTGTGTCGTGGATTCTAAATAGGCGCACACCGAGTCTTGGAGGCAACACGTTGATTTACTAACACAACTCGAACCAGCTAACATAACAGATAACTGCGCAACGCTCCGAAGTTAACCATGTAAATTTCTGGTTAACTATGTACATTTCGGGTTACCTACATAGGGTGGTGGTCACCGCTCCTAACCACGTAACCACTGGAACAGGATCACTATATGGTGGGACCAGGATAGCTAACACACTGCCTGGTCCTCGTGCGCGAAAACTGAAGAATGGATCGAAGAAGGCGGCTTCATTCCCGGGTCGAACAGCCCAGCTCCCTCTCGGGAATGGGCTTATAACCACTGCAGTGTGACCGGGCTCCACCCCTGGCCACGCCCCCTTCTAGATCCTTTGTGGAGGCTCTCGGTCCCTACCATGTGGCCCTCTCACCCCCTTCTGGGGGTCCCCGTGCCCCCTCGTCCGGTCACGTGCTCTCGCGGGTTCACGCAGGCTGTCATGTCCTGACCTGACTGTAGTGATACCATTTATGTCGCTACATCACCCCCCCCCCCCTTTGTAAAACACAGCTGTCCCAGCTGTCAACAATCTTAACAAGAGTGTGCCTCCCATAACCATAACAACAATAACCAACGCCAGAGATAGGACAACACCAACACAATAATAAAAACAATGTTGGCAATGTACACAACCCCGGTTACCCCTCCCAACACAAAAACACGTCTCTATGCCTGTGTGTGCGTCCGCACCCAAGAGCACGAGAAGGGCCAGGTTCTGCCAATGACCCAACTGACTCTGGAATACGACAAGCAGCGAAACGATGCAGGAACATGCATGGTGAAAGGGAGTCACTTGAACCGGGCAGTCTTTGAACGAGTCCTTGTAGCCGGGCCCCCAGGTGAGGTGGGCGTGAGCTCCCTGGGGGTCCTGGGGGCCCCTCCTGAGGGTTCACAATGCTGGGCGGAGAATGGGTGGCGGACGGTTGCTCCGTACTCCGCAGTCCATCTGCGGTCGGCGAGATCGGTGGCACCGGGGGTGTTAAGTGCTTGGAGCCTGTGGGCGGGATAACATAACTCCCCTGAGGTGCGGGCCCAATGGACACGCGCCCCAGCTCGTCGGACTCACCAGACCCAGCCCTTGGCAAGTGGGGATGAGGGGACTCCGTGCATCGAAACAACGGCTTTAAGCGTGCCGAATAGACAAACCACCGTCTGCGACCGAACTGGATACGAACACATTGAGGGCTCAGAACTTGCACGACCTGCACCGGGCCCTGCCATGGTTTGTGTAATTTAGGGGACCTACCCACCGGTACCTGGGGGTTGTGGAGCCAGACTTTGTCACCCGGCATTCACTTCGTGATGGATTTGCGGAGCAGGACAAGCCGCTCATTAGCAGCCTGTCCCAAGGCCGAATTTCCCCAGGATGCTTCCCGCGCCTCAGATAGCCGTTTGAGAGTGAGGCACATGAGGTCGGTAATATTTTTACAGCTCAGCTCCGAGTTTAATTTAACGTCTATGGGGAAGTCTTGCTCCCTGCCGTACATAAGAAAAAAATCGGGAGAACCCGGTGGAAGCGTGAAGAACCAATCTGTAGGCAGCAAGAAAACCTGGCACGTGTAAGTTCCAGTCGGACTGGCCCTCATTGACTGGTTGGCACAACATGGAAGTCAGGGTTCTGTGTAGCCTTTGACCATCCCATCAGTCTGGGGATGATAGGGCGAGGTGCAAACTTTTTTTTGTGCCCAACAGATCGCATACTTCCTGTAATGATTTAGAGGAGAAATTATTGCCTTGGTCGGTCAGGAAGCGTTCAGGGGCCCCCTTGTCTAAAACATAACCATGTAAGAAGGCGTCTGTGATCGTCGTGACCGCCTGGTCTGGTAGTGGCCAGGCCATCGGCCAGCACGTGAGGTATTCCACCCCGAACAACAAGTATCGGTTACCCCGAGGGGTGTTTGGAAACGGCCCGAGCACGTCGAGTGCAACCAACTTATTCACACGAGACACACGGATAGATTTCAATGGAGGGCGGTCCACTCTCGTCGGGGGTTTTCGGCGAGCGCACTCTGTGCACCCTTTTAAAATGTTACGTCGTCCACCAAAAAATCTAACTGGATGGTGGACAGCGTTTTTTGGACACCCAGGTGCATCACCTTGGGCATGCACGGCCCATATAATTCTACCCCGTAAAACAGTAGGCACAACGATGTTATAACGGTGCGACTCGCCGTCCCACCGCATGAGCAGGCCCCCCTTAAAAACAAACGAGGACGGCCATTGCTGACCCTCCCCGTGCTCCCGTTGCCCGACGCGGCGTTGCAATTTGAGCAGGGAGGAGTCTTCTACTTGAAGTCGACTCCACTCCACGTGGATGAGGCCGATAGTGTTATCGCACACCTCCGTTGTAGCGGAAGGGGGAACATCCGCTGATGCCACTACTGTGGGGGTCTAACCTCTGTCAGGGGGTTTACACCGCCCTGACCCCGTAAGACACGCACAGCGCTCGCTCGATGTTAATTGCGACAGAGCATCGGCATTGATATGGCGAGTCCCCTTTCTGTACACAACACTAAAAGAGTAGTCCTGGAGGACCTCTAGCCATCGAGAGAGCTGGCCAGACGGCTGCTCAACCCGCAATACATACTGTAGAGCCGCGTGGTCCAAGCGCACCTCAAACCGTTGACCGTAAAGGTACGGACGGTACTGCTGAACGAAATGGACAATGGCCAGCAGTTCTCGGCACGTTACACAGTAGCGCTGCTCAGTTGCAGAGAGCACCTGACTCCCATAGGCAACCACACACTCCAAGCCGTTCACGACTTGAGACAAGATGGCACCAATCCCAGTGTTTGCATCCGTGTCTAGGATAAAGGGTAGAGAAAAATCGTGGTAGCGGAGGGGAGGAGCATTCACCTGACCGTCTCGCAACGCGACAAACGCAGCCTCCTTCCATCAAAAAATGTGTCCCTTAGAGGTAAGAATGTGGAGGGGCTTTGCAATGGTGGCAAAACCAGGCACAAAGCGACGACAGTAGGAAGCGAACCCAACCAAACTTCGTACGTTGCCCACCGACTTAGGGGTCAGCCAGGTACCTACACACGCAGTTTTCTCTGGGTCCGTTGCTATCCTTGACTCGCTGACAATGTGCCCGAGGTATCGCACCAATCGTTGCAAAAGATGACATTTTTGTGGCTTGAATTTGAGGTTTGCCGCCCGCATGTTTAGGAAAACGGCACACAACCTGTGCAGCTGTTCATCAAAAGTACGCCCATCAAGGTAAATTAGACAAGCGTCTCATTGGAGTCCAACCAAGACCAGTTCCATAAGCCGTTGGAATATGGCTGGGGCCGAATGGAGTCCCATTGGAAACCGGTTAAATTGGAACAACCCTAGTGGCATACGGAATGCCATCTTAGGCTTGGAATCGTCATCCAAGGGTAGCTGCCAAAATCCGGACAATATATCGAGAGTGGGAAAAAAAATGCGCCCCAGACCGAGCATCCAATGAGTCATCCATCCAAGGGAGTGGGTATGCGTCGGCAACTGATACCTGATTGAGCTTGCGAAAATCGACGCAAAAGCGTAGACTTCCGTCCTGTTTTTTCACAAGCACAATGGGGGCCCCCCACGGGCTATTAGACGGAGAAATAATGGCTGCGGCCAATATCTCGTTGACCGCTTCATGTACGTGATTTTTTTCCTTGGGCCTTAATCTATAGGGGTTTTGACGAATGGGGGCGGCGTTCCCCGTATCAATATGATGATGCAACAGGGATGTGCAACGCTAAAAACGTCGAAAAATTCTAAGAGAAGCGTGCGAAGCCTGACTCGTTGGGCATCAGACAACTCGGGGCTCTCAGAACAAAGCGCGTCCACCCATGAGTCATTGCGCCCCTCTCCCTGTTCCACAGCTGCCACGACCCGGCCCCATCCCTACCCCCACAACCGGCGGGTGAAGCGTGTGCGAGAACAGTACCCGCCTGGATGACGGAAGTCTCTAGGCCTGCATTGAGAACCTTAAAAAAGGGTTCTTGGTCCCTCGCGACCAAAGTCTGCGCTCCCATCAAAGTCAACCCCCGGGCCATCTTGTTCGAGGGGGCCAACAAAATTCCCTCAGCGGTCGCCTCTCCCCCCAGCTGTTTACGCAGTCACAGAGGGGAACTAACATTTGGGCCCCGGGGTGAATTTTAAGTCCTCGTCGCCATCCACCGCCCCGATGGTAATTCAATACAGCCCTGATCGATGAGGACATTTAATCGATGAGGGCATTTTACCCAAAAAAAATCAGTGCCCAGAAGACAGGGCACAACGAGAGATCTAGAGACAAGTACAGGCCCTGTCATCCGGATGTCACCAATGCACACGTCTGCCGAAACCTGACCGACAATGCCCAGGGACCCCTGTTTGCCGAGAAACACAGAACCGCAACGGGACACAGCGAGCAAATCATGGTGGCGGACACACCCGTGTCAATCAACATCCCACCTCCATGCCCTGAACGGTGCCAATGATGGCCAAACGAAGCCGCCGCGGTGACAACGCGGTGGCCCAGTGCCGACCACTCGCTGTTTTGCCGCGGCCACCCATCGTTCCCCACAAGCTGTTTAACACACTCCGCAACCCGACCTGACCCGACCGTATGACTCGCGAAATGGACGCGACGCGCAAATGAGGTGGGTGAAGTGGATGCAAGGACCAGGTGTGTGGTGCGTCGCGACTCGCCTGCGGGCCTGACGGGGTGGAGGACGACCCGGAGGAGGATGATTTGTGTGGTCCTTCCCGTTCGGCGCAGCAGCCGTTGGAGATGTGGCCCAGTCGACCGCATCTATAGCAGATGGTCGGGGAGAAGGTCCCCCTCCGAGTGTCCTTCAGCCGTCTCCGGCTGTCGTCGACCCTGAGCCACTTCATGCCGTCGAGCGACTCGCAGATCTGTGAAGGCTGGGCATCTTCGGGTGCCCCCACCGCCGCGGGCGAACCGATGCATGCCGCCACCTCCGCCCAACGTTTGCAGGCATCGCGCTATGCATAGCAAAGACAGTCTGTCGTCCTCCGTGGTGGGAAGAACGACTTTCTGATGTCCCGCGCCAACCCCAACAACCGCTTGAAAACCAGAGTCCAAGCTGTCAGCATCCATCCTCGGGTAGGCAGCCTGCGCCAGCGACACAAGCGCGCTGCGAAAGTCAAGGGCGTCTCCACCTACCCCCGCCTTCGCGCAACGAACTTATGTCGCATATTAGATGGCTTGTCAAAAATTCCTGCCATCTGCGCAAGTGCCTGCTGGAGCATCTCATGATCTTTTGGCGGGATGGCGTAGAAAGCACCCAAGGCGTCGTCGAGGGTAGTCAGCAATGCTCGCAGCGCCTCCGCGTCCGTCCACCCCGCTAAGTCGCAGGTGGCTGTGAACCGGCGACGGAATGCCGCCAAATCAAACCCTGCAGCGGTGAACTCCTTAACGCAGGGAAGGGTCTTTTTCAAAGCTAGCACCTCCGCATGCTGTTTTGGCGGGAGGTTCGTCGAGCGAAGCACGCCGTCCCGCGATAGGTCGACGTTGTCGTCTGCGCGTGCGGGCTGCAAAATCGTTGTTTCCTGTGCGTCCGCTGAAATAGTAGGCACGCGCGTGCGGGCTGAGCAGCCGGGGATTCCCCCGCATCCGCTAAAATGGCGGCCGTGAGCGCGGGCTGCGCGATCGCGGTTTCCCACGTGCAGGAAATGGCGGCCTCGTGGTCGTCTCCCCACAGCGGCGGCCCGCCGTCCCTCTACAGCGGCTCCTCCAGCCCCATTTCGGCTGCTAATACGGTGGCCGTTAACAAGTCCGCGAGGCGGGCGCTCCGCGATCGACACATTTTCATGGGCATTGGCGGCGCGGCGAGGTCGGGCTCCTCTCGCTGTTCCGCCAACTGGGCTCCCACGTACACCATCTCCGGGATTACAACACCCGGGGCTGTCTGGAGAATCAACCCCTCTTCGTCCTCGTCATCCGAAGATGTCTTGGTAAACTGTCTTCTTCTCGTGAACATTTCACAATACTAGGTTACCACTAAATTTCGCACTTTCTGACACCAGATGTAGTGGGTTATAAATAGGCGCACACCGAGTCTTGGAGGCAACACGTTTATTTACTAACATAACTCGAGCCAGTTAACATAACAGATAACTGCGCAATGCTCTGAAGTTAACTATGTACATTTTGGATTAACTATGTACATTTCGGGTTAACTACATAGGGTGGTGGCCACCGCTCCTAACCACTGGAACGGGATTCACTATATGGTGGGACCAGGACAGCTAACACGCTGCCTGATCCTCGTGCGCAGAGACTGAAGAATGAATTGAAGGCGGCTTTATTCCCGGGTCGAACAGCCCAGCTCCCTCTTGGGACTGGGCTTATAACCGCTGCGGTGTGACCGGGCTCCGCCCCTGGCCACGCTCCCTTCTAGATCCTTCGTGGAGGCTCAGTCCCTACCACGTGGCCCTCTCACCCCCTTCTGGGGGTCCCCGTGCCCTCTCGTCTGGTCACATGCTCTCGCGGGTTCACGCAGGCTGTCATGTCCTGACCCGACCTCCGTGATACCCGGACCCTGCCCTCTAGTGAGCCCCGTAATGCAGTACACACACTGGTGCCATAAAACGGCACCCCGCATACAGTACCACTCTTCCCTCGGTACTGTCGCTACACTGTAGTGATACCATTTATGTCGCTACACTTGTAACACTCTCAACCCGGCGTACACACCCCTCCCTGCACATTAACAATAGCACACAGGAAGCTCCTCAACCTCAACAGGGCTCATCAGCGTGTCCCATCTGCAGGCCTTCCGCTCTCCCTGGGGGCTGCTCATTTATATAAACACGGCCAGGAAACTGCCCTGCTGCACTCACCCATAAAGCTCCCCACAGATATATTGCACACGTCAAGGTTCTGCGGGTTTTGGAAGGAGACGGGAGACAGCCGATGACGTAGGTTGTTGAACATTTCTCGTCACTACGTCTGGATGACACGTCTCAACCAGTGGCTCACTACTCCACCAGCCCTCAGTGACAGTGGTGTGTCTGTACACGGTGTTACTCTGGTCACGAGCGGAAATGAGGTTTACAAACGGATACATTCGTACACAGCCTTGGTGTCAATCCACTGTCCAGTGAGGCCCTCCCCACCACGCCATGCGGTGTAATATTTGACCATACTTCACCACACTAGTATGGGCTCAATGATTTACTTGACAATTAGTTCTGTCAGAATCCAGGCTACTAGTTTGGAATTGTGGCCTCTGATTGTTTCAATTGGACACTGCAGCTAGAACAAGCACTAGTGCAGTGCTCTTGTTGAGCGGGTAAAAGTTTGTTTTGTGTTACTGGTAAGAGCAAGGAAATTAACCGATGAACAGTTTGCTACACGTATGGAAATGTATCGAGCAATGATCGTCAAGTGTTTAGCTTCTCAACTGAGAAACCAAGACAGCTGCCACAGCTGTCTAGGTTATATTCCATCTTCTGGAGTGGCAGTTGAACCAACGGCGTTAATTTGTCAAATCTACTGCAATCGGTTTACCAGTTCACGCCTCTTGGACAAATAACCAGTTAGCGCTTGACAACCCTACTCGAGTTTTGTCTGCATCCCATTACTCAAAACGCCCTGGGTGGTCAGCTGTGATCCATTACAATACAATAATCAGATAATATGTACAAGAAAGCATTGTGTAAGCAAGATTTTAAAAACAATCATTGATTGCCGATTTAAAAAATTCGGTCTATGCTACCAACACACAATGGCCTACTTTTGTAAATGCAGTCAGGTTCTTGAGTGTTCACTTAGCAGAAGTAGTGGTTAGTGGAAATTAGTGGTTGGCAGCAGGAAGACAATCAACTCGTGGAATCTAGCCACAAGTGGTATCCTAAATCAACCGGTTACCAGAGAAGAGTATTTATAAACATCTATTGTCTGCTGGCCCACAGCTTTCCCTGCAGAGCCAACACATTTCACTGGACACGGTGTGGTCCGGCAATCTTGGGCCTGAACCAACGAAGCAATTGGGGGAATCACCCCCGCAGTGGTTGACTGAATAACAGGCCTTTTTTTCTGCGCAGTTTCACTTCAAGGAATTGATCAGGGGGGACACTGCCCCCATGCCTGCGTTCCGCACGGCGGGAGCGAGCGCAAGGGGCCCCCCCACAGGGGGCTCTGAAAGGGGAAGGGGCAGAGCCACAGGTGCGGAGAGTCTCGCTTCCCGGACGCGGCTTCCACTCGCGGGAGGGATCCTGCAATGGGCCGAGCATTCCACAGTCATTGTTGTCTATCGAGGCTGGGCATATCTTGCGGGGGCTCTCAAGGTCAATCAACATCAATATGGGCAAGTCAATAACAGTGTTACAGGTCGACTACGGTGATGTACAAGCAGGGAGTGATGTTCCTGTGCAGTGGGTTGTGACTCAGATCAACAGGTGGCTAAGCACAATGCTTGATCGATGACAAAAGCCATGAAGAACAGCTTCACTATGTAGAATGTGGGTAGGGTGGCTTTGTAGGCAGTTGGTTCCAAGATGTGACCAAGCACAATGTCCCCTGCGTGTCATCGCCCGACCTAACTGGAGCATCGTAGAAGCACCGTCCGAAGTGGCACGTTATTGTGGACAAGTCAGGCACAAAGACTACAAATAATATTAGAGATTTATTTCATACTTTATAAGCAACAGTGGCTCACTGGCAAAGCTTTTTATACAATTGTCCCATTGTTACAAATTGCATTTATATTATATGTAATTACAGCTAAAAAAATAAAGCCCTTCAAAATGTGGGCCTTTCCTCAACCCTGTGTCTGCGAGAACGTTATTTTAATAAAGCCTTTTTGCTTTGACGTCCAAGCATGATCCGCGTGTAACTCCGTGTAACGCACACGGACCTTCCCAGCGGCAGACCCAGCACAGAGCCGAGCCGGGGCCGTGTGCAGCGCGCCCCTCTTCCCCGACATCACCAAGCGCGAGTGCACGCACACCAAAACACATGCACACTACTGTGTGTTAACGAAACGGAGCAGCCATAATCAAACCAACGGGTTATATCTATTTAAAAAGGAACGTACGTGTTGGTCAGTTTGTGTATTGTCAGTTTCTTACAGGAACACGTGGGGACTGTCACATTGCCCAACGACCAAACTTGCAGGATGTGTGGGCCGTGCGGTTTGCCACCCGAGATCAAACAGCCGAGCTTTTGCAAGTGGTGGGGGAAGCAGCGGAGGGGGTCCCCGTTGCACTAGGGTGGGCTTTGGTGCTCACGTGGCACCTTCCCGTCGTCTGGGTGTGAGAGGTGGTCAGCCCCTCTGCGTCGTTACGCACGGGGCCCCCTCTTGCAGTTGTTGCAGAGGGCAGGAGTAAAGTTTGTCGGTCACTTGCCGAACAACGGGATGAGTAGAAGGCGGCGCGTTACCTCTCCCGCTCCAGCCAGCGTACCCCCCCCCCCCGCCCCCCCAAAGCTGGGCCAGCTGCAGTCAACACTCATCACAAACCAAACAATGGCATTGCTGCTGCCTAGACCCCCATTGTCGCCACCTGCGTTCTCGTTTTATTGGAACAGTCTTCGTCTGGCACCGAAACGTTTTGTATTTTCTCTATGGGTTGGCTGAGGTGTTGGCAGGATTTTTTCCGTGCCTGCGGCCTCCGTGAGACAAAAACTGCTGCTGCTGCTGCAGAGACTTGCGGATCGTGGGAGGTAGCTTGCCAGCAGCTCGCCCGAGAGCAGCCAGCGAGGAGGGGTTGCTGAAGCCGGTCGTGCCTTGGGAGGATGTGGAGCCACCAAACCCAGTCGCGGAGGTGGGTGGGGGAACCAGAGGGGCCTGCCGGGGGCTTCCTGTCCACACAAACACAACACACATCCTTTTGTCTCCGCGCCACACGTGCACTTGGGTGCTCCTGCATCGTGGCACAAAGAACAAGTGCACAGCACAGGAACACCGGCCACAATTGTGGTCCAGGGAACACACACTGTCAATGCAACAGCGGTGTTTAGGAAAAAGGGGTTTGGACTGAAATGCATTATCTCTTTGCCGGGGTAAACCGGGGAGTTGTGATGCATGTGCAGACGATGTTAGATTTACCTAAACAATAACAAAGAATTTAAAAGTAATTCATGTCAATTAATGTGCCACCCAGGAGGCAAGTTAAGAAGGTGGTGTCCATTTCATTGGGGGCCGAGTTTGGGCCCCAAACATAGAGGGCAATGTTCTTCATTACAAGGCCCGCAGGACACTGGCGGCCCCCGGTCGCCTTTAGTGCGGCCCCTCACGTGCAGCTCCCAACAATACACAAATGTGAAAGCACCCCATCTTCGTACTGTCAAACCCCAATGGTTTCAAATGTGTGGCGGCCCTCAACAATGATGATGTCTTATCGGTATAGGGCGAAGAGACCCACCTTGCCCCAGTACAGACAGGCTGCATATCTCCTCCATATGTCGAAGCTTTTCAGCATTATTTGGGATCTTCTAGGAAGCTAAGCGACTCATAGCAACGAGAACGAAGAGTAGAACCAATGCCTCTCAGTCGGCATGATCTCCACCGGCCTAGTGGCAATCACATTACCTGTACGGCCACCCAGCCACTCGCATACACATACTGCACGAGATAAAGATTCTTAAATGGGATCTCACCGGGTTCATTCAATCATAATAACCACACAAAGTGCAGAAATTAAGAGCATATGTGTCTGTTCATTTATAACTAAACAAATTTTTTTATTTTACCAGGTAAGGCCCACTGAGCTATATAGCTTTTTCAGATGTGACCTGGCCACAAATGATAGCTCAATAAGGTGGCTTATGTGGAAATTAATAGCAGCCAAATACACTAAACGCGTGTTTCAACATGTGGAGGGGAAAACTGTAGGACCCGGCAAAAAATCCACACGACCACGGGGAGACACGCAAACTCCAAATAAACAGCAGGCGCCACGACCTGCTGCATACCAGACGAGGGAGTTAACATCTCGCCACCGTGATGCCCTTTATTCTCTGTCAGGTTGACACTTGGACGATGGCGCGGTACCCAAAGACGGACATTTACAGAGGTACCATCGAAACCGCGGGGGGCTGTCGCATTAGATGGGGCGGACGTACCGTTGGTATCCTTGCTCACGCTGTAGCCGTATGCCGCGTAAGCTGCCGCAGAGGCGGCCGCCGCCCCTGCCATGGCCCCTGCCATGGCCGCCGCGCTGCCCGTCGTCGACTTGCGGCCTCGGCCCCGGGTGGGCCCCGCTGTGGCGGCGGCGAAGGCGGCGCCGATGGCAGCGACGGTGGTGGTGGTCGGCGCCTCGCTCTGCCGAGAGCGGCCTCCGCGGCTCCGCGCCAGCCCTCGGCCCTTGGGGAGGCCTCTCCCCGCATTCTCTGCAGCACAAGGGGTCGCCAAAGCACCGCACACGCAACACGTGACTCTCACGAACTACCACAAGTTGAACCAAGACAACCTCAAACTACTTAACAATTACTAAACTAGACGAAAGGAACCCGAGGAAAACATGAATACGTATCTTGATTCACAGGACTAGAGGACAATCTATCATATAAAGGCAGCTGTCTTTGCAGGCGCAAAATCGTTAAAGGGCATTCGATCCTTTCTATTCGGCGGAATGTCAGATGACTACATCCTTTTTTATAGTGGGAACAACGATATTTAGAGCAACAAGCACTCTATTGCAATGTCAATGTCTGCCTACTTGAAAGAATAACCTGGGAGCACTCATCAGCCTTGGCAGCCCTGAGCCAGTGGTGGAAATTCCACATTACCATGGTAGAGGCCGGTTTCTCTACAGGACGACCAATGTTGACTTCCCAACAAAGTGGTGCTCATTTTACTTGCCGTGGTGGCGGGATGTTATTTCCCTCGCCTGGTATGTAGGAGGCCGTGGATTCAATCCTGATCCTGACACCTGTATGTTTGGAATGTGCATGTTCTCCCCGTGGTAGTGTGGATTTTCTCCGGGTCCTCCGCTTTTTCCCTCCACATTTATAAACATGCATTTGGAGTGTTTGGCTGCTATAAATGTCCACGTGATGAGAAGCCACTTTGTTGGGCTATCATTTGTGGCCAGGTCGCTTCTGAAAGAGAGTTATATAGCTCAGTGGGCCTTAAGTTGCCCTCATTTCAAAATATGATCTCGGTATTTACCCTGAATCCCGGGGATCATAATTATGCCGGCCTACCTGACTTGCATGTGAAACCGACCAGTCGTTAATGTCACTTTTCTATAATTGATTAATGCCCATTTTCTTCTCACGATCTGCTTTGTTCCGCCGTATTTGTAAAGCAAAAATATACGGCCATGTGTCATTAAGCATGTCATATATATTCATATTCATGTTCATTAAAAGTTATTAGCTACTAAAATGTTGTTTTACGGCAGGTATCCAGACATTATTAACCATTATTTGGTAGCAATCCTAAGTCATTAACCTATACAGTCATACCTCGGTATACGACCGCTTTGGAATACGTCGAATTTGGTATACGTCGTGTTTTGACGAGAAAAAAATGTCTTGGGATACGACGTCTTGCTTGGGATACGACGCGCTTGCTAGAACTTTTATGGGTCGGGATGAGTCACCGCGTACAGTACACAATACTGTTACGGCTCTAACAAGCCGTAACAGTATTGTGTGGAATGACCACATAATTTCACACTTCAGGAACATTCTTAGAAGAAGGCAAAAACAAACTTCAATGGACAGGTTTTTAGTGAAACTCAAACCTGGTGAGCCTCAACCAGGCCCAAGTCAAGAAAAAAGACAGAAAAAAGAAAGAGATAAAACCCCAGAATTTCAGCTTCCTGAAGTTTTTTTATGGAAGGGGACTCTCCTTCCAAAAAATAACATCTCCTCCTCCTCCACTTCCTCACCACCATCCTCGTAGGCTCTGAACTCCTCTCAGCAAGGTAAAGTGACGTTAAATTATATTTTTATTTCAATTTCTTTTAACCCCATTAATGTATAATATGCCATATAAAATATCATTTCTTATACTCTGGAACGGATTATTTCCTTTCCCTTTATTTCTTATGAGAAAAATTCGTTTGGTATACGTCATTTTTGGTATAAGTCCTACCTTCTGGAACGAATTAACGACGTATACCGAGGTACCACTGTATATTAAAATGCAGCCAAGAGTAGTGTACAGTGGCGTATATCCATAAGACATAAATCCCTAAAGTCAATGTTCAGTAATGGTAAATCATTTATGTTTCTCCTTCCGTGGCTGCTCCCTTCTGTGTTTCCTGCCCATTGCCACGCTGTAGCCATGTGCTCGGCATAGCAGAAAGACAGTCATGGCGGCCGCACAGGAAGCAGGTGCATGTGGTGCGGGCCGTGCATGCCGCAGTCGGTGTGGTGCAGGCCGTGTGTGACGTAGATGAGGTGGGATTGGCCATGTGTGACGCGGTAGGTCTGGTGACATGGGCTGTGTGTGACGGAGTAGGTGTGACACGGGCCGTGTGTGACGCAGGTGTGGTGGCACGGCCCGTGTGTGACGCAGTGTGGCACGGGCCCTGTGTGACACAGTGTGGCACGGGCCGTGTGTGACGCAAAAGGTGTGGTGGCACGGGCCGTGTGTGACGCAGTGTGGCACGGGCCGTGTGTGACGCAGAAGGTGTGGTGGCACGGGACGTGTGTAACGCAGTGTGGCACGGGCCGTGTGTGCCGCAGAAGGTGTGGTGGCACGGGACGTGTGTGACGCAGGCGCGGGACTCGCGCGCACCGAGAGGCTGGTCCGCCGCCACGCTCCGTGTGGGCGTGCTGCAGTGGCTGGCCGGCGCGCCATCATCCACGATCACCAGCATGTCGTTGCTGCTCTCGTCCAGAGGGATGGAGCCTGGTTGCAGCTCGCTGCCCAGGGACATCTGAACCATACACACGCAAGCACATCACGTCCAGATATCTCCCGTGTAACCTATTAAGGCCGGCACGGCACACGATCCGATGTTTACACATTGCAGCAGGTAGTAATTTAAGGCTCAGTCGACCTAGGAACGGTTCAGATATCTGCCACTGATGTTGTCTGTGAACGGGAATCGAACTGGGGGCCACTGAGTGTGTGCGAACTGCTGGTATGTTATTGATATTTACCAGAGAAATGACACTGAATGCTTGTTTAATTAATGTAATTCGGGTGAAGTCGCCTCAGGCCAAATGGAGATATTAACTAATTACTGATGGGGTCCACAGATCAGTACTGAACTTACGTGGCTGGGATTGCTGTGCAGTCCTCTATTTAACCACAGAATTACTTGCAAAATTATCTTTGCTCATTTACATTTTGGTTACGCAATCGTTAGTGGCCAATGACAAGGACACTCCGCATACAGCGCTGCAACGGCAACTTTTATTCCAATAATTTAGGATTGCAAAGCAAAAAAAAAACTATAACGCTCATCATTTATTCTTGCAGATCGAACGCACACACGCAGCTCGCGCCAGCCTTCGGTGGTCACGCCGGCCTGGCGCCGCTCACCGGCTGGCTGTGGCTCACCGGGGCTCACCACTCACCGGCTCGCCGTGGCTCACCACTCACCAGCTCGTCATGGCTCACCAGTTCACCACTCACTGCGGCTCACTATCTCACCACGGCTCACCGCTCACCTCGCTGTAGGGGCTGGGCTGCGCCGAGTCGACGCTCACGTAGCACTCGTCCCACTCGGCTGACGTGTTCGAGTTGTCGGCAGATGGCAGCGAGGGGGGCGCCACCCCGATCTCCAGCCGCATCCGCTTGCCATACCCTTCCCCGACCTGCTCTCGCACCACCACCGCCACCAAGCAGGGGCCCACAGGCACGCCGGCAAAACGTTACTGGGGTGGTGATGAGGCCCCACCGTGGCACGTTCGCTGCATTTTGCCGAGGTTCGTAAATCGAATCCGGTAGGCTGCCCATGGTTAATACTGCAGGCGCGTTAACCGTGAAATACCCATCGCCTGCTTCACAGTGGACGTTAATATTCCATTACATCATTCGAAAAAATTGTAGGCCATTATATGCTGACGTCATGCTCCTATGAATGTGAACCATACCATCTTCACAATAGCCTTGTGCCATAAGGATGGCGCAAATACCAAATTTCCTCAATCGTTGTTCCTGGACTATTGCAGTAACAACTGAGTAATGGCTTCTCAGCAATGCAAAATGCACCAACAGAATGTGAACACAGCATGAATGCACAAAATGCATGCAATATACACACAAGCAACTTAACACATACGCTTTACCAGCCACTATTACGATGATTCATGATTTATTAATGGGGTTAGGCCACGTAATGATCCGGTAAAATCTGTGTCCTAAGAACCTCCACCACCCGACACATTAAAAAAACATAAAATGGTCGTGTGGTGTACAAGCGTGAAATGTGCCATTTGTTTTTGTTTCAGTTCACCGGTGAGTAGAAGAACAGTTCTCAAAATCAAATTTAGTAAGTTTGGCCCAAAACTAAAATCAATTAATGACGGCGCATAAGAAAGGCATCAATATTGCACAAATCACCGAGGACCACGCTGGGTGGGGCGTTGTGCAGACAGGGCGAGTGGTGAACCTTCTCAACGGCTGCAGATGAAAAAGGCACTAAAACCTGACGTGACTAATATTCTTTGAAGAAATGTTGAACTAGAAACAGACTAAAATATAACACAAAGGAGGGAATACGTCTTTCTAAAACAAACGGAAAATGTTGTTGCTGCTGGGGAGGTGTGCGGCACGGCGTGGTGGGCACGCAATGCCCGCCACGCCATCGAGGCGCGCGCACGGGCACGCACGCACACACACGGGCACGCACGGACACACACGGACACACACGGGCACGCACGGACACGCACGCACACGCACCTGCTGCTTCTCGGCGTACTTGTCTCGCTTGCGCTTGCGTTCCTTGGCGCGGCTCACCTCCTCCTGCTGCTTCTTTTCTTCTTGACGCATCCGCACTGTACAACCATCACCAACGACAGGTGCTTCCAGGAACCCGCTAGCACTCAAACTGCACTGGTAGGGAGGGAGCTTCACCAAGTTTATGTGAATCACCAACCCTCGTATGTTGTTGATGTATGTGTGTTGAACTAATTTTGCACCATCCAACCGTGCTAATCGCAAGTGCGGGGGAAAGAAATTCGTTTTTGCCTCTACAATGTTCCACTCAAGGGCGTGCAAACACAGCCGCCGCTGCCTGCCGCTTAAAATTCTTTTCACTAAGATGTGGTTTTGCAAAGCCATTTGCCCATAAAACAGGCGGTGCCCTCGGCCACTGTCAGGGTGAGTGCTGGCAGCAAGAGGCTTCAACAACGCCGTCCCTCTCGCTCTTACGCTTTTTCTCAAGCTCTTCGTCGTCCAGAAGCAGGGAGACCACCTCCTTGGGCTTCAACGCATCCGGTTTGAAGTTGCTGCCCGAGATCACCATCTTCTGGATCTGCACGCGGAGAGGTTCCCCCGTTTCAAGTTAAATGTTTGTGAGCCGGGCGAGAACGCACGAGACGCGGGCAGTGCAGACACGTTCATAACTCGATAGTGAATCAAACAAAAGTGTCGTAGTGCAGAGGGTGTTAAGCTCCCCGTGGTGGATAGCAGCTGCACATCCCAAGTGTACATCTGCCATTTATTTGGAGCCAGGGCGCATTGAGACCAACATGGGACACCCTGGTAAGAACTTCTGCCAGTAATGACCACAAGTGTGCACGATGGGAAAGAGAATCCCTGGGTACATACAGCAAACTAAACCGTTGTTTTAGACTAGTATAATCAATTGTGTTCATTATGTAGTGGCGAACTATACTTTTTTTATTACCAGTGTTTACACACGCAAAAAGCTATTTCTTCAAGCTGATGTCTCAACAAAGGGAATATGAACCAAACACGTTGTGTCTGACAAAGACAACATTCCCCACAAACCTTTCCCAGTGCTCTGAATGGCTGTGCAATCATGTGTGAGTCACTCTGGATATTTTATGAAAAGGAACTCATGGCTAGGTCTGATATAAGCTATTAGAAAATACAAATTTTGTCAGTCCACTGCTGACTGCTGACCTCCCCATGCCATGTCAATTATGGGGGTTGTTTGACCATACTTCATCACTTTCGGTATGGGTTGGTGAAGGAAACAAGGACCAGTTCACATATCGATGGTGATGTTAGCTATGGCTGGGAATCGTGCTCAAGTAGCTGGGTTTAGAGCACATTGCTAACCAATGTGCCATTGCTCCCCCAACTGAGAGTTTCACGGAGGAAAGATTGGAAACGACTGGGTTACACCACGGCGCTTCTATGCTGTCAACGATGGCCGGACAAAACGTCGCGGAAGCATTCTGGAGTAATGGGCTTTATGCCAGATGGCTTTGGCTGAAAGTGTTCAGCGGCCTGATACGAGAGCAGCAGAGCGAGCGGGCGCGGGCAATGGGGTCGGGCGTGATGGGGCGGGCGGATACCTCGCTCTTCTCCTTAGCGCGCTGCAGGATGCGCTCCTCGATGGTGCCCTTGCAGATGAGGCGGTACACCGTCACCTGCTTGGTCTGGCCCAGACGGTGAGCTCGGTCCATCGCCTGCTGGTCCACGGTGGGGTTCCAGTCACTGTCGTAGAAGATCACCTGCGCACGCGGGCAGTCACCCCCGGCCTTATTAGTCGTTCCAATATTCACAAGTTGCTCAACATAAAAGGTAGGGTTGCCACCTGTACAGATTTGACCTGGTCGGTCTGGAAAATGGTATCTGATCGGGTGGTAGGAATTAATTCGGACCGAGATCTGGTAAGGTTATTGTGTTGATGATAGACCCAGGCTGAACGAGAAATGGGTGGGTTTGGTCTGTGGGAGAGGTGGCAACCCTACCATGAGGAAACAACTATGTCCCCCACATGGGCAACGACTGTCCAATAACGCAGCCCTGACACAATCTGGCTTCTTCAAAAGTCAAGGCATCCAAGTGATAATTCTTCATGGATTTCGATTTAAAGCTTTCGTGACTGCAGGGATTCATCTTCTTGGTTCTTTCGGTAAAGTCACGTAGAAGGGAAGTAATAAAATAATAAAAATAAAACATAATAAAACAATTCTCACGACGTTTCGGCCACAACGCAAGCAGCCGTCCTCAGGTGAAAACCAGGTCCGTCGAGGCGACAGTCTGAATGAAACAGCACACGAGCTTGGAGCATATATATAAGCTGGGCGCATTGACAAAGGAATTTGCATATCAAAAGGAATTTAGCATATTTATGGGAAATGCAGGAATGTGATTAGTACTGCATATGCATGTGCATTATGCAGGATTAACAGCATCAAAGGGAGCTGCAGTTGCTGCTGCTGCTGCTGCAGTTACTGCTGCTGCAGTTTCTGCTGCTGCTGCAGTTGCTACTGCTGCTGCAGTTGCTGCTGCTGCAGTTGCTGCTGCTGCTGCACTTGCTGCTGCTGCTGCAGTTGCTGCCTTATCCATTTTAATATAACACTATGTGTTATTCTACCCACCCTAATGTGTATCACACTGCTATATATTTACTATACAATTACGACACCATACATTACTCTGCACACTGCACCATGCCAGTGAGTGGAACGCGGTCTGAAACACGGTAGGACAAACACCTCAGCCGTGGCAGATCACTGTTACAATTCAGTGGGCTCACATGACATTGACTTCTCCAAGACAGAGGTTCTCTGCAAGCCATCTGGCTATCATGAGAGATTCGTTCATGAGGCGATCCACATATACAAACACAGAGACAATTTCAACCGAGAAGATGGATTCTGGCTTAGCAATCATTGGAAGGACGTAATAAACCATTTCGGATCTTAACTGATTGTGTTCACGTTACGGTGACTTTCAGACCGCGTTCCACTCACTGGCATGGTGCAGTGTGCAGAGTAATGTATGGTGTCGTAATTGTATAGTAAATATATAGCAGTGTGATACACATTAGGGTGGGTAGAATAACATAGTGTTATATTAAAATGGATAAGGCAGCAACTGCAGCAGCAGCAGCAGCAAGTGCAGCAGCAGCAACTGCAGCAGCAGCAACTGCAGCAGCAGTAGCAACTGCAGCAGCAGCAGAAACTGCAGCAGCAGTAACTGCAGCAGCAGCAGCAGCAGCAACTGCAGCTCCCTTTGATGCTGTTAATCCTGCATAATGCACATGCATATGCAGTACTAATCACATTCCTGCATTTCCCATAAATATGCTAAATTCATTTTGAAATGCAAATTCCTTTGTCAATGCGCCCAGCTTATATATATGCTCCAAGCTCGTGTGCTGTTTCATTCAGACTCTGTCGCCTCGACGGACCTGGTTTTCACCTGAGGACGGCTGCTTGCGTTGTGGCCGAAACGTCGTGAGAATTGTTTTATTATGTTTTATTTTTATTATTTTATTACTTCCCTTCTACGTGACTTTACCGAAAGAACCAAGAAGATTCTTCATGGACTTGCAGTGTTTCCAACACCGCACAGCCCAATGCCTTGGAGATAAACTTCTGCTCACTAGGCCCAGGAGACAGCCAGAGATCTTGCGGCGTGAATGGGCTGGGAATCCCCAATGCATGATTTGCTTCTGAACATAATCTCTCATCCACAAGGCCATCCCTGTTTTGAGGCTGGCCCGACTGGCCCCTTTTTGAGGCATTCCAAAATCAACTAAAATATGCTCTCAATCTACATCTTATAGCCCTCTGAAAGGCAAGTCAATGCCCTTTCCAAAGTCAATAATTGCATTTGCATAAGGATCATAGTTCTACACGGCAACAAATCTAAAATATGACAATAAATGACAATGTATTAATAATGATATTGCTGTGTTTTTTATATACACCAGCCAGTGTGACCCAGCACATTATAACTCATCTCAAACAATCGTAAAGGCACCACCCAGTGGCAACTGTCCCTCTAGGTGCAATGTGACTCAGCATCTGGCCTGCCAGTAGCGGGTGGGGGGTGTGCTTTGTGTAATCAAAATTGCGCAATTTTCAGGTAAATATGTTATTTGGTTAATTTAAATCGCGACGCTGCTGGCACACTATGGCCTACTCTTGCACTTGATGTCGAGGGGATCTTTAACATCCACTGTGAATCAGATGGTGTGTAGTATTATCGTGGTTATTACACCCACAACAATATTCAGGGCGGCTGCTAGATTAGAACCGTGAACCTCTACGACAACCGCCAGGCCATATCACCGTGCCGGTGACGTGGTTAATCTCTACGCCGGAATCGAGAGGAAGACGGCTGGAAAATGCCAAGTTGCTGACGCAGTTCGATTCACGAGAGAGAGAGCGTTGAGGCCCTCCGCGCCGGGAAATGGCTGTGCACCCCCCGAGCGCCGGGGAAGCTCGTACCGTGTCTGCGGCCGTCAGATTGATGCCCAGGCCACCCGCCCGCGTGCTCAGCAGAAACACGAAGATGTCCGATCTGCGGGGAAATGCATCGGTCCGTCACGGGGACGCTCTGTCCACTCAGCGCACTGCTCCGTCAATGCGCGAGCGCTTTAACGCGAGTGAAATGGCAACATCAATCCATCCCTAGGGTGCTTCACAAGAAAAAAACAGCACTTCGTAGGGAGACCGGTAATGACGATACGACAGGGGTACCTGGTCTGGAAGTCGGCCACCATATCCCTGCGCTCGGAGATCTTTGAGGAGCCGTCAAGGCGGATGTACGTGTGGTTGCGGTACACCATGTACTCCTGCACCACGCGGGACGGAACAAGCGGCGCCATCATCAACAACAACGACTCCGTTCGGCTCGGTCAAAGTCCAGGCCCTCTAGATATTGCAACACCACAGGGTTCGGTGACATAAAATGCAACAACTCAGAACCCCACTGTTAAAAACTTTTCAGGAGTGTATATTTACGTGAAGCAGGGGTATATCACATACATGTATGGGAAGATCTTTGATCAGCTCGCATTATTTGTGGTAGGCTCGCAATCACCATGTCATGAGGTCAAAGTATGATTAAGGTTGAACTGAGTCAAATGAATAACCCCTGATGGGAACATTTGGTAGGAGATGCCAGTTTAAGTGCTGTGGTTACACTTGGTCCCATCACAAGGGTTTTCACTGGGGACATAGGGGCCGTCCATAAATGACGTCACGCACCTAGGGGGGGGAGGGGGGGTCAGACATTTGTGACGATGTGTGATGTGGGGGGGTTTTAGAAATGTGACGTCACGTAAAAATGCTCAACTTTAAATAAATATAAACACGTTCTACTTAATTAACTAGAATTGTTATAACACTAATTTTTCATTATTAACTTTTTTATTATTTAAATTTATTAAGGTCACCTTTTATTTATAGTATAGATTATATTATGATGTTAAACATAAGAACCGGAAGTCAAACTACGTCACACTTTTATAGAGAATAATACTTCGTCAGGAAGAGGAAGTGCAAATACAAATTTTTTGCAGTCGTTATATTAAAAACCTCTCTCGAGAAACGGTGCCTTAACGCGGCGAGAGTTTGTGTACGTCTGAGAAGCTGATCGCTATACCGTCGAGAGCCTAGTGCTCTCAGAAGGGTCACCCAAGGCGGGAAGACTTCAGTGGAGACGTCAGACAAAACCCGTTTCGAAAGGTCCCCACATGACCTTTTCAAATAAATTGTGATCCAAGAAAGCAACGGGAAACTACTTGGATTATTTCTCCCTTGAAAACTTCAATGATGACAAGCAAAATCAACAAAGGCCCTGAGTATTGGCGTCCTTTAAATAGGACAGGGGTGCTAAGAATCTCCGAGCTTGTGTCAAAGAATCCTTTCAAAGTAGCAACTTGGAACGTTAGAAGTTTACTTCAAGCAGGAAAACTAGCCAATGTCATACAAGAAATGGATCGACTTAAAATCAACATAATCGGTCTAAGCGAAACTAAATGGCCTGGAACAAAAAAGTGTATATCGAGCGAACACCACATCTTCTGCTCCGGAGGAGAAGAAAACACCAAACAAACATACGGTGTCGCCTTTATAGTACACAAGAAATTAGCGAATAAAGTCAACAACTTTACCCCAGTATCAGAACGAATAGCACTACTACAATTAGCAGGCAATACAGTCAACGTGAACATTCTACAGGTTTATGCTCCAACAGCAGATAAACAAGATCATGAAATCGAATCGTTCTATGAGCAACTAACCAACAAGCTGAAGCCGCTGAAGAAGCAAGATATCACTATAATCCTCGGCGACTTCAACGCCAAGGTTGGCCACGGTCGAATGCAGAACATTGTCGGAGAACACGGACTAGGAACAAGGAATGAACGAGGCGACAGACTGGTTCAATTCTGCCAAGAAGAACGTTTCAGTATTGCTAACACGTGGTTCCAATTACCACCTCGACGACTGTACATGTGGACCTCGCCGCAAGACTCCGCCAACAACATCGTCAGGAACCAAATCGATTATATCCTAATTAACATCAGGTTTAAGTCCAGTGTGATTACAGCAAAAACCTACCCTGGAGCCGATATATCGTCAGATCATAACCCAGTAACAGCTACAATAAGACTCAAATTGCGATCAATACAATGTACAAAGACGAGACGAGCAGACCTGGAGAAACTGAAGAACAGCGCCAATAAAAGACAAGTAGAGCAACATCTCAACGATAGCATCCGCTCAATAACAACAGAAACAGCAGATGTTCAGGAGTACTGGCGCTCGTTCAAACAATGCATCACAGAAACAACAGAAGTCATGCTGGGACATCAGCCACCGAAAAAGAAACAACGATGGATGACACATTATATTCTCGATCTAATGAGCAAACGAAGAATGTACAAAAATAACGACTTGAAGAAGTACAAACAAATGCAACAGAAGATCAGAGAAGCAATCCGACAGGCAAAAGAAAAGTGGATGGAAGAACAATGCGCCGAGATTGAAGAACTAATTAAAAAACATGACAATTTTACTCTGCACAAGAAGCTCAAAGAAGCTGGTAACATCTACAGACCAGCCCCAACAGCTACCTTGTATGCGGACAACAACCAACCAATCCTAAATAAACAAGAAAAAATGGACACCTGGACAAACTATATACACAAGTCAGGCAAAGCGTGCGGGCCCGACACAATCCATGTAGAATTGCTCAAACTATTAGACAGCAACAACATACGACAACTGACTAATTGGTACAATCAAATATACAATGGCAATAAAATTCCATCCGACTGGCTACAATCCATCTTTGTGGCCATACCAAAGAAAGCAACAAGCCGGAAATGCGAGGACTACAGACTGATAAGCTTGATGAGCCACATGCTGAAAGTCTTCCTGAAGGTGATCCAACAGCGCATACGCTCCACATGCGAAAATGCATTGAAGAACACACAGTTTGGCTTCTGTAAAGGACTAGGCACAAGAGAAGCAATCTTCTGTCTACAGATACTACTACAGCGATGCTACGAACATCAGAAAGAAGTGTACATCTGCTTCATAGATTACGAGAAAACCTTTGACTCAGTCGACCACGACCGACTAGCAGCTCTATTAAAACTGGGACTAGATAAAAACGACATCAACGTCATCATTGCTCTTTATTGGAAGCAAACAGCCCAACTCCGATATGACAACGAATTGACAGACCCAACACCAATACAAAAAGGTGTACGACAGGGCTGCCCACTTTCACCCAGTCTTTTCAACATCTACTCGGAGCAGATTTTTGATCGAACACTAGCAGATAAAAACATTGGTATTAAAGTCAATGGACAATACATCAACAACATCAGGTATGCTGACGACACTGCACTGCTGGCCGATTCAGAACAAGACCTACAACAAATCTTGGACGAGGTTGCCACAGAGAGTCAAATATGGGGCTTACGAATTAATAAAAAGAAAACAAAGGTTATGAAGGTCAGCCGAACTACAAGCGAAATAACAATCAAGCTGGGCAGCGAAAAATTGGAACAAGTACACCGATTTAAATACTTTGGTGTAATCATTGACGATCAGTTGAACCATGAAGTCGAAATCAAGAGCAGAATTGAACAAGCAAGGCAAGCATTTATTAAATGGAAAACACTCCTTGCAGACCGCAACTTGAGTATATCACTGAAACTGCGCACACTGAAATGCTACATCTGGTCAATTTTGCTGTACGGAGTAGAGACGTGGACACTGACAACAACAGCAACAAAAAGGCTCGAAGCTTTCGAAATGTGGCTGTATCGAAGGATGCTGAAAATCCCATGGACAGCCAAAACCACCAATACACAAGTTCTGCAAGATATGGGCACTGACAGGCAACTGCTGAAGACCATCATTAGCAGGAAGTGTTACTACCTAGGCCACATTGCCCGAAACGACCACAAATACCAGCTATTAAAGCAAATCCTGGAAGGAAAAATCGAAGGGAAAAAACGACCAGGACGGCCAAAAACGACATGGCTCAGTAACATCAAAACATGGCTACAATTAACAACAGCACAAACTCTACACGCCGTGCTAGACCGGGACCAATATCATCGTGAAGTCGCACACGCCGTTAGGCAGCACTAAAGAAGAAGATATTAAAAACGCTTGATAGTTTCAAATAAGAATTTTAAAAACGTAAGTACTATTATTTCTGTCATATCAATCGACATAATTTTAACTCACACACATTTGCTTATTAAATATTAATTTTTAATGTCAGTATGACATTTTTATACTATTATTATGTTACGATAACATTTATAATAATATAGGGAGAAAAGTTTTTGGGTATAAAGATATCAAACAGCCATTTTTGAGCATGGAGGGATAATTCATCATGGAGTACCTACTAAATATACGTCATTCGGCAAGCGTACAATAGCCAACACATCCTCCATGATTAATTATTCCTCCATGAAATTTTTGTTCTTTGTACCCAGAAAATGGCGTCATGCTTCTTTTTGCCATTGTCCTACTATGAACCATGAGTGACTGAATTGAACCATTTAGGATCTTTCATTTAACTACGGAGTTCCCTTATGGACATGAAAAAAAAATGTAACCGCTCACAATTCAGTATATCATGTGCACGATTTAGTATTTATGCGCAAAAAAATAATAAAGTTTTTTTTATTCCATGAAGGAGCATTTTGCTTCTCCATGGGAGAATGGAGAAGCATACATTTTGTAAATTTTTTGAATGATTGTTATTAAACATTTTGATTCTGATTCTAACAGGGATTTTCATTCTGTGGAATGAATATGTGATTGTTGTTATTGTACTCTCCATTTTGCTTCGTTCTACTACAAGGTTTCAAGTATTTTTTTACGGTTATAATTACTTTTATATTGTTTAATTATAAGAGAATTTCAATATAATATTCTGAACATCTGCAGTTTTAGCTAGATGATTAATATTTTCAAGTGAATTTTATGCTAAATTTAAGCTTTCCAACACCTCATTTTAATACGTGTTTTCTCCTACAACATCAGAGTGCAGTGCCACATTAAATATGCACTACAATGATAACAGTTTAAAGTGATTTGAAGCAAGTTTTATTTTCAAAATGGAAATATAGTTTTAGGGGGGGGGGGGGGGCAGAGCTTTGTGACGTCATCTTTGAAGGGGTCTGACTTTTTGTGACACTGTGTGACGAGGAAGGGAGGGGGGGTAAAAAATCTGCCAAAATCGCGTGACGTCATTTATGGACGGCCCCTTAACAGACGTTAAGACTGACCCAAGTTCAGGGGGTGGCATGTGACTGGTTTCCTTATTTAGACCCAGGAGGGCACCATCGATATGCGATGAATATTTTGTGAAGGAGATGTGGGTTACCATACAAGGCGAGTGTCAGAAGCATTTTTGTTTAGCTAAACCACGGCAATCTGCCCTTAAACACTGGCAACACGATGACGTGGCCACGTAGACGTGGCAAAGTATTCAACATCCATTCCAGAAACTCCCCACAAACGGCCACGGCAGGAATGGAATCACTTACTGCATGTGTAAAATAAGGCCGTGGTAAAGGGTGTGTTAACCGCTGGGCTACCCAGCGTAGACAATTATGATATACAGAACAGCGTCATGTCGTGCGAGTCTGCTTTCACTGCTGCTTTTATTCCCCAGCCATCATCTGACTCGGGGCCTGTGGTCAGCAGAGCAAGGGTTGTGCTCTATCCAAAGAGTGAACGCAAACCACTCATGAGCATCATTGTGGAGAATAAAAGTATGAAAATAACTAAGTAGCCAATACGCCTCCTGCACATATTCGTCTCTCCACTATAAAAAATGTAAGTATTTTTTTTTACAAATCCCGTCAGCTACGAAGCCTTCTGAGAGTTTTTTTTCAGCACTGTTCGTTTTATACAAGTCTGGACCGGTTTAGACATTCTGCGTCTCATCATCAGTCAGGCTCGCTTAAACCAACACTGACCAATACACAACATAAACATTTGGTGGAACCATGGTGCAGTGCGGTAAGAAGGGTAGGCTTGGCTCGTTCACATGTTTGTGTTGACATCGTCCTCCTTTTCCCCACACATTTGGTTTGTACGATCGCCCCATTACAGCAGCCAGACAGCAATGAGCGAACAAACTGAAGACACTCGAGCGAGTGAGAAAGTGAGCGAGCACGCATCGCTACCTCCAGCAGGTCGATCATGCGAGTCATCTGGGAGTAGATGAGGACGCGGTGGCCCTGCATCTTGAGACGGCACAGCAGGCAATCCAGCGCGTAGAGCTTGCCGCTGTCCGTGATCAGCGTCTCTTTGTCTGCAAAGCACATGTGGACGCGCGCACGGGTCGGTGAGTAACACGAGCACAGTCTGTAGTGAGGGGCTGCCCATTTCCATAGCACGGACGCACCGACAAAAACCCACCCCACATTGGCACGGGCACCCATTAAAGCTGTAATGCTCCACACTGAAATGGCACTCGTCTTTGAGATCCTTTCAATGGATTGCATGGCTAAACTACTGCACATCAACTGCAAAAACACTGATGCAAATGCTTCATGGTTTCCAAAAAAAATCATATAAATATATTTGTATATAGCCACTAATCCACCAGCTCTCTGTACCCATGTCATATAAGTTCTTACACAAGTGTAAAACATTTCTCCTGCACCTTTGCTTTGCCTGCCATATGAATGCCCTTTGGAGCGTTTTGACTCTGGTGCAATTTAATGCCCAGATAAAGACCTCCGTACTTCCCGTCTCTTGACACTTGATTAAATTTTCTTTAAATAGCCATTGAGCACAGGCCCAAAGGCCCAAGATGTCAAGAGGTCAGCAACAAACAGCAGTTAACATGCTTCAGCTTGTGAAGAGAGGCGATGAGAGGAAATTGTGCAAGTCTAGGCTGTCCAGTTGTTCAGCATTAGCTGAATAGCACCAAGCTGGAAGTCCGAACCTCTGCTATGAACTAATCGCATGACACTTGAATTCTGATGCCCACAGCCCCGATCGGCCTTCAGGTTTGTTAGAGGTTTGTGGTTCAAATCTAGCAGGTGCACCCTGGTTACCACCCTGGTTACCACCCTGGTTACCACGGAAGGCTCGCTGTGCTTTACAGTGAACACACCGTAAAGCACAGCGCGCTGTCCGTTTAACAGTGGACAATAAAGATCCCGTGACGACATTTGAGATGAGCGGGCCTTTCATTGTGTGCCGGCGCCAAAGCCCAAATTTGAAATAAACTCACAAAGTTAGTCAACCGGGATTGCAGGTGGGAATTATATCTTCTTGCTGGCAAGCTAATGCCCACTTCTAGGCCAGTGCCCGACCAATCCTGTGTTGAACAGCTGCCACCCGGGGTCCCCTTTGAAATGTGAGATGAGACACAAGGTGCTGTTCAGAGTTGCTGAGGCATTTGATTGCCGTATAAATGTTGTTGTCATAAAAAAAAATACAAGGGTAGGGGTCAGGGCATTTGGGAGGGAAAAGGGGAGGGGGGTTCCTACGATGAAAACAAGTAGCTGTTCGTTATGTTATACAATTTATGTTGCCATAAACAAATTACAATTCCGAAAGCGATGTGGTTAGTTAATTTTTCCACGGCATTCACACAGAGCACAGCGCGTGACACTGGCACCCGGGTCTCAGCACCAGGCCTCCACAGCACCTCAACGAACCTCAGTCACGCGAGACCAATCACCTCCACTATACCCCCAGGAAGTTTCCCTGCGTCTACCGCAGGTTAGCAGCCGTGCATCCACCACCCGATGCATGCGTCTACAGATTTCATAATTAAGGTTTGTTTGCGTTAGAGTGCGTAAGTATAAATGTGTTGTTAACCCAACCGATGATGCTGGATTAAATTACCAGCAAAACGTTGTACTAAAATTGTAAATGTTGTGGACTTACTCTCCAACACACTGGTGGGCTGAAGTAGTAACTAATTGGCATGTTTTGTTTCCGTGATAAACCTTACTAACAGGCTGTGTCGGATGGTGGTGGGTTAACGACACATTTATACTTACATTACCTAACCCGAAAAAAAACCTTTATTATGAGTAATATTGGTCGTGAAAGCCTGTGTCAAACTGTCTACATATTTAATGCCGAACCAGCATCAACATCATCGTCTTCATCATCATCATTAACATGAACCACACTCCATAGGCACTGCTCGGATCAAGACCTCCCCACCACACCGCTACGATGCAACAATCCAAGTAGCCGTAGTGCACGTGCCGATCTCTGCACCGGAGCTGCGCCAACCTCATGCCAACTCATGTGGCTGGCGCTGGTGATGGAGCTTTTGTCAAATTAGCTCCAAAATTTGGGCCCAAAACGCCACTCTCATCAGGAATTTTAAAAGCAGTGTGGCTCATGAGCAGGAAACGCACGGAGCGTGGCCGAATTGCCGTGCGATTAATTGCCGAGCGGTAGAAACAATCAGGATATTGCAAGGCGCCTTGCGGGCGTTTCACTACATAAAGGTGCAAGATGAATGCGATTATCACTGTCAATCTACACAAAATATCAATACGAACATTGTAAATGGTGGTGCCCATACGATGGAAATGACCCATATGGTACTCATAGATGTTATTCTAAGGACAAAGGTTTATTATTGTAAATAGGTCTTTAAAAAAAAAAACATTACTGTAAATAAAGAAATAAAACAAGCAAAAACAAAAGGGAAGTGCATAATGACTGGCGGGTCGCGGCCGCTGGAGCGAGATTGGGGTCGCAGACGTTTTCGACACAAAACACGGGGACCGGGGAGACCTCGGCAACAAAACAGCGCGCGGCCAGCGGCACGGCTGCCCCGCGCGTGCTGTACAAACAGGAAGGGGCTATTACTGGGCTCCGGTGCCGTCAGCACTTCCACACGGCCCTTGTTATGTAAAACGCGGCAAGGAGGCCGAGCAATGTTTTCATTTGCGTGGGGCGGGACCCCGAGCGCCCCGGCCTCCATGAGCTCCACTATTGCATCTCACGCAACCCAATCAACACGAACATGGAGCACCATCAACACGGCACCGTCAAGACGGACACGCAGCACCATCAACACAGCACCACCGACACGCAGCACCATCAACACAGCACTGTCAACACGAATACGCAGCATCATCAACACAGCACTGTCAACACGAATACGCAGCACCATCAACACAGCACCACTGACACGCAACACCATCAACACAGCACCACCGACACGCAGCACCATCAACACAGCACTGTCAAAACGAATACGCAGCACCATCAACACGGCAATGCCAACATGGCACTGTCAACACGAATACGCAGCACCATCAACACGGCAATGCCAACATGGCACTGTCAACACGAATACGCAGCACCATCAACACGGCAATGCCAACACGGCACCGTCAACACGGACACGCAGCACCATCAACGAAGAAGCGCAGCAACATCACCACGAACACCCAGCACCATCAACACGAACACACAGCATTGCCAAAGAAGCATTTTTAATATGTCTAGGCAGTGTAATGTGGTTTTAATCAGAAGTTATTATTTAGTTCATTTTGTATTTGTGCCATTCTTACAGAACAAGGTTATCACAAAAGGCCCAAGAGAGAGCCACACGTATCAACAGTTGAGGGGCTTCTTGGCAGTGCTGTATATGTGAAGAGCTGATTATAATGCGCGATGGCTTAGTGGATTGAGTGCTTGTTGCTCAGCTAGTCTGGATGGGGTTCCATCGATTGCCGTTTAATACACTCTGCAGGGACATTGCCTAGTGTACGGTTTACTGTTGAGAAAACGTAATATGTATCTTGAACTTCTTTTGCACCGTACGTAGCCAACCGTGCTAATCAGAGATGCGGGGAAGGACAACAAACTAACCCACAAAAAGCAGTTCAAAAGAAATGAGTTTTCAAACTAATGGAATAAGGGCAACACCAATTCTTCTCGTGAAATATCTTTACGAAACAAAACGGCTCTTTTGCATGTTGTTACCGGCCGTGATTAGCTCCTGAATGACAGCGTGGCCATTATCAGGCCCACAAGCTGGCATTGCTTTCTTCCTGTTTTCTGGCCGAGTCCCATGTTCTTGGTGAAGCAGCTCAGGAAAACGGCATTATTCACACACTTCCCCTTGCCGGAGGTTACCATGGAGGCCCGAGGCAGGGTGGGGGTGGTAGGGAAGCAAGCACACACACAATAACGCGTCGCCCCCGTTAATACGTACACAACGCAGAGGACGCGGCACGCGACACACACAGGCAAACAGGGAGCAGGCACGCGGCAAACGCGCAGTGCCCAACGTTCAATGGAGCACGCAGCACCGAGTGCACAAAGCAGGACATGATACAAAGCTGTACCAACATAACACGGCACGTTAATACGGCATGCAGCATTGAACGGGGCAGTAGAAGGCATACAGCACCACTCGAGGTTGTAATTCCCAAGAACATTTGACTATGCTCTTATTGTTATTCACGTTTCAAACGTTTGCAATGACCAATTAGGTGCCAGGGTTCAGTCTGAGTCCAAAGTTATACAACGGTTCTCGAGTGCACTGCGGACTGTGTAGCGGTCTCATCAGCGATGACCGATTGCGCTAAGCACCCCGTGCACGGCAACTTCGGCCTGGCATTTGATTTACAGTATTCAGCAATGAGGAACCGAGCCGTATTTGTGCAGAGAGGGGGCAGAAAACCACTTCCATACAGCCGTAGAGGCGGTGTCTCGTGACTGTGGTACGAGAGGCACGCAAGCGCCACACGCTATTCTATGGCGTCTAGTTCCGGGGATTTGTCCTCGAAACGTGACACTTGACCGTCAACAAGACGTTAAGCAATAAATAGCTATTTCACCCAGAAGCAGTGATGCATCCGTGCGGCCCGACTTGCTGCACGAGACGGACTGAAAACAGTGCACAGATTCAGCACTCGTCTCCAACGGTGACCTGCGCCAGTCATTGAAATTCCAAATTACCATGGCAGTTCCAGCCATTTTTGACTTTCCAAAAAGCATTAATACAATTTTCGGCCCAAGAGAGACCATATGCAGAATTGACCGGCAACTTGGTGAGTCAAGATTCTTATTATGAATTATCAAAACAGTACTGTGGGAAAACACGCAAAGTATATTAAATAAATCAAACTTGAAACGATGAAATTGAAACATGCAGGCATTAACAAAAGAGGTCGCACACAGGAAAGCAGGTGGCTCAGGTGCTGTCATGACCGGGATCACAGGCTAAGTTGCAACGTTGGCGCGCGTGTTACGCACCACGTGACGCTTCACCCAAACAGTCCCTCTCCCTGGGGGTGACCAACGAGGGCCTTTACACGTTCACAGAGGAAGTCTCATTCTCGGCACTAATTTATAGATTCCGGACAGTGCTAGCTCTCCCACTTGACAACGGCAAGAGCGGCGGTCATAAACAGCGATTGCGATGCACTCATGGCCACGACAAACCTGGCTCAGAGGGAGGGCGCAGAGCGGCCGAGCCACGAGGGCCGGTGCCACCACAAAACTCCGTCAACACCACCTGCAGAAACTCCCCCTTCTGCTTTGCAAAATTCTGACGACTCGGTTGGAAAGCCCTAAGGCTTACGGCAGCACAGTTACATTCAGATAACGGTGCTAAATCGATCACCATTCTATGTAAATAATATATACTGTATATACATTTTAACACGGTTCCTAAGCACACTCAAATTCCCAAAGAAAAAAACAGTACAAAGATGTAATAGGTAAGAGTTAACACATATCTTGAATTGACAAAGGGGAAAAGAAACGATGAGGAGAGGGAATTCCAAAGTGCCGCAGTGAAAGTAAAGAAGCAGAAATATACGTGAGGTGACCTGTCGTGTGGTGAGTGGGTGAGTGTGTTGTGACTGCAGTGTGATGAGGGGGAGAGTGAGTGGGTGAGTGTGTTGTTGTGTTGTGATCTACATTGTGGTGGTGGTTGAACTCGGTCGGAAGAATTAACATATGCAGTTCACGGGAACCGTAACGCGGTAGTCGCCATAGAAGAGTGATACGCAGGTGACGAACCACCGGGTGAGCGAGTGATATACTGCGCTTTACTGTGAATATAACATTACACAGAAAAATGTTCTACTTGTCACTAACAGACACCTAAGTGGGCACCAACCCCAATGAATAAAAAACGACTAGAGGCACAGAACTGCAGGATTCCCACCATACAGGATTGCCACCACTCAGCACCACCAACGCAGCATCAACTAGCGCTCGACATGGCAAGACAAAAATCTGACTTTAGATCAAGATTCACCCGGTTCGATATGGCGACGGTGATCTTTGTGAGTTCGATATCTTTTGATTAATCATTCTTAAATGATCCAAGTTCATTATTTCTTTCGCAAGGGAGACACCAGTGACTCGAGATGTTCAAGCAGCAGTTCGGTAACGTTGCACTTTAAGCCCGCGTCTCATATCGTCGCCCGTAGGCATGCTTTGCGACACCAACACAAGATGCCCCTTGGTTTTGTGAATGACATCACAGAGCTTTGATAATGCCTTTTGCTTTTCCCTGTTTAAACAAAATAAAACTTTCATTCAATGGAATAAATATCCTTCAAACAATGCCAACACATAACACCACCCCACCCCCACAACTTCCTTTACATGAAAAAGTTTTACACGTGAAGCGTGGCGTTAAAACGCATTTTTTCCCCCAGTCCTAATCACAATTACTTTCCACGTGCCCTTCGGGGGGAAAGGATCGATTGGATTTATAATAACAATGCAACTGACGACACAATTCAATTGCGGGTGACGTAAATTTAACCTGGCCAGTGCCTAATCTGTAGTCGGCTTGAGCAGGCGAGATATGAACGCGACGGTTCCACGTTGCGCACGGCGCGAATGCAAACGCAACCATCTCTTGGGAAGATTCGGATGTGGGCCCTGCCACCGTCCAACGCAGAAGCCACACATGCCACACCATTTCGGCGCAGGCATGGAAGCATCCAGGAGCTGTGGTAGCACGATACCGCGACGACTGACAGCGAGCACGCGCGGTGCCAACACCAGCAGGAACCGCACCCATCACCTGATCGCCACCAGCAACACTCCAAATGTCAAGGCCCGTACAGGAAGGAAGCGTTCAACGCTTCCCGTCAAGGCGTGAGGGGTGGCCGCCGTGTATTCCCCAGCACGTTGACACCGTGACGCTTGCATCACGAGCGGCCCCCGCTGCTGAGGCTTTCCAGACAGGCACGGACTTGCATCGGCGCGGATGACAGAGACACGGACTTTGCCTCAATACGAGGGGGCACGCGCGCACAATCACAACTTCTGCGTCTTACGCAATCCGTTTCAAATGGCTCGAACTTTCTTGATGACAACCGCAACGAGAAGAGTCAAACACATTAAGGAGCTACTCTGGTGGTGGTGCCCGGGCACGTGTAAAATCGTCACCCTAGTCATATGCAGTTGCTTATCCGTTTGATTTTTAGTAAAAGTGAAATCTAAAATTAATTAATTGGTGAGTATTAAACAAATCCTCGAACATACTTCTCTGGCATCCGTCACAAACGGTACTCGTCCTAAATAGTCAATCATTTCCACCATAGGAATATACAATTTACACCACTGGCTCAGGAACTGAAACCCCACCATGCATTATTTAATTTATTTTCCAATCATTTTAAATAGCAAAATTGTATTCCAATAATTTTTTTCTCTCGATTATATTAAGATTATCGATAGAGCATTCAGTTTAAAAGGACTATCGAGATAACTAGGAGAAAATAATACAATAATTATTTTACATGGAAAGTAGACACCTTTTACTACAATAATGGAAAGTAGACACCTTTTACTACAATAATGGAAAATAGACACATTTTACTACAATAATTTCAAAGGTGGAAGAAATTTTGCTCGCTCCAAGTGTTCTTGGAGGAGACGCAAGGCACTTGTTGTATCGTGGCAAGCTGCTACACCGAGCCACGGGCAGAGGGCACCGTGACTGGCGCAAATATGACGAGAGAGGAGCGGCAGCGAGAGGAGAAAACAAAACCAGCTGAACAAGAGCCAGAGACACCAAACCAAACAAACGCACAGACAGGGAGTCGGGGTGGGGGGGCTCTCTGGAAGAGCTGGCGATAGACAGACAGGGGGGTGCTGGGCTGGGTCCTGCTCCACCAATTTTCTTTGTGAGCCCCCTCGTCCCCCCAAGTTCCCTCTCCTTTGCGGTATATCACCGTCACGGTGGGGCCCCACACACAACAACCCGATGGCCCCAAATCCGAGAGGAGCTGGAGCCGGGCTTGCTCCCCAGTAGAATGCGTCACATCAGTCGTGACGAGAGAGCTGCTCCGAGCAAGTGGAGTGAGCCACTTAGTGGCACCGCCGGTGCAAACCGCGCTGCTCCTAATGCAATGCTGCCGAACGATGGCACAAGCCTCGCTTTCCATTTGAGAACAGAGGAGGAAATGAGCAGCGAAGGAGCTCTGAGAGCGTAGCTAAGTGCGTGCTTCACAGGCACTGCGAGTATGAACACTTGATACGCCATTGGTCTGTCGTGCCAACGGACGATACGCTCGACTTAAGTGGATGGAGCCTTGCGACTAGAGTCATTGCAATTGTCACTGCAATTAAATATCAGTTTGAGGATGAAGAATGTAAAACGAATCACTTGAGCATTTTCAGTCATTGATTCTTCTATCCATGTTGAGGATCCAGGCTACCAGATTGACTATATTCTTACAGCTTTGTGCAGTAATCTTCGACAAATCTCTCTCAGTGTAATATGTTTTCCTGGTTAACAAACTATATAAATTAGCATTTTACAATCAAGCTTTTATTTAGTGTATTAACCTAAGCAACAAATCAGAAGCAACAGCAAAAAAAAAGTTTTGTTTTGTGACATGAGATTAATCAATGGTGGGAAAAAGGTTAACCTACCAATGTATACTCTTGTATTTATACGGCACTTGTTTTTGTATACTGGCAATATTTTGACACAAATAATTAATCAATCAAGTCAGTAGAGGACTACCTGTATATGGGGCGAAAATTCTTCTGGACTAAGATTAACCACAGCGTTACTAGCAGGCACACGTTTTCTTCTTTTGTTTATGTATGTATGTATGTTGAACTTCTTTCGTAACATACGTAGCCAACCGCGCTAATGAGAGGTGCGAGGGAAGGACAACAAACTAAACACAAAAAGCAGTTCTAAAAAAATGAGTTTTCAATCTAGATTTAAAAATGCATAGCAGCTATGAAAGAGATTCAGTTGCGAGTGATTTAGCCGTTCGGTCGCAACAGTTGCTCTTCTGACTGGGAGGTCGAAGGTCAACATTCGGTCACCGCATTGATGATATTCGTTGTCGTGGTTTCCCACTGATGGGACTCGAATGGGACTTGGATGCGGCCGAGCACAGCAACGTGCCGGAACACCCTTGGCACCTCACCGCACTGGCAGCTGTGGTCAGCCAGGTGACGAGCGCTCGGTCCAGTTCCCATCGCTACCGAGATTTAGCGGAGCTCACCATGCACTGTAGCAAAGTGGACATTTAAGACTCAGTATGCAACTCGAAAATTGGAACAAATTACCTGCAAACTTCGAAAATTATTCTTGTGGAATTAACCACAATCCTGGCACTGTTATCCAATTTTCCTGTTGTGAAAAAAAAGCGCTGAAAGGAAAGGGAAGTATTTAGAGCATTTTAACGGCGGTGGCGAGACTGGGTTGCTGTGCGTATACAAGCCGCCAAAAGTTGAGATTCAACGGCATCATGGGATTGAACCCATGACGATGTACTTTCCACAGTTTTTTTCCACCATCATATTTGACCAAATTTACCTGACCAAAATAACACATTGATAGACTTCGATCACAATTATCATTGCAAGTCACCAGAAAAACATAGGCGAGTGAGGGAAGGCTTTAATTCCAAAAAAATTTTGCAGGGTTCCCAGTGCACGAGGGTGAGGAGGAGTGGCTGGGAGCGCAGCGGGCACGGGCCCAGGGAGAGGGGCCCAGGAAGCGCTCGCTCGGGGTGCGCGGCGGCGAGCGATGATAGCGGCAACCAATTCTCATCGTTGACACAATGGGAGCGGTACCGTGGTTTCCCCTGCGGCCCGTCCTTGACCCACGCGTGCGGCAGCTCATCCTGCGTTTGGTAAACACACCGGGGCCGCGCAGGCTTCCTGCTCAACATCCTTTCTCACACCGTGCAGCCATAAACAGCACGTACTGAGGCCGTGCTGCTGCACCGCACAGCACAACACGGTACACCAAGCAACACATCCTTTCTCACACCGCGCACACAAACAGCATGTACTGAGGCCGAATGCTGCACTGCAGAGCACAGTACTCTAAACAACTCATCCTGTCTCACTATTAAAGATGCCATAGCTAGAAGAGTTCACTCGTTTCTTAAATTGGGAAAGGTGTTTTTTTTAATACATATAAGCGTTTGGGAAGAGACAATGGCAGGGCATTCCAAAGTCGAGCAGTGAGATGGAAAAAGCAGAAGAAGTGGTGTCGTGACCTGTAGTGTGGTGGTTGAATGCAGTGTGGAGGTGGAGGTAGACAGAGTCCTCAATCAACATGGGTGGAGGAGTCAATGAGTGAAGTTCACGGCAACAATAACTATGGCAGCTGCGACAGAAGAGTAACAAGAGGTAACTGACCACCACGGAGCAAGTGATGGAGTGAATGCTGGATCAATCAACCGGGCTGCATTACACTGCATTTAGACAAGTTTGTGTACCTTTTAACCCTTTCCCATTGCGATGACGTACGTGTACGTCATCAGTTTGTCAATAAAAGGCCATTTGGGAGGGTGTGTGGCACAGTTTGGCACCAGCTATCGTAGAGTGCCGTCATGTCGCTACGGTTCTCTTCGCCGAGTACAATGTATTTAAAAACAGCGGCGCTACGCCTCTCGAAATAAAAATGAACTCCAACCGCTTGCACTTTCCCAGATTCAGTGGTGAACGGGACCCACCCTGCAACTTCCAGATGTCTCGGAATGCGAGGGAGTTAATACCTTCCCCAAATGGCTAAACATTTCACAAAGTGCATTTGTGTTCGTCGTCTACCGAACATGTAATACAAAACAAATTAAATTTGACCTGACGGGTGACACAAAGCCACCCAACGAGGCGTATAACTAAAGGATAAGCAAACATAGAAAAAAGTCAAGGAACACAGTGACAGAATGAGCCTTCACACGGAGGTGACGATACGTAGGTAAGCGTGTCACGTTCGCTCATCAAGGCCGTACGCTGCCTGCAATGCCACTGCCACCACGCAGGGACACAATCTGGACACGCAAACTGAATTATTTTTTTATTTAATTCACATTTTACTTCAACTATTTTCCTTCCTGCTTCGTTTTTTTAAGTTTAATAATTCGTCACTTGTCAATGTGGCATTAGTTTGCTCTAGTTCCTCAAGGTTACAAGTGTTTTGTCCAAAACGTTCAAAATTGTATAGAACAAATTGCCTTTAAACATGATTCATTGTTAAAACATCACACTTCGGCATCTCCCAAAGCATCACAATGCGCATTATCTGCTGCCTAATTTTCTAAACATTTTACTTCCAGTCACAGAATTTCGCTTTTATTTTCACTCACACAAACTGCAACTACAAAAATGGCAATCTTATGCGTGTGTGTGTGTGCAGCACTATATAAATACACTGCTGGATGAAGGCCTCCCTACAACCTTTCGGTCATGGGGGTGTTTAACCATACTTCCCCAAGGTGAGGTCAGTTCGGGTTGGTTCACATATCACTTGCCACCAGTGTTTAACCAGGGCTGGGAATCGAACTCGGGTCGCCGGGTTCATAGCGCACGGCGCTAAACACTGCTCCACCCCCACCCAGCCAGATGGACAAGTGCTCAATTCATATCTAGGTAAAAGACCATTGTCAATTCCGCTCTTCGTGGGAAATCTGGAGGAAATACAATTAAAAAAATATACGGCGCACGGGAAGAGGGGACAATGTTGGCGTTGATGATCAACTCGGAGGTGTCGGGCTCCTGCATAGTGGCGCAGCTGCTTCCCGTGTCCTGACCGAGCTACGCGGGGCGGCACTTCAGAGAACGAACGCCCTCGCTGGCAAGAAGCACACTTCATCATCGCCGCTAACCATTTCACTTTCAGATTTTTCACTTTCGTTATTTTTTAAATTAAAATTCAGAATAACACGTAGGCTTCAAATGTTTACCTCAAATCAGGTGTGTCGGTTAGCAGAAGTGACATTGAGCAATGCAGACAGGTTGCCCACAAACAGTTAAGGTGAACGACGTGAACGTCTCTGCACTTCCACGAGCTTACTCGTAAACGCACCTCCGATAATTAGCACGGTTGCCTACGTAAGGTGCAAAAGAAGTTCAACAAACACATATATACAAAAACAAAGATCCCCATATAGCCTTAATAGACTGTATGGGCAAGTGCTGTTAGCGAGCACCACACATATATATATACAAACAAAACGAAATGCGCCACCAAGTGCCACAACAGGAGTCGGATACCATCGACTTCTCTCGAGCGTCATAAAAGCAGCAGTCTCGGACAACTGGTTTGAAATGCATCGGTGTTTAAATAACAATACACAATAACGTGCATTTAGTCAGTTCTCAAGATATCTTATTCCAAAGTTTTCCAAGGAGGTCCTGATAATACAAATTTATCCCACATTAAAGTTGACATAATAGCAGCAGACACAGCCAATCAATATCACTAACCAGTGATTAGGGTATTTTTTACAGGCAAAATAAGAATATTGCCAAGCAACTGGGTAATGGCAGTACTGCAACCAGTCTCAGAACTATGGAATGCCAGTTTAAAATGCAAAAACCTTAACCTGCTGACGAATAATTATTTAATTGCTATTTATAAAATCAGTGCTGTGTTGTTTATTGCGAACTGTCACAGTCCTCCAACTGTCTGCGAATTTTAAATAGCTTCGGGCACGTCAGTCGTTGGCCCATCAAACTCGACTGCATGTAAAAAGCAGCAATTATTTTGGGTGGGTGCATAATATTCCAATACACAAACTCAGAAAGCAGGATTCAGCGCTCTGATACATGCACAGCAAAATTAGGTGAGCCACCAAGCCATATGTAAGTTAAAATACAAAAATTGATACACACTGCCCAAGTCCCGGTGGAAAGATGTTATCCCCCTTGCCTGGTATACAGGATGTCGTGGGTTCGATCCCAACTCTGACGCTTGCGGTATATTTGGAGTTAGCATGTTCTGCCTGTAGTCGCGTGGAATTTTCTCTGGGTTCTCCAGTTTTTCCCTCCACATTTAGAGTCAAAATGCGTTAAAAGGATTTGGCTGCAATAAATTTCCACATGACAAGTCACTTCATTCAGCTATGATTTGTGGCCGGGTCGCTTCTGAAAAAGAGACAGAGAGTTCAGTGGGCCTTACCTGGTAAAATAAAAATAGTTCAATTTTAGTTTAGTTTAAGTCCAAAAACAACCAAAGGCCTTCAAAGGTTGCTGCCACAGCTCTGTAGCAGACGGGGCGGCATCACCACCTACCGGGAATGCGGATGAAGGACCAGCCGTGGAGTGGCGTGATGGCGTGCAGGCCGGCCAGCGGCGACGGAAAGAAAGAGTCGTGAGGCCTCCGCGCCTGAACCGCCCGGACAGGACTCCCGAAGAGCAGCGCCTGCTGTTCCACCGCCCCGCCAGCCTCCAGACGCTCGAACTCCGCGCTCCGGTCCACGCAGTGCCACTGCCGGAACCCAGACACCACCTGCCAAGGCGAGGGATGGTGCAGGTGTCAAGGATCGCACATAAGAAGATGGAGCCAACCAACCGGTGACATTCAAACAGCGCTGTGCGCGCAGCGATATGTGCTATATGGTCAGCTTTTATGCGGCACTGACAAAAGTTACATTATAACAGGATGCAAGCAAGATTAACTATTTAAGACTCAACTTTCCCCAGAGGGGTGGAGCAGTAGTTTGAACATGACGCTATGAACCTGGTGACTTGAATTCGATTTGCGACCATGGCTAATATCAGCAGTGAGTGACGTCCTAACAGTTCTTAGGCCTAAGCAAAAGTGTCAAAGAACGTAAAAATGAAAGTGAAAGGAAAGTATTTACAAAAAACATAAACTATAAAGGAGGTTTTTGTTAATCCTATGACCACATCCATCATTTGGCATTGTGGATGGAAGCTCAGAGCCCCTTTGCAACTTGCCAGGCAGGGGGTTATTTATTGGCTCTCAACATTTCTTGCAATTCACCTGTACAGCAGAATACGGCAACAATATCCCGAAGACCAAATAATAATAAATAAATAAATGCTTTTACCAGATAAGGCCCACTGATTTATATAGCTCTTTTTCAGAAGCGACCTGGCCACAAATGATAGCTCAATGAAGTGGCTTATCATGTGGGAATTTATAGCAGCCAAATACTCAAACGCATGTTTCTAAATGTTTGCATGTTCTCCACAAGCATGGGGAGAACATGCAAACTCCAAATATACAGCAGGCGCCAGGGGTCGAGATCGAACCCACAACCTCCTGTATACCAGGCGAGGTAGTTAACATCTCGCCACCGCGGTGCCCCGAATGTAGGTGGCTGCATTGCTAAAGCAACCAGCACGGTCCAGGATTTCACATCCCAAGGTTTCCATGGCAAACCGGCTCGGTGATGCACACTGATTGCTAAGTCTTCCTCCAGAGGCCTTCAGCCTCCAATAGAATGTTTATTTTTATTTAATCTAATTACACTATGTAACACAATTTTGTTCCTGGGTAGTAAGTGTTATTTCCTAATTGCTTATGCCAAAAAAGTATAGAAAATGGCTATTATTCCCCACAAACTTAGCTTTTGTGACCAGGACAGTGATATTTTGAAATCTACCTATTTTCATTTAAGTCAGAAAAAAAAAATATGAATCAAAATGAACATGTATTTATACTTAAGTAATACAAAAATTACTACAAAAGATTTAGAAGGGAGTAGTTTTTCGAGATTTACGATTATACTGTAAATCACTTTCACGAATCAGCCCCCAAATGTAGTCTCCCATCACGATCTCGTTATACTGTCCTTGGTAGCGGCGTTCAAAGTCGAGCATATCCTGGTGGAAGCGCTTGCCTTGTTCCTCCGAGTACGCTTCCATATTCTCCTTGAATTAATCAAGATGAGCAGCAAGGAAAAGGGCTTTGAGGGACATCCAACAGCCCATTGTGCCGTAGTTTTTCACCAGTCTCAACCAGCTCCACATAATTTCCAACCTTGTGATTGCCCAGGAAGCTACGAACCACTGTGACAAAGCTGTTCCAAGACGCTTTCTCCTTACGAGTGAGCTTCTTGGGGAATTCATTGCACTCCAGGATCTTCTTTATCTGTGGTCCGATGAAGCTTAGAGAAAAAGTCTTGAAGGTACTAGCCACGCCCCCTCGAGGAACCTTTCCGATGGTTCCCGAAGCATCCTTCCCGATTCCGCCTGTCACCTTTGGCCCAGATGTTATTCCCTCTTAGGATTGGATGCCGGTTACATAATAGTGCCTGTACCCAGTTACCCTCTGGCACCCACTGGATGGCACTCTCTCATTACATCACTATTTATATTACTGGAAAGTTCTAGAATGTTCTAGAAGTTACTCCAAGTTTACTCAGCACTGAATATATCTGGAATGTTTTGAAAAATAGGTAAATTAAAAAATATCACTGTCCTGGTACCGAAAACAAAGTTTGTGGGGAATAATAGCCATTTTCTGTACTTTTGAGGAATAAGCAATTCGGAAATAACACTGACTACCCAGGAGCAATAAATAAATAAATACATGTTACACAGTGTTATGTATGGATTAAGGGAAATATTTAGTATAAGCTTTGTAAATATGACCCTGCAAAAATTAAGAAAGCTAATGATGCAGAGCCCCCGCAGATGCACGATCGTACACAACGCTGCCAGCCGTGGGGGACAGATCAGCTTGGCTGGGTATCTCAATGCTGCAGCTGACAAATGTTGCAGGGCGGTATCCAAATAAATTTCGATTTAAAGCTTTCATGACTGCAGGGATTCATCTTCTTTGTTCTTTCGGTAAAGTCACGTAGAATTAAACATTTCCCTTCTACGTGACTTTACCGAAAGAACCAAGAAGAGGTATCCAAATATTCACGCTAAAACCATGCCGCGGTGAATGATAATGGACCTTTCCCTGTTGGGAATCCCAGATCTCCCCTGTGATGAATATTAGGCTTCTCAATGGAACCACACCTCACCCGGTAATGTACAATGGGCTGCCTCGATCGCCAACCTTCCCACGCAAATACTCAGAGAATGGCGATGCACAGCTAGCTGGGTGGTGCTTGTTAAATCAAATCACTGTCACAATTATTCTCTGTCCATCATGACACCTGGGGTGGATAAATTAAATACCAATATAAGGGAAGTCAAAAGTTATACCAGACCCCAGTGGAAATATGGAATTTCTACCACTGGAAAATGAGTACAGCCCCATCATTCACATATGCAGAAAGACAATTTTACTCTGAACATAAATACACAATTTGTGCATGAAGATCACATGCATTGCACACGAAACAAATCAACTTGTAATTGAGAGCAGAATTACTCAAGTTATGATTTTATGACCCGATGATTAAAGCACTGTGCTGTGAACCCAGCGACCAGAGTTCGACTCCCGGCAACAGGTCCTGGTCCCGCCCTTCACCACCCTGACCAGTCTAGTGAAGCATGGTCAAACATTCCCACAATACTGAGAATGTAGAGAGTCCATCCAGCAGTGGGTTGACAAAGGGCTCGTATAAATACATGTATTGCTACCCACATGCCAAATTTCAAGTTTGTTGCATGTTGGGAAGTATGCTAAACATTTCGAACAGACACACATTCACAAATTTCCCTTTTATATAGATGAGTGTGGTCTTGAAAGTGTAATCTCTAAAACCTACAACTGCATTTACAACCACTGATTGTGAGGTGCTCTGCAACTACACACCTGCCAGTTTTCTGTGGCAGCTGTGACCCAATATGTTTATGATTGTTAGGCCAACGGTGAAGTCCTTTATTGCCAGACCCAAATTAGTCTGCATTGCAAATACCACACGGTAGGCAGGCAGACATTGTTGAAGTGCCAAAGTGCTGCGAGTTACTTTTCAGGAGCCAACTCTTATTTTCAAATTTTGGTCGTTCCATTTAGCACATTTCCCCTCTCCTTCCTGCCATGAATTAGAACGCTCCTATCAGCCATTTCTCTCTCATCCACTGAGACAGGGAAGATCTGTGATGTCACCCGCATGCGGCAGCGTTACGCAGTGTGCCTGCTGACGTCACGCACCCCCCCCCACCCTCCGCGTAGGCCGTGTATTAATCCAAGACGAGAATCCAAGTCTCGGGCGAAGCCGGGTAGTAAAGCTAGTCAACGATAAAAAAAATGGACTGGATATCATAAAACTCCATCATCAGGGGACTTTGCGAGAAATTCGGAAAATTGCGTCGCGAGCTTTAATCACGCGTCTTATACGGTCTGGACAGGGAAACCAGGGGACCTTGTGTTGTGTGAGGGGCACAATGCAGCACACTGGACGAGTTGGACAAGAAGCTGGTGTGAGCAGAAAATTAACTTCGCCATTTAAATATAAACTGCTATTATTTCACTGACCACCCATGATGTAATCTATGGCTACACTTAATTTGCTAAGGGCAACAGGAATATTTAAAAATAAATCAATCATCACACAAAGACCTGACATCTATTTTTGATGTATAAATTGCTGCCTGCTCAAGCCTATGCATCCCCATGAATGAGTGGTGTTTCAAGTCACTTTTAATTTGCAAGCATTAAGGTTTGAGATGTGCTTTTCTAAAGTTACATTTCCAGTGAAAAATGGCTCCTTTTTAAAATATATATTTTGAGTATTTGCTTAGGGGAAATTGATAACCAAACTGAACCCATACCCCCCACTGTGTAACCTCCAGTAAATGCAGCACACGGCAGGTGCGAGGGGAAGGCCAGGTCAGGTCATCGCCGAGACGGAATCTCTAAACTGTGGTTGGCGCAGCGGTGGGTTGCGCAGAGCCTACGGGTGGCTCCGCATGGCCACTCCGTAAACACCACCGGCGAGGCATAAACAATCCTGAAACCGAGCGCACTCCACTCCCCTTTTCACAGCCGCTCTTGCGAAACCCGACCCTGCCACAAAGTGACCCGTCCGTGTACCTTGGTACCCCAAACAAAAATTACTGCTTCACTCACTCAGTTGCCCCCGCTAGAATTAGAGAGGTGCCATTACTACGGGTGGCGGTTAAGAAAATAAGCGTCCGTGACAGGTGCAGGAGCCAAGCACCTGCCGGACGGTATGAGCCACGCGCGAGCGAGCTAACGGGCAGAGGTGTGCGGACACCTGCCGGGAGCGGCTGCGACGACAACGCTGCCTGCTAACGTCGCGGCCGTGACACCTGCCGACACCGTGAGGTCATGCCCCCGCCCGGTCATGCCCCCGCCCCCCCACCAAGCATCGAAAACAAACCTGGGAGGGAGACTGTGGTCTTAACACCGCTTATCTGCCGAGAAGAGAATGGGTCGTACAGAGGGGGCATCACCGTGGCTTGACAAGTAATTCCAAAAGACACCTGAGCAGGCAACTGCAACAGCAATCCGTCGTGGAACCCTGGGCTAGCTTACCAGTCAATCTCATTACATTTACATTGTAAAAAACAATATCACCAACTGTAGCTCATCTGTATCTTTGGCTCTGTAGCAGAAACCAAAACCCAACATTGATTATGATGTGTATACATTTTTGTCTTGCTCAAGCCGAAGCAAGCCATGAGAGAAACATAATTTAATGAAGGCTACTCTGAATGGGTTTTGAGAAGGTAAACAGGATGAGAACACAGACAACTCAAACAATAAACAATGACGCTCTTGGAAGCTGCGCCGCATTATGTTTAAATGCAGTGCTGAGAGCGTTCAGTGAGCGTTTAGCCCAACGGCGAGCGAGCTTCGGCTCCTTTAACCTGCCAGCTGCTTTGTGCAATGGTGTTCACGAAACACTCAAAAAAATTATAAAGATTAGCTATCTACGTTGATATCACCAGCCATCTTTCCTGGAAGAAGTGGCCTCAAAACAGGCTCTTCATAATATTAATAGGCGTGTGTGTGTTTATTTTCGCTTGAGTGCATCTGATTGATGAAGGTGAAGTCTAAACAGCCGACAATGTAAGCCCGCGTTATCTGGCGAGCTTCCCGCTCCCGCAAATCATAATGTGCTAGAATCGCCGGCGTGCACCCGCACTATTGTGACATTAGCACATTACGATTGATTACAACGGCCATGTGGTATGATAACATTGAGCCACGTACAATTAATAAATTTTGTCGACCTTTTGAACTTTTAATTACATAAACATTTAAAATTGACCTATGCAATCATGATCCATTAACAGACCAGGTGCTGTGCTCATAACATTTGCTGTAGGACTGCAGTGATAATGACACGCAAACAGACACAGCCACACACACACACTCACGCAAACTTAGCACACGGCCAAGATGACACACAAGGCAGGTGTGACAACCTGTCCCTAATCAAGGCACAGTGCCGGTCTTATTTACCAAGATTAGCATTACCACACACTTGGAGAGTCATGCATCTCCTTTAAAACGTGTTTAAAACTTGGCAGATACTTGGAGAACGGCAGACTTCAGAGCAGCCAATAAAAATTAATTGGGCAAACGTGTATTTACAGACGCAGACAAAGGCATCTTTTACAGGGCAGAGAAAATGCAGAAGCATTTAAATTTATAATTTTATTTGATCAACAAATAATATCAGAAAGCTCCTATTAACACTGCCATGGCACACTATCGGTCACATGGCGAGTACTTGACCGAGGTGTGTGTTGATATAGTTGATGCCCAGGACTGCTTCAGATACAATTCTGCACTGCTGTGCACATCCAAGAACAAAACATGCACCTCTGGTAATGTAGCACATGTCCAACATGGACCCCAACAGCGACCCAACTGAATCCCATCCTGGCTTCTCGCTACCACGTAAACTCTGGACCACGGCGAATCGTCGCATTCGGACACCTGTCGCACGGTCGGTGCGCCCCCTTCTTCTACATGAGTGGAGGACAAAAGAGAGGTCCCACCTGCGACTTCGGAGAGGAGCAAATGATGGGAGCGTGCGGTCACCCTGCTGGTGGCCCACGGAGACCATTTAGCGACATCACAAAAGCAATTCATCAGTTCGCAGCCACCAGCGCCGTCGGATGGTGAAAGAACCCGGACATTGATTCATAACGTTTTTGTCGTTCCAAAAATCAGTTGCTTATCTCTGTTACAGGCTGCGCGAAAGCAAAAAAATTTAGCCACAACACTGACACCCACGCGACATGTAACACACTCCTCTGTGTAACGTAGGTTCATAAATGCATATGCTAGAGCCAGTAATGCAGACTGCATCGTTTAAAACGTTTCCGATCACAGGCGAGCAACAAACAGCACTCTCAAAGTTGTAATAGATAAGAGTTTAACACATCTCTTAAAATTGAGCAAGGTTAGTATTATTAGAACTTGGGAAAGAGACGACTAACAATTATATATTTTTAACCAACTAAGGCCCACTGAGCTATTAAAGCTCAGTGGGCCTTAAGTGGAGCAGTGCTAGGGAAGATACAAAGAGCAGAAAGAGTGGACTAGCCCCATTGTGTGTGTGTAGACAGAGCAATCGTGCTGGGTTCAATCGTTTAATTCCCACTTACAGTCGATAATGTTGTGGGAGCACGCCATCTGCTGGAAAATGGTTATTAATGACCTCAATACATAAAGTAGGCCATTGTATGCAAATGTAATAACAAATCATTGGCAATAACAATGTAGGCACGGCAGGAGTTGGCAAAGCCACGAGTCACTCACCCTTTGGCTAAACCGAAGCAGGGGAATTTTAATATGCGTGATGTGCACATTAAGTGTACACACAGCATGACTTGGATGCACGTAGTGGACACAATTTTGAGGATGAGGCAGGAAATGACACAATAAACAACGCAATGAAAAGGAGAGATGAGTATTGAGTATACATTGACTACATAGAATTTTGTAAAAAAAGAATTATACTTTGGACCAACTAATACGCACCTGGGCAGAGCAAAGATTCAACAGCAAACACACAGCGATACGAGCCAGGTGACCGGAGTTTCACTCCCGGCCATGGCTGGTATCAGTGGCGATGTCTGAAACGGACCTGGACCCTCCCATTTAGTCAACACGTAAAATATGGTCAAAAATACCGACGAGCCAAATGGCAAAGGAAGGCTGTCAACCAGCAGTGGATAAACAAACGAGTGTAAATTATCAACAAAATTAATTATCATGCACAATGCCTTAGGATTGAGAAATAAATTAGGAATGGAGCAACAAAGTCATATCCTGTATTAAATCCTGCAGCAAACAGCATAATTAATCTTAGGAAAACCGCACGTTTCTACGAATGCTGCTCAACCTATTTGAACGCGGCTGCCAATGCATGTATGTATGTTGAACTTATTTCGCACTGTATGTAGCCGATCGTGCCAATCGGAGGTACACGAATCGACCTTGAGGCCTCCCCGTGGCAGGCCACCTCGAGGCAAGGGTGGAAGTGTGGAGTCTCACCTTGGGGAGGTAGCCGAGCAGGAAGGAGGGCACGTCCGAGCGCTGGCATTCGCGCAGCACGGTGGAGGCCGTCCGGCGCGAGCGCACGGCCTGGCGCACGTGGCTCAGCACGTGGCTCGCGTGAGCGGTGAACACCAGCTCCTGTATGGCACAGACAGAGGACGACAAGTCACCCCCCCATCCAAGTGCTTCTCGAGCTCTCTCGCCTCCTCTCCCCGAGCGACGCTTTCCAAGCCGAGCCGTGCTCTTGCTCCGATGAGCAATGAGGCCCGGGGTGGTCCTGCAAGCAACCTTTAAGTAGGCCCGGACAACCGGCGCCAGGCACAGGCCTGCGCTGTGTATTGCATTGGCCATTCGTTCAACAGCGGAGGGAGCAAAGATGATGGGATATGGCGTCAATGTGGCGAGATGTTAGATATCTCGCCTGGTATACGGGAGGTCGTGGATTTGATCCAGACCATGACGCCTGTATATTTGGAGTTTGCATGCTCTCCCTGTGGTCCCGTGGATTTTTCTCCGGATTCTCCGTTTTTTCATTCCACATTTAGAAACATGTGTTTAGAGTATTTGGCTGCTATAAATGTCCACTTGATAAGCCACTTCGTTGGGCTATCATTTGTGGCCAGGTCGCTTCTGTAAAAGAGCTATATAGCTCAGTGGGCCTTACCTGGTAAAATAAAAAAGTTATAGTTTTTATAGTTTATACTTTTAGCCACCTAGCTTGCTAGCTTTCTTTACCCCAACAGCAGCAAAAAAAACTTAACCCGATTTTAGATGTCTCCAACAACCAGCTGTCAACCTACACCACACTCAAAATGGGCAGAGTGAACACTATCCAGTTGAGATGCTATTAAAGACAAGATGGTAGGTAAGAAGGCACCCTGCAACTCATGATAACAAGAAAATCACCAATTATGCTGTGTTGATCGATCACTGGAAATGCACTTCCATAAATAGGATGAGATTCAAATATTCCTTTTCATTCAATGTCCCTTTTGCATTAAATTGCAGTAAACGTGCTGCTACTTCCAAACGCAACATACGAAATAAATCTGCAACTGAATGCAATCTTGTCACCTGGCCCTTATTTGTATTTTTACTTTCAAGAAATAAATCTCGTTCACACAAAAATCGTTAGCATGGAGACCCGTGGCACTGTTCTTCAAGCTGCGTCTCTCCATGTACAGAGCGTACAAACTGGCCGAGTGAATTCAAGCTGTGGACCAACTGGCCAGCCGGAGGGCGGCCGCCCACAGCCGACAAGCCAAGGACACAACAGAGCTTGCCCCACTAATTCTGCAGAGACTTTGCTTTGGTTTTGCTCAATCTGATTGCATCCATGCACAAGCTGCTCCACTATTCACGCCAAATAGGCATCTGATCCTATTGTAGACAAAGGGCCCAGCTGTCAAATCATTTGGCCCTTATATAACAAAGTAGAGTTAAATTAAACAATAATGCGCTACGTAATTAAAGTAAACGATCACACCAAAGTGCAAACACAATTAGTGACAATAGGTTTTTTTTTAAGCTGAAAATGTTTACAACTACAATCTGTCAAAATATATACTGAATTATAAACGAAATAACTTACATTTTTTTCTCCATTAAAATTAAATACAACTTTCAACGCTCCATAACCTTTGAAAAACACTTTACCAATAGTACAGGCCAGTACTAAATTATAATCGGACTTGATTTGGAGCTTTCGTGACTGCAGGAATTACTCTTTGGTTCTTTCTGTAAAGTCACGTAGAAAGAAAATAATAATTAAATAAGAGCATACGACGTTTCAATTGCAACACAAGCAATCATCATTGGGTACAAATGAAAGAGAAAATAAACCTAGTAAACTTAGAAATATAATGCAATACAACACAGAGAGTCGGCTAACATAACAGTCAACACCCTACCTGGTTGATTACGTTCTTCCAAAGATTGCTAAATTTGAGAGAGAGACAAAATACAGACACGGAGACACAGACAGACACATAAGCAGAGAGAGATAACACAGAGACACACAAAGAGAGACACACAGAGAGAGACACACACATAGGCACACAGAGAAACAACGCCTCTGTGTCGAGGCCTTAAATAAATAGAGAGGGGGCAGAGAGAGAGGGGGGGTAGAGAAATTAGCATGTCAACGAGAGATATGGAGCTTTCGTGACTGCAGGAAATAATAGAGCAACAACACGAGGACACACAGAGACAGAGAACACACTTAATCAAACAAACTTAGTAAAATTTGGAAATGTAATGCAATGCAACACAGAGAGTCGGTCAACACACAATTAACGCATAGCCTGGTTGATTACGTTCTTTTGTCCCACCCCTCCTCCTGAAGTCACTTCAATGGGACTCACTCTGGTCATACTTTTTACATGCCCTGAAAAAGAGTGCTCACAGCATGTCAAACCTACATCATTTGTAAATCTCCGAGCAGGAATAAACCAGTAATTGGGCTGACACTGGAAACAACTCATTAAGCACTAGAGAATTATGGGTATGAAAATATGCATCTGTATCGATGTAAAATTACAATTATATTTAATCAGCCCAAGTGCCTTTAGGACTGTTATTCGGCCATATTTATCTAAGCAACTATACCAATGTGCAAGCTTGAATTCTGGACTAGTTTACTTGCGTATTCAAAAGCTGCTGGGTAACATTAATCGGTTGATGAACAAAAAAATAAAACTTTTATGTGAAAAGACAAGACTGTTGTTGATTTGAGGTTCGAAAGCCTGGTTAATCACAAGTGGCGGCCCAGATTCAAACACAGAATCTGAGCAGTGTGGTTCACTGTAACGTGGCATTAGCCTTTGATGGCTAATGCAACGTTAATCAAAGACGACAATAACGACAGAAGAACAAAAATAATATGTGCACAAGTTAATGACGTCAGCGCCAGTTTCTTGAAATCATTCCCATAAAACTACCAGTGCCTGTGACTACAGATCCACACACGAACCTCAAGTGTGCACTTAGGAAGCTCATTGATATGTAGGCATTATTCCGAATACGACGCCCACTGTGATTGCATCAAGCAATCTGTGGTGGCCCTGTCCCGAGCCGGAGCCTCCTCAAAAGGCTTCCTCTATCTATCAGAGGTGGGGGGGGGGGGGCCCCAGGGAGCACGCAGGGGGTGGGGAGGCGCAGTTGGGCCGGCCGTTAATCAGCACGGAGAGTCGGCCGCCACGCGGGTGTCAGCTCACAAGCTTCCTGGAACGCGCCTCCCAATGGTCGGGCCACACGTGCGTGCGGCTGTGGGAGCTGTGAAGGGGCTTGTATCTGGGGCCATCGCAATAAAGTTCATTGCATGGCTTCCGGTGCAGAGCAGTGCCGCTATTCGATGGACAACATTAAATCGGCTGCTGCCGCTTTTAACAATTGCTTCATCTCTTGGAAAAAAACAGGGACTGTGCCGCCTCCAAATTACCACCATCATGACATTCCCTGGGCAAAGTGGAGGCGTGCAGGTTAGGAGTGTCTGTGCTACTTGGGAGTGCAAAGCGCCGGTTACTGTTGTGGTATTGTACTGTATTCGATTATATATGTAATTACTCACACAAAACATGATCTCCCATGGAATACCTGCTGCAATTTGGCTCATATCACTACACGAAGATATGAATAAGTGCATTACATAAATAAATGGTTATGAGCAGGCAAATATGGAAAAGAATAAACCATCGATATCAACACAAGTTCAAGAGGCCGTCACGGCTACTGCAATTGCAGCCATCACCCCTTGAGCATTGTTTTAGTGGGCACTGCCACCCATTGACAAACCAGACTCTTACCTGTAACACGGGGCTGCTTTTTACACCGGGCATCGAGGTAACTCTCTGGGGAGAGAGCAGCAGCGCACGCGAATGCAGGTACGGCACGCGAGCCACCTCCTCTGGCCAAGCCTGCTCGTACTGCAGCCGGTACGAGGCCTTCATGGCAAGGAACACGGCCAACCACCTACAGGTAGGCAGGCAGGAGCGCACCAGGAAACACACACACATCACTACGGTTCACTTACTGCAAGGCGAAGCAGCAAACAGCATGGAGCCTGAATTGGCCGACAAAATGTCAGTGTTGAGATGGCATTTTAGTAGGACCAGGAGGATACTTGTGCCGAATTCATGGAATGCAAATTCGTTATTTTATGCTGCGGCCTCATTCATGCAAATTGCAACCTCACAGCACTGTGCACAATGTGCAACATGCGCAGTTTACAAATGGAGGCACGGGAAACCGCAGGCAAGGCAGAGCCAGAACCGGAGACAAACAACTGCCCGATACCCTGTGGTCTGTGAGTAGGGGGGGCAGTACTTGCCATGCATAATCACAATTGTTTAACGTGTGGGTTCATTTTCTGATTTGGCAAATGTGGACCACGACGCAAGCACACAATGCCCGTCTCATGCTAAAGATGTCAAAGAACCTTGAACGTCAACCATGAAGCAGGCAACGTGTACTCTATGATTAATACACCTGAAGTAGCAGCCAGGGTGGCCGCTGGATTCGAACTTCGAACCATTGCAACAAGCGGCAAATGCGCACCGTCACCGCCTGGATTAACATTGGTATCTTTCTAAAAGTGTTTGATCTATGGGATTCCACAAGAAAATAAAGGGAAGTGAAACAAACAAAATGATACTGATAACAAGTTAAACGCTTGAAATTTGTTTTAATTGACAGAAAGCTTAACACAACTGCTACTATAAAAAACGTGAAAATTAAATTTTACTGGTTAAGAATTACATCCAAGCGTATTTTTTTACATTTCTGGGCTAAACCTCGAAATGTTTTGATAATAATGTTTTGGTCATTTCAAAGCTCCAGTCTCATAATTGGTCCGAGAGGCCTTGGTCCGAGAAGCCTTGTACTACAAACAATATATGATAAGGATGAGCTACGCCTGGCACTCGGCCTGCCCCAACTAATCTGTAGTAAGTGCCCGTGGCACTGGGTAGAGGAGGCTTTACCTGACCAGCAGCCCCTGCAGCATGAGGTTAGACAGCTCGGCAGGAGAGGTGTCCACAAAGCGCAAGAAGGAGAAGGAACTGTTGTTGCTGCCACCTGCACACAGAGGTGATGATATATTTTATTATACAATGCGATTCGTGCAAATTGCATCTCAAATACACTGTAGAATTTGTAACATGCATATATTTTGCAGGGAGGCCTGCGTGGAAAAACCCGTAAACAGGCAGCCAGAACAGGAGCCAACAATTTCCCAAGCTCTCTATTCCTATATTGGGAGTTTTGTCTCACTCCATTAATGGGTGATTGTACATTTCCCGCACAACTCCCTGCCACCGGCCAGCACGGTCCAAGAAAAGAATAACAGAACCCCTCAGTCGGATGTACGCATGGTGATAATGTGCAGCATGAACATCGGGGTGCACACTGTATGTGAACATGTATGTCTCTCCACTCGGCACAATGTGCAGCCTATTTTTGGATCATCGTAAATGCATCCTGCGTCACAAGTTTTTTTTGTTCAACCTAACCCTAACTCCAGAGACCAGGATGAGTTTAATTGCAAAAGCGATCAGGGGTATCAGTCTGCCAGTGGGGGGGGGGGGGGGGGGGGAGCGATAATGATATGTATAACAGCAATTGAGTAGTTTGCATGTAATCTTTGAATTTGGAAAAAAATGTAACCCAAATGCCAGCATACAATGGCCTACTTTTACAAATGACATGGAATAACGGAGAGAAGAGAACCACTGTAGCATTTAAGACGAGGGCACTGACGCAGTAAACAAAGAGGTGACTGGGTCGTCCATGAGTCGGAGAAATGAAAAGGCGCTACCGAGATTGACGATTCAAGTAGAGGTATCCACCCATGATTACACTGGATTCTCAGCAGTGGTAAATTGTGTGCCGATGGTCTTAGTTTGGCCACAGTACTGACGTTACAAAACAACAGATTTAAGTTTGATTGTGTGTGCACTTAATCTGGCAAATATTCCAGCTGTTGTTTTGTTTTACATGCGATAAGAAAGTCTACAGCTCGGCATGTGTGAAAGTGCATCAATCGTAATATTGATAACAAGTCATTTGAACGGATCTCATAAGTAGTTCTACAATATCTCCTTCTGCAGGCCATTCTCTTATAAAAGGTGATGCACAGCTCAGCAAGAATGCCAAATGGAGAATTCTTTGTTCATTACATTATGCCGATTGCACAATGGGAATACAATTTGCGAAAAAATGAAATATTGACAAGCTCATGCCAATCCATGCTGTGCTAAGACTTCAATATTGGCCAAATAATAACAGAGTCGAGAGGGTGGGTTTTGGTGGAAAAACATGAAAATCAAGTCTGAAGACCACACAGTATTTCTTACACGAGATGCTTTGAGTGAGCATCTTTTAAATGGTTCGTGCTGTAAAGCAACGAGGCCAATGCATCTTCTCTTTTAACACAGCGGAGACCATCAGCACACTGATTTCCAGTTGCTGTCACACAGCCATGTCCCCTGCTAACACCCATATATATAAGTAGCTGTCCTCTTAACATTTCGGTACATGCCTCTTATGCCAAACTGCAACACAAGCATAACTGATTTAAGCAATTATTACATATGCTAAGCTTGTAGCTACCAACAACGTTGGCTTTACATACTCATTCGTTGATATAACATCGGCATATATGTTTGAATCAATTCTCTTTGGTTCTTTTGGTAAAGTCACGTAGGTATAAAATAAAATAAATTTAAAAATAAAATACATTTTATACCTACATGACTTTACCGAAATAACCAAAGAGTATGGATCCCTGCAGTCACAAAAACTTCAAATCTAGATTGTTTAAATCAAGTTGAGGTTTCAGGAAATAGCTTGCAAGGCCAGCCTACTAGATAGATGCTTCTCTTCTCAGGCCATGTTAACGATTAATTGTGTTTGAGCTATGCCTGTACATCCCTGCCAAAGCGTATGTATTATTTTTCCACAACAATTGTGCACACGGATTGCTGTCGGCCAAGTTGCAAGGCCCTGTCTACATTGGTTATCTAGTTTTATAGTGAAAACACAATACAGGCAGGGCTATGGCAATAAAAGCCATAGGCAATGCAGGTGTATTTTCACTGGGTGTTTTAACAGCCATTGCTACCTGGTAGGTTATTAATATGGGCAGTTATATCACCTCCGTGTACATGGCACAATCTGTTTTACAAAAATGTTCCAGACAGTGCTTTATGATCCCTGGCGTGCGCGCGTAAGTTATGGCACACCCACTCGGGAAGGGTGCACGCTGCAAAAGAACACACCTATTCAGAAAACGTGCGGCCTTTGTTCGAACTGAAGACAAATAATCTTTTGTTTGTTTTGCTTTTATCAAGAAGCGAAATCTAATAATAAGAAACGCAGCACTGTAGAGTGGAAGGGCTCAACGCGAACGTGTGTGTGGTTGATCGCGTTAAAACACAAATATCCTGTTGATGAGGGCACTCGCACACAACACTGCCATCGGCCCCTGCACCCTTTCCCAGCGCGTAAGTCATGCACGCCATCTGGAGCTGCCATAACAGGAAGCCCCCGCCTGCCTGCCAGGCCTCTCCTGCTAGTGGGAATGCGCTTGCCAGACGGGGGCCACACTTTGAAGCCACAGGGAGGGCGGCCCGCCGCGGATATCCTGGTTGTAACACGAGCAACGCGAGCGTGCTCCGCTGCACAACAACCCGGGTCCGCCTGAGTCTGCCCCGCGTGCCCACGGAGCGAGCGCTCTTCGAGCCGAGGGCGACACCATATGGCGGCACGGTGCAGGTGGCACCGGTAAGGACGGGCCGGCGTGCTGCAGGGGGGCCCGGCGCGTGAGCGCCCCGGAACATTAAGAGTGCGCTCTGGCGCACAGAAGCGCGCTTCCGTCGTATGCGGCAGCGAAGTAAAAAGCACGGGATGCTCTGGCTACATCGGGCGTGTTCATCAAGGGAAAAAAATTAACCCGTAAAAACGAAGTTTTTCACTCTAAATCCTTTATATGCGTGGCGGCTAGAGTCCTCTCGTCCTCTGGCTTGAGATGGCTGCCACCTATGGGTCAGATGATTATCTGCAGTATTAAACAATTGGTAATTAAATATTTAATTTGTTTTCCCTAAACAGTGTAAAATTTAGGAAAAAAAATTTCACGAACATTAATTGTCTCGCACAACGAGTCTGTGTGCAAAATGTCAGCTCGATTGGATCACGGGAAGTGAGTTAAAAAACGACCGAAAGATTTTCACGGCAAGCAAGCACGCAAGCAAGCAAGCAAGCGAACTTAATATAAAGGATTTAAAAAAGTACCCTTGCCCATAAACAAAAGTGGCCGCTTAAAACATAAGGAATCAAAAATGACTCGAGAAAAACAATGGAAAACGTTAGACTATTACTTGGTGATGAATGCGGTTGGGATTCTAAGCAAAGATTTCTTAGGAAACAACAATCATAAGGTAAAATGCTGCTTGAAAAATTTGAAGAACACTGAAATATGTCTATACAATACACGGATAGTAGCTTGTATTCACTTATACATAGAACATTAACTTGTACAAAGGTATAAATAAAGGTGTAGCCCTGCCCATGGCACTGCTGGCAGAAGGGCCTTCACTAGAGGGAGCTCAAGAGAGCCCTGTTTAATCGAACTGGCTACTGGCCTATAAAAAAAACGTGCGTGTTTAACACAAAAAATGATTGCTCCAAGTTACAAAAGGTGTCCGTGCGATCGCTGTCCCCTGGTGGAGGGGGAGATCCGCGAGGTGGGGCGCTTACCTTTGGCGTGGAAGAGCGAGGAGTGGATGTGCTCAGCAGCGAACGGAGACAGGGTGGAAAGCAGCAGTCTGAGGCACAGCACACCAAGCACCATGGTGTACACAGTGTTACAACAAGGACACACAGCACCAGCAGTGTACGAAATTATTTCCTGCACGCCAAAGCAGACAAACTGATGACAAAATCCTCGAGCAAAACCAATTTTACGTTCGTTAGTAAGAGACCAAAGCAAGCCAACCAGGGATGCTAACATCCCTACACTCTCAAGGGTCGATTTCAGGAAATGTTTTTTCTGCCAGTCTTTACTAACAGCATTTACCATTAAAAATAAATAACGATAAAGTTACTCATAATAAAGTTTTTTGGGTTAGATCAGGTAAATGTTTTTCCACAAGTATGTGTGTTTAATGCAGACTTGATATCTTGCAGAAAGAAATCTATTTGGTGCTTGAACATCTTAGCACCTTTTGATACTGGCAAAAATGTCCCATAGATATAAATGTCTCGTTAAACCACCATCACCCGCCAATTAGTAAGGTTTGTCATGGAAACAAAACGTGCCAATTAGTTACTAGTTCAGCACACCGGTGTTGGAGAGCATACCCACAGCATTTACAATTCATATTTACGTGACCTTTTCCTAAGAATAATAATACATAATGAATGACAGATTCATGAAATATAAACACGTTTTTTTCATAACAAAGAAGAAAGTAAAATCTCAGCTTTTATGGCCGACTGGTCTTTTAAATTAACACCTGGGGTTACGACTCTGATATACCGGACGTACCAGGTGGAGTCAAGTTTACGTCGTTAGCGCAACGCCAATCAGCAGGAGGTGATTACAGCGTATAGAATGAAACGAACAACTAAAAATCACAAAACAATCAGGCAATAACCCAGCAACTGGTCAAGGACACAAGCGATTTATGCTCAGATGAGCATCGAGACAGCGGTCGTCTCTCCTGAAAGCCCTAAGCCAGTGGTGGCATATCCACATTCTAATGGCAGGCCAAATCCATCAAAAGGACAACCACCGGTGACTTTCCCACAAAGTGGTTCTCATTGAGCTCAGTTAACCTCTAGATGGGATTGAACTCGTAACCTTCCGACGTGCTAGTCGCTCGCTCCACCGCCGAGCCACCGGGTCCCGGCAACCAGAGAACCAACCAAACACCACCCCGCACCAGCCCCGGCAACCAGAGAACCAACCAAACACCACCCCCCGCACCAGCCACGAGAACCAGAGAACCAACCAAACACCGCCCCGCACCAGCCACGAGAACCAGAGAACCAACCAAACACCACCCCGCACCAGCCACGGCAACCAGAGAACCAACCAAACACCACCCCGCACCAGCCACGGCAACCAGAGAACCAACCAAACACCACCCCGCACCAGCCACGGCAACCAGAGAACCAAACAAACACCACCCAGCACCAGCCACGGCAACCAGAGAACCAACCAAACACCACCCCGCACCAGCCACGACAACCAGAGAACCAACCAAACACCACCCCGCACCAGCCACGGCAACCAGAGAACCAACCAAACACCACCCCGCACCAGCCACGGCAATCAGAGAACCAACCAAACACCACCCCGCACCAGCTACGGCAATCAGAGAACCAACCAAACACCACCCCGCACCAGCCACGGCAATCAGAGAACCAACCAAACACCACCCCGCACCAGCTACGGCAATCAGAGAACCAACCAAACACCACCCCGCACCAGCTACGGCAATCAGAGAACCAACCAAACACCACCCCGCACCAGCCACGGCAACCAGAGAACCAACCAAACACCACCCCGCACCAGCCACGGCAATCAGAGAACCAACCAAACACCACCCCGCACCAGCCACGGCAACCAGAGAACCAACCAAACACCACCCCGCACCAGCCCCGGCAACCAGAGAACCAACCAAACACCACCCCGCACCAGCCATGGCAACCAGAGAACCAACCAAACACCACCCCGCACCAGCCACGAGAACCAGAGAACCAACCAAACACCACCCCGCACCAGCCACGGCAACCAGAGAACCAACCAAACACCACCCCGCACCAGCTACGGCAATCAGAGAACCAACCAAATATCACCCCGCACCAGCCACGGCAACCAGAGAACCAACCAAACACCACCCCGCACCAGCCACGAGAACCAGAGAACCAACCAAACACCACCCCGCACCAGCCACGAGAACCAGAGAACCAAACAAACACCACCCCGCACCAGCTACGGCAATCAGAGAACCAACCAAATATCACCCCGCACCAGCCACGGCAACCAAAGAACCAACCAAACACCACCCCGCACCAGCCACGAGAACCAGAGAACCAAGCGAAACACCACCCCGCACCAGCCACGAGAACCAGAGAACCAACCAAACACCACCCCGCACCAGCCACGGCAATCAGAGAACCAACCAAACACCACCCCGCACCAGCTACGGCAATCAGAGAACCAACCAAACACCACCCCGCACCAGCCACGGCAATCAGAGAACCAACCAAACACCACCCCGCACCAGCTACGGCAATCAGAGAACCAACCAAACACCACCCCGCACCAGCTACGGCAATCAGAGAACCAACCAAACACCACCCCGCACCAGCCACGGCAACCAGAGAACCAACCAAACACCACCCCGCACCAGCCACGGCAATCAGAGAACCAACCAAACACCACCCCGCACCAGCCACGGCAACCAGAGAACCAACCAAACACCACCCCGCACCAGCCACGGCAACCAGAGAACCAACCAAACACCACCCCGCACCAGCCACGGCAACCAGAGAACCAACCAAACACCACCCCGCACCAGCCCCGGCAACCAGAGAACCAACCAAACACCACCCCGCACCAGCCACGGCAACCAGAGAACCAACCAAACACCACCCCGCACCAGCCACGAGAACCAGAGAACCAACCAAACACCACCCCGCACCAGCCACGGCAACCAGAGAACCAACCAAACACCACCCCGCACCAGCTACGGCAATCAGAGAACCAACCAAATATCACCCCGCACCAGCCACGGCAACCAGAGAACCAACCAAACACCACCCCGCACCAGCCACGAGAACCAGAGAACCAACCAAACACCACCCCGCACCAGCTACGGCAATCAGAGAACCAACCAAATATCACCCCGCACCAGCCACGGCAACCAGAGAACCAACCAAACACCACCCCGCACCAGCCACGAGAACCAGAGAACCAAGCGAAACACCACCCCGCACCAGCCACGAGAACCAGAGAACCAACCAAACACCACCCCGCACCAGCCACGAGAACCAGAGAACCAACCAAACACCACCCCGCACCAGCTACGGCAATCAGAGAACCAACCAAATATCACCCCGCACCAGCCACGGCAACCAGAGAACCAACCAAACACCACCCCGCACCAGCCACGAGAACCAGAGAACCAAGCGAAACACCACCCCGCACCAGCCACGAGAACCAGAGAACCAACCAAACACCACCCCGCACCAGCCACGGCAATCAGAGAACCAACCAAATACCACCCCGCACCAGCCACGAGAACCAGAGAACCAACCAAACACCACCCCGCACCAGCCACGAGAACCAACCAAACGCCGCCCCGCAGCAGCCACAGGAGCCTGTCGGCAAACCAGCCGTGCGCAGACAGCGCAAACTCACTTGCGCTTGTAGAGATTGCAGGAGGCAGGGAGGCACTCGCGGTACACTAGCTTGGGCACAGGGTACACCTCCGTCGGAAAGAAAAAGGGCGAGCGAGTCTCCTGGCGCTCAAAAAGGTCCGGGTGGTTGCACACCTGCACAAAGAGCAGGCAGCAGACACACACATGTACCCACGGCTCCACGCCCACGGTATGCCCACCCACCCGCCCGCGGTATGCACACGCATGCATGCACCTTCCCACCCATGCAACCACAGGAACGGGCACGACATAACAGCCTGCAATGTTGATAGCAAGCTCAACGAATGTCGTATTTTGAAAGCATTCCTAACTCGTTAAAAGTCTAAGAGGCAATTTTATTCCGCCTCAACCATTAAATGCCATCGGACATTACATGCAGATTTGTAATACCCCACCCCTACACAAAGAAAATGTAATTTTATACTCTTCCCTGATGGAAAATGTTGCTGGCAACCATAAATCCCTCTTCATCACCATAAACTCCGCACTATATAGCCATAAATGATCTTGTTCTATCCCATGCCTCAGATAAAAAACATCCAAAACTGTAAATATGCAGGAATATCTTTTTATCTCAAGGTTACAATCAGGGACGGTCGGTGAGAACAAGTACCACCTCCACAGCCGCCCCACCACCCCCCAATTAAGAGGCTGCCGTGAGCACGCCATGTTCGTTGGTGTGTCCGTGCACGTGTGTGCGCGTGCGATTGTGCGTGTGTGAGAGCCATGCCTTGCGGAACTGCATGACTAGGTTCATGAGGCTGCTTGTGGTGGTGTGGGCGAGCTGGGTGCCCATGGACGACTGCAGCAGATCCTCAATGGAGATCTTGTTTTTGAGGCCCTGGTATAAGAGCCGTTGCCTCGAATTCAAATGGCAGTAGACCAGCACCTCGATCTGCAATGTAAAAGCACACATAGGACATGTTATTGCAAAAATGTAGGCAATACAGAAGCCCCAAGTCACCCAATGCCACAGACTTGTTCGTGCCCACTACATAGCATTGCAGTGCACTTTTCACAACCACGCAGCATCATTAATGGGTGGCAGCAAGGATTATATTCATGACGTCATGTAAATATCCACTTCTTGTGCATGGTTTAGTGAAGAGCAACTTAAAGCTCTATTATGTCCAAGTTAGAAAGCTGCGTGATGGTTTCAGGTAAGGCTAAATGATTTCTGCTGCCTTGGTTCCAAATGCGTCTTCCGTGGTCGCCGCTACCTCGCCATGTATGCAGGCCGTGGATTCGATCCCGACTGTGATGCCTGTATATTTGAAGTTTGCAGGTTCTCCCCATGGTAGCGTGAAGATGGGTACAAACTGAGCAATCATTGGAAGGATGTTATTAACCAGGTAAAGTCTTAACTGACTGTGATGTTTCCATCCTACAGGCCTATGTCAGCTGTTATTTACGACTCTCTCTGTCTCTCTTTCGGTATGCCTCTCTCTTAGATCTCTCACATATCCTTTGGATTGCACTCTCATGCTCACATGTCCTTTGGATTGCGCTCTCATGCTCACATGCCCTTTGGATTGCACTCTCATGGTGCTAATCTCTCATTAATACTGCTGTTGTGCGCATATGCGGGCATGATACTCGTATGCGGCGACGGAAGCTCATTCATGCTAATCTCCCTCCCTAACCCCTCTCTCCCTAATCTCCCCCATTAACACAACTAACGTGCTTGCATCCGTGGATGTAATTCCTTTCCAGCTCAGACCCCGCTTGCTTGCCCATCGCCACATATATAACCTTGTTGTAACTGCTCTCTCGCTGGTTCAGCAGTTCCACTGCTGGATTCTATTTTTTCCACCTGAGGACGACCGCTTGTGTTGCGATCAAAACTTCGTGATTTATTTTATTTTATACCTACGTGACTTTACCGAAAGAACCAAAAAGTATGGATTCCTGCAGTCACGAAAGCTTCAAATCAAGACTTAACTTCTATTTAGCAATCTTTGGAAGAATGTCATCAACCAGGCTATGCGTTGTGTGTTAACCGACTCTGTGGCATTACATTACACTTCCTAATTTTACTAAATTCTGCTTTCTCAAACTTTCGATTTTCTTACTCTAAATATTGCCATGCTGCTTGTTTGTAGTACATTGTCTCTCCTCCGGCCACTATGGTCCAGAATTCCACACAACTATTCTTTGGAGGAGTGTGGTCTGCCTCTGGCCACTGTGCTCCGGAATTCCACACAACTCTCTCATTGTCCTCTGCCCGCCCCCCTCTCTCTCTGCCCCAACCTCTCCCCCTCTCTCTACATTTAAAGCCTCCACACAGTGGCGCTGTCTTTCTTTTTGTCATTCTTTGGGGGAGCGTGGTCAGCCAGGTGGAGAGTGTTGTGTGTTGTGTTGTCCGGCTCTCTGTTGTGTTGCATTGTGTTTCTAAGTTCACTATGTTTTATATTCTTACCTTGTGTTGCAATGGATTTTCTACGTGACTTCACCGAAAGAACCAAAGAGGAAAAGCATTCCTGTAAACTGTGTCAGTCACACGTGCTGACCACCCGGCCAACGGTGCCATGTGTAATGAACACTGTGCTGACCACAGCAGGACGCAAACTACTCTGTTCCTTGCGCAGTGTGCAGCGCGCATGCAGGACGTGCACCGTACACACACGGTGAGTGCCGTGTATGCCGGTGCAGTGCATACAGGCGGTCCCGCGGGCGCACACCTTATCGGAGAGCTCATTCTCCACGTCCTTCTTGATGCGCCGCAGCATGAATGGCTTGAGGATCATGTGCAGCCGTGACAATTGGTCTGAGGGAGGCGAGGGCAAAAACACACGTTAACTATTTTGGGACAGACTCCAAAAAATTCTGCTTATAATATAAATACATTATAATCTGTACGATTTTGAACATCTGCGATGTCACTGGAAAAGCAACTTCCTTGACCTTTCAATTGGTACACAACGCTCGCTGGCATACGTTCCACTATTAGGGCAGCGTTCACCTCAAAAGTGCGTCATGGGTAGTACAGAGCCAACACAGCCATTTCCTCACCGTAGCAAACCGAGGATCAACCGTGTCACAGTCACAGCACATATCACATAAACAATGTGGCCTGAAAACACGGATGTTTCAAATATCTGCATACAACCCAGATCTGGATGGAATCTGGACATATTTTCACTATTTGGATACAGCCTTATAAAATTATAAAATCAAACAAGGTATTTGTTTTAGGTTTTGCATTGTCACGTGTGGTCTGGGAGGTGTTGAAGAGAGAGGGAGAGAGAGAGACGAGGGAAAAGATGGTGGAAAGGGAGGGTGTAGTGAAAGGGGAAGACGGTGGAGTTGGGGAGCGGAACTCACTCTCGTCGATTACAGACTTGTTCTCGGCGTGGCTCTCGATGTCCTTGGAAAACCACTCGTTAAACTCCTCGTGAGAGTCAAACAGTGTGGGCATGATGAAGTGCAGCAGGGCCCAGAGCTGGCCATCGCAACACGCAGGCAGGCACACACGCAAACACACACACACGTGTAAGCGCGGGATGCAGGCAGCACCCACGTGGCAGCAAACAAACCCAGAGTGGCAGTGTAGCAAGGCAGGTGCCAACGCAGTAACTACGCACGTTCACAAACCACCACACAAACTGCACAAATTTCTGATTAAAATAGTTGTCCGGCATTCTGAAAGAAGCCACCTCTGGTGTGCCGATTTTACAATTATTTTAATTCCCTACAGGTAACAGGAAGCAGAGCTCACCTCCGCCATGGTGTTCTGGATTGGCGTGCCAGTCAACAGCAGCCGGTTCCGGCACTGGAACTGCAGCAGGATCTTCCACCGCACACTGCCAGCATGACACGCACACAAGACAACCACCACTGTAATTCACAGCTGTATGCTGTTGACATTACCACAACTACGCAAGGTTTGGAACATGCTGCCTTAATAATAACAACTTATACAGGCGAGGAGAAATGTGTGTATGTAGTGCACAGAGGAGATGTGTGTGTGCTACGCTGACCTTGTGCTGCTCTTGAGGGCCTGTGCCTCATCCAGTACCATGTACTGCCACTTAACGCGTTGGAAGTACTTGACGTCCTGCACCACCAGCTGGTAGCTGGTAATCACCACGTGGAACGGTGCGTCCTGGGTGAACAGGGTTTTCTGCAGGGCGGCACGCGCGCACATGCACACACAGTGGCCGCAGTCATGGAAACTGTAGCCACACAATGTCTTCATAGGGATGGGTATAAAGACATCGAATACCCACATTAACAAAAGTGGGTATTGGATGTTGACAATGATCATTGGCTGCACAGTCAATGTTCCTCATTTAACCAAGTACAAAATCAAACATGTTTGTGTAGATTGTGTTCTGTTTTGAAATGCTTGAAGAATCGTGAGATTTCTAGTAACAAAGGAGACATGGACTATGATAGATATGATGGGGAATATTTTTAATTAACATTTTTCTGAAATTTAATTACAATTATATATATTTGGGCCAAAACGCCCAAAGATCATGGCCTACTCCAGTGAAGTAATTCACGGGTCTCTAACATCCAATTAACAAAAGACCGGGCACTCTAGAAAAGCGCTGCCAACATTCTAGATTTGAAGCTTTCGTGACTGCAATGATTCATACTCTTAGGTTTTTTCGGTAAAGGCACGTAGGGAAAAATAAATAAATAATAAACATCTATCATAAAATGTAATAATAAAAATAATAATATAAATTAAATAATAAATCACGATTTTTCGGAGGCAACACAAGTCTCCGCCATCAGGTGGGACCGTCACAGCTAGATTTACTGCACCTTATTTCTATTAATTTCATTATTTATTCTGAAACCTGATTATTTATTTTTTTTTACCTACGTGACTTTACCGAAAAAACTTTAGAGTATGCTGCCAACATTCCCAGGCAGCGAAAGGTCCTGATTGGCTTACTGAGCCTAATTGGGATACTTCTTTCACCTCATGAACCCAATGATACGAGTTTTTAAAAAGCTGAATTTAACAAGCAGTTGTACAACATCACTTCTGATATCCTGTATGACACCACTAATGGGATCAAGTGTCAAGAATCTTAATTTATTGATGTTATAACTTATGTCTGATATTATTATAAGAACATCATCTTTAATAATACTTTGTGACTTACAATTGGCTATGTTCATTCAATTCAGTGAACATGGGCCAATTTTGACAAGGTAACAACAACGGCGCGATTCCCCGCAACACCGTTGCTCCGTCTCCGTCCCCGCCTCCCAGCGGCTCGCCAACACCGCCGCCAATCGTGGCGTCGGACTATTTGTCCAGCCGTGCCGTCGAGTCACTCACTAACATTTCGACAGAGGAACGCGATAAAGGGTCGGCCTGACGCGGGTCTTGTCGATAAAACGATCAGCAACATCCACACCAAACCCAGCGTGAAACTCAAACATCAACCAAGCCCCCAATCCATCAGAAAGATCCCTCAGGAAATTGCTCTGCCATTTGCTGACAGCTTCTGCAGTGGCACCAAGGTGGCGAGATGTTAACTACCTCGCCCAGTATATAGGAGGAAGTGAGTTCGATCTAGACATTGCGTGTCCTCCCTGTGGTCGCGTAGATTTTTCTCCAAGTTCTCTGGTTTTTCCTTCCACATTTAGAATCAACGTGCATTTAAAGTATTTGGCTGCTATACATTTCCAAACATTTATGCTATTTTGATGAGCGATAATTTGTGGCCAGGTCGCTTTTGAAAAAAAAGCTATATAATCTCAATAGTTTTTAGTTGAATTTTACCAAATACGTCATGCAGAGATTAGAGTGAGTTTATGATTATCAAGGTTGACACTACGGGCAATTGTTCCCCCTTCACACGTCCTCAACGGGATCAAAGCAAGCAACAGCACAATGCAGAGCTTGAACGGAGGGTGCACCCCTACCTGGCTCCAGAACTTGCGGATCACCTTCCTGTCATGAGGATTTCCCCAGTAAGGCAGCACCTGTCAGACAAAGGGGGATCAATGTGAGCGGTGACAAATCCCACGCAACTACCAGTCGATTAGACAGCTAGTGCGCGTGTTAAGTACCAAACTGTAGTGCAAACGTGAAGCATGTTTATATGCGTACACTTGAGAGTACGAGTGATCATAAATCATGGACAAGTGCCACATTTGTCTATTGTCCAAATTGTTTAAAATTATTTTCTACTGGTCCCATTATTTCAAAGTTTGCTATAATTGTTTAACTTAAAAAAAAATGTATACAGGCATTAGAACTACGTGATAGCCCCTCCACCACCACCCCTCAAAATATCCCACGTGGTAACAGCAGGGACTCAATGGGTAAAATACACACACGTTAACTAATTGGAAAGTGAAAACGGTCACTTGGCTGACCGTGCCAACACTCTAAAAAAATCCATAAAGAAGGTACACCGCTCCATCCCATCGTCTCCACCATTAACTCACCCACCAACAAACTGGCACGATTTCTGTCTGAGACCCTGCTTCCATTCACTGGCAAGATCACGTCAGCTGGACTTAACTCAGCTCACTTGGTTTCTCTAATCAAAGACATCTCACTGTCTCCAGATGATTTGCTTCTCAGTTTCGATGTAGTCTGTCTGTTCACCAAGGTACCTGTGCCTGACACCATTGCCAACTTTGGTGAAGCACTGCCTTACCAATACTAACTACACCTGGAATGGTAGGTACATTCACAAACAAGAGGGTACCCCAATGGGTTCTCCCTTATCGCCAGTGGTAGCGAATGTTTTCATGGAGAAATTTGAGACAGATGCCATCCAGAAATCCACCCTACGTCCTTCCTTGTGGAAGAGATACGTAGATGACACGTTCGTCATCTGGCCACATGGCCAGCCAGCACTAAATCAATTCTTCAACCACATCAATTCCATACACCCAGCCATCAAATTCACCATGTAAGTGAAAAAGGATGGCAAGTTACCATTCCTGAATGTTCTGATCGAGAAGAGACCTGATGGCTCGATGGAACATTCTGTCTACAGGAAAGCCACCTACACGGATGCCTATCTAAAGCCTGACTCCCACCACCATCCAGCCCACCTAGCCAGTGAGCTGGAGCACGTACAACAAACGCAATATCCAGGTTCGTTTCAACACAGTACACGAAATCCGTGGTTTGATGCCATCGGTAAAGAATGTAATTCCTTGACATGCAATATCCTGGTATCTCCAAACTAAGTTGTGGCTGCGGCAGCAGTTACATTGGGGAAACGAAACGACATGTCTCGGATCGTGTTCGCGAACACAAGGCAGGTCTGAAGCACAGTAGGACCAATACCTCTGCCGTTGCTGATCAGTTTTAACGCTGTGGGCACACACGAAATAGATTTTTCCAAGACGAAGGTACTCTGCAAACCCACTGGCTATCATCAGAGATTTGTTCATGAAGCCATCCAGATATATAAACACAGACACAACTTCCGAGAAGATGGGTACAAATTGAGCAATCATTGAAAGGACGTGATTAACCAGGTAAAGTCTTAACCTGCTGTGATGTTTCCATCCTTTCTGCGATTTTAGCTGACTCTGAGTTGCATTATTAGGTTGGATGTCTTTGTATTGACGGGCTGGATGTCCTTCTCGCTCAGTCATCGATGCTGCGACATACTAGGCAAGTCACCGATGCTGCGACATACTAAGCTCATGCATTGACATGCTAATTTCTCACAATACAATAGCCACTTCCACAGCCTTCAGGGAGACTATCTCTAGCCCCGCCCTCTGACCCTAAGGCTGCACCCATCTTAGGCCTATATAAAACCTTGTTTCAGTAGCTTTCTCTCTCACCTAAAGACAGTCGCTTGTGTTGCGATCGAAACGTCGTGATCTATTAATTTTCTATCTACGTGACTTTACCGAAAAAAAATCACAGAGTATAGATTCCTGCAGTCATGAAAGCTTCAAATCAACTCAAAAAGCCCCTTAAGCCAGAATTATGCATAACAGTTACATTACCCAAAACAAAGTACTCATATTTTCACACAATCAGGCAGTAGAAGACCCATCAGGGCCTGCAATTTAGAAAGTTGATTATTACTCTCAAGCTTTGAGAGACTTCAGTTTTCCCATTTACTCCAACAAATTCCTTCCTGCCTTCTTACACTTGTGACCATTTTTGCTATGCTTCAACCTTGACATGGTCAAAGTATTTCCAGCCACTGGCAGGTTTCTATGAAAACTGCAGCTGTTCACTAAGAACCGTAAATAAAGACGTGGGCTACTGAATAAGTGAAAATAAATGAAAAAGGAAAAAAAATCTGCAAGGTCATCAAAAATTATGTGTAGAGATGTTAATTACCTTGCTTTATTTGTAAGACTGCAATGCTTTTGACACTCAAGGTTTGAAGCACTGTTAGAATGTCTAAGTGCAAAGTGGAGGCTGAAAATAACTAAATGCCACCATAATAATTAACATTGCTGTTTAAACTCAGGAAAAAACATTGCTAATGACGCAGGCAAAGGACCTTATTCGGATGAAATACACACGTCTATACATTTGTGTTCACTCATTCATTTCAAGTGTATCTCCTGCAGGGCCACACTGCGAGATGATGACATCCAGGGACAGAGAACGTGCATTTGGATTACCCGGGAGGGTAAAGGGTTGGGTTCAGTGAGCGAGTAAACTTGTAATTAAAAGTACTGGTGGCTTCAAGTGGCAAATATCAAGGGTGCAGCGAGGTATGCTAACCTACATCTGAATGGAACAAAACGTGCAGTTCTGGGCAGTCTCCAGGCGAGTGTTGCACTGCGGTTGCATCTTAACGGAGAGCCCAACCCTGCCCGTAGCTTCCCCTAGCCCCCCACAGCCCAGTAATTGACTCAGGGAGAGCATATCTTCTGTACGACACACATCAAGTGCAGTGAAGGGTGTGTGTGGTTGATTGAGAGAGTCTGTTGCTAAACATAACTGGCAAAAACTATTTAAAGCAACATCTCATGTAAACAACCCTTTTTAAATGATGCAGGAAGCAATGCTTTATTGTACTGAGAACAGGGGTGGTGGAGAAATATTTATCGAAAGCCCAGCAAATAATGGATGACAAGACAAGATGATATCTCTATAATTGTATACTAGTGGGAAGTACCCGGCGTTGCCAGGGCGAAAACTATATTTAAAAACTCCACTTAAAAACATAACATATACATACACAAATACAGAAAAATGTAATGTATGGATAAAGTATTTGTGTATACATTTACCGTGTTTAGGAGAATACAACAGTGTAACAAACAAAAAAAATGTGGTAGTCCCCGCTGGCGACATTTACGACACATCGCAGCAGGTTCTCATTTGAAGCTGATTCGACGTAGGGGAGGCGGCACAGGACGGGTTCAGATAATTGTCACCGGTGTTGGCCGTGAGCGGGAATCGAACTCGGGTCGCCGGGTTCGTGGTGCAGCGCGCTTACCGCTACATCACCGACACACACACATCAACTTAAACACACACATGGACTTAAACACACACAAACATGGACTCTCACACACACATCGACACACACACATACATCATCGACTCACACCCATCGACTTTCACACACACACCCACTCACACATCGACACACACCCACACACACACGGACTCACACACATGGACTCACACACACATCACGCACACACATATAAGCTTGTCTTCAGGTGGAACCGTCACAGCACGATTGCTGTATCAAGTAAGAGAAATTCCAAGAAAACCGTCCTTGTATATATACTGGTTGAGGGTGGGAGGAGCCAAGGTAGGCCCTGGATATTATTATTGTGAGGTTGGTGCGGCTGAAGCACGCTGCTAGGAATGAGCCTTTGTTGTGTAGACAGGGTTGAACTGGGAGGTTCCAAGAGTTGTTAAGGTGCGGCTGCTGTAAAGGTGCGGCTGCTGTAAATGGGACTGAGCCTTTGTTATGTAAAGGTTGGTGCGGCTGAAACCGCTACACATTTACATCAGCCACACCTTAACAACTCTTGGAACTTCTTCTTGGTTCTTTCGGTAAAGTCACGTAGAAGGAAAATAATAAAATAATAAAAATAAAACATAATAAAATAATTCTCACGGCGTTTCGGCCACAACGCAAGCAGCCATCATCAGGTGGAGAACAGGTCTGTCGAGAAGGCAGAGTCTGAAAGAAGAATTATTTTATTTAGTTTTATTTTTATTATTTTCCTTCTACGTGACTTTACCGAAAGAACCAAGAAGATGAATCCCTGCAGTCACGAAAGCTTTAAATCGAAACTCTTGGAACCTCCCAGTTCAACCAGTCTATACAACAAAGGCTCATTCCTAGCAGCGTGCTTCAGCCGCACCAACCTCACAATAATAATATCCAGGGGCCTGCCTTGGCTCCTCCCACCCTCAACCAGTATATATACAAGGACGGTTTTCTTGGAATTTCTCTTACTTGATACAGCAATCGTGCTGTGACGGCTCCACCTGAAGACGGAAGCTTGTGTTGCCTCCGAAACGTCGTGATTTTAATTCTATTTTTACTTTCATTAATTTTAATTTTTTACCTACGTGACTTTACCGAAAAAAATTAAGAATATGAATCCTTGCAGTCGCAAAAGCTTCAAATCTAGAATATTTTTCTATCTACTTGACTTTAGCGGAAGTACCAAGGAATTGGGGAAATGCACGTAGATAAGTAATTAAGAGCGACGACGATGGTGTTCCGCTATTTTTGTACAAAAATCAGCCGCAAGAAAAAGCGGTAAATGAATGAAAGTCAACGAATAATCAATTAACTTATCCTACCTGTGACTATGAGCAGATGTGCACCATCTTCTTGGTTCTTTCGGTAAAGTCACGTAGAAGGGAAATAATAAAATAATAAACATAAAACATTATAAAATGTTCTTTATTATGTTTTATTTTTATTATTTTATTATTTCCCTTCTATGTGACTTTACCGAAAGAACCAAGAAGATGAATCCCTGCAGTAATGAAAGCTTTAAATCGAAAGATGTGTACCAATTAAGCCTAATTAACATAACATCACTGCTCAACCCCCCCCCCACCCCCCCGTAACTGAGGGGGCAAGTGTAAATATGTTAGAATGAAGACGAAATAAGCATTCAGTTTATTAATTTGTTTGTCCCTGTGCAGTAAGTGATGTTACGTGGCTGTTTATGCCTCAAGAGTACAGAAAAAGGCTATTCTTCCCCTCAAACTTGGGTGTTTGTGAGCAGGACAGTGATATTTAGAAATGTACCTACCGTATTTTCCCGCATATAGCACGCACACGCATATAACCCGCAGACGCATATAACCCGCAAAAATAGCGTTTTGTGTAAAACAAATTTCTGATAGCCCGCACCTCCAAATACCCCGCATGCATTCATATCTTTAACGTCGTTACCGCAGCTTCATTCCATCATATTAATATGATGTTTACATTTGTAATACATTCCACTATCAATTGTTAACATTTAAATCATAATGTGCAAAAAGAAAACAAACCGGAAACAGTGAACTTAAAACAGTAAATAAGTAACAAAAGTAAATATCCAATAAATAAGTAACACATAACTGGTAAAAAAGTAAGTACAGTTTTAGCACTGCTAGATTGCTCACAGCGCAGACAATAGCTGCACTACGGTAACGCTGTTCCCTCCCCCACAACCCCCACCTCTCTCTCTGCCCAGCTCTCCCATCGCCGGTAAACAAAGTGCACCCACTTGTCGTTTCATTGATATTTGCCATTTAAAGCCACCAGTACTTTAATTACAAACGTGATAACATGTGCAATTTTAGTGTAAGTGGTTTATTCAGCAGTGCTTTAGTCAAAGGTAAGTGGATAGACTTACCATGAAAAAAATAAACGAGTTATGACATGTCACACGTGTAAAATATTTTTGGGATAGCCCGCACCGCCATATACCCCGCAGGGGTAGTAGTATCTACTATCACTACAGTAGTATCTACTGGCTGTAGTAGTAGCTATAAGAACTCTATAGCAGTGTGTACTGGCTGTAGTAGTAGCTATACTTACTCTATATCAGCGTGTACTGGCGACAGCAGTGTGTAATGGCTGTAGCAGTAGCTATACTAACTCGAGAGCAGTGTGTACTGGCTGTAGCTGTAGCTATACTAACTCTACAGCAGTGTGTACTGGATGTAGTAGTAGCCATACTAACTCTATAGCAGTGTGTACTGGCTGTAGCAGTAGCGATACTAACTTTATAGCAGTGTGGACTGGCTGTAGTAGTAGCTATACTAACTCTATAGTAATTTTTACTGGTTGTAGTAGTAGCTATACTAACTCTATAATAGTACTAACTTCACAGAGTGTAGTGGTGAGGCCTAGTCCTGTGCAGAGACCCGGCCTCGCCGAGATTGCCCAGCCGGTCGAGGTGGCACCTTGGCAGGCTGGGGCTGGGTCGTTACCCCCCCCCCCCCACCATCCCCCCGCCCGCTCTATAGTAGTTATCTACGGACTATTGTAGTAGCATCTACCGACTCTATAGTAGTAACTGTACACATTGGGCTGGGGGGGGAGAAGAGAACGTCACACTGTGAAGAATTTACCTCAGCGTTGTTGTGTGTATTTTTTCTGCATTTTTTACGAGAATGAGAATTCCCCCCTCCCCCCACCGATCGCGTGTGCGCGTTGCTAGGGGCAACCACCGGTCAGCTTTCTCACGCATGCACAGATGCGCGCTTTGGCGCGCGCTTAGCGTAGTGATATAATTAATAGTACTAAATTGTTAATTTAACTACTTTAAAGTTGACGGATGTGAAATACGAATAGCGCTGGCTCACCACTGGGCTTATCGCACGGTATCTGGGTACTTTTTTAAAACAGAAACCCCACGTTTTGTGAGTTAAATCCGTCGAAAGTTGAATCCACAGACACACAGACAGACAAAAAATTACATATATAGGGAAGATGGCTGTCAGTAAAAAGACAAACAGGTTCCGAAAGTTGTTGGCATGGCATGCAAGAGATTACCTTGAACTTGGGTGTAAAGCGCGTAAATTCCTGGTGCCAGTTGTTGAGTGTAGAGGCAGGGGAAATGACCAAGAAAGGGCCCCAGATATTTTCTCTCTGCACACACACAGAAATATCACTTTTAAGTGAGCGAGCCGTTCAGGAAAAAACAAGGCTTTGTACTTATGTTAATCCAGTTTTCGCAAGTGGTCGCTGATTCACTCTGACCCCACACATATGAACCCACCACAGACAGATGGTGGAACATGTTTCGTCCAATATAATCGTCCAACATCTGGCCCTGTTGGAACAATACCGCTGAGATGGCTGCCCTTCCAAAAATTGCACTTGGGACACGGCCTTCTTGGGACATGCGAAATCACCAGCCAGATCTCTCTGCTCTGCCCACTTGAGTGGAAGAAATTACTGCTTCACTAATGAATCGTGGCTTGAGGAACCTTGCATGGTACAATGAACATCACAGTTATCATAACATTCTTATATTTGCCTTCCCATCACCAGACATTTGAAATAACTAAGGGTCACAGCTTGATAGCTTAACTTAGAGTTCCAGGAGAATGAGGATTCCAGCTAGGACCAGTGACCTTGATCTGAATTTCTCAATGATAGGTCCCAGAAATCTACAGCACAGATTGTAGGAAATTTGAAGCTGTTCAAGATCTTGGGGCCATGCTGGTGGCTACAGAGGGGAACAAGTGCGCAAAAGGCAGATTCCCCTATAGCCGTACAGACTTTTGGGGTAAATGCTGTTTATACAAGTACACACAAGAACGAACGCACGGACGTAGTAAAGTTGCCGATCCTCTCAACCTCCAGTCCCCATGCCTCTGCTGTATGGCTCTGCTACTGCTCGTAGCACCACACGTCCATTTATCCCTTCTCTGAAAGTGCTCTGTATACATGTGTAGTGACATTGCTGGATGTCATCAGGTTGTGGGTGTAGTACCAGTCCTAGAGGGGTACGGTGTGCGTTGAATAATAGCGCTGGATGGCACCATGCTGTAAGTGCAGTGCTGACCCTACAGAACATGGTGTGTGGGTGCCGACCGAAGGGATAGGTCGCGTGGGGCCATGGCACTCTGGTTGACCCGGGAGGACACGTGACCGGTTAAGTTGACAAAGGGGCCGCAAGAGGGGGCCGAGGGGGGGGGTCACGTGATTGGAACCCAGGTCCTTCCAGAGCGTTCTGGAAGGTGGACGTGGCCAATGGCAGAGAGGGCCACGCCACAGATAATAAAAGCCGGGTCCCAAGAGGGACCGGGGTTGTTCATCCCGGGAAGAAACCCTTCGTCTAAGATATCTATTCTATGAGTCTTCCAGCACGTGGACCCAGGCAGATACTGTTGGTATTTACACCATTGGAACCTCATTTGCCAGAAGCAAAAATATGATAATTGGTTTTTTACCCTTTTATCTGGCAACATTGGAACCATTGAGGTTCCAATGGTGTAAATTCTTACCCCGAGCTCTCATACTCTGATGGTGCATTGTCTTTGAGTTGTGCGCCTTTTGGTGGCGTCATCTGGTCCAACACCATGTGAGACTAGGCTCTAAGGAAAGCTGTCTCGGGTGTGGACCATACATTATCAGAGTTATGTTGTTTGTTTGCATTACGACTGCAGGTATTGTGGTCTATGCAAACATGACTCCTTGTAAAAAAGGTGTCAGTTTTGTTGCCAGATAAAAGGGTAAAAAAACAATTATCGTATTTTTCCTTCTGGCAAATGAGGTTCCAATGGTGTACTCCTGTAGAGTCACTAGATACTACTCACTCTATTGAATGTAGGGTATTTAGGTATGCATGCCTACGTGGGGGTAAAAATCTTTTTTGAGGGTGGCGGAGGGGTCGACAATTTTCGCAAACCTTTTAGATCAACTATTTACCACAAACTTTCTATAACTTTTTTTGTTGACGGACAAATGGACAAACAAACCGCACGCCGGACTTTCACAATAGCTTAGTATTTGTGTATGTATATGTTATGTTTTTAAGTTTTGAGAAGTTTGTAAAATATTTTTCCCCCGGGCAACGCAGGGTACTTCCCGCTAGACGCAACAACACGAAACTAACTCTGCACTTGATGTTATGCAAAGGTATGTGCGGATAACTGTGTGTGACGTGATGCAAAGGAATGTGCGGGTCGATTCAATGCATAGCGGCCAATGTAGGGAAGTTAACAAGGGACCGCACCTCTGCCAGATGTGCGAGCAGCGCGATGCTCTGCACTGTTTTCCCCAGGCCCATCTCATCAGCCAGGATACCGTTGATGCCCTGCAGGATAAGTGCCACACAGACGCAAGTTAATGGACCGATTTGCAGCACTGATATATTGTACATTGTCACTGCTGGATATTCGATGATTTGATGCCATCGACTTAGTCTTACTATTGGACACCCACTGTCAACAACAAGTGGGGCAACACCGTTGCGAGATGTTAACTACCTCGCCTGGTATACAGGCGGTGTTCGATCCCAAACCCGATGTCTGTATATTTGGAGTTTGCAGTCTCCCCATGCTCGCGTGGATTTTTCTTTGGGTCCTCCGGTTTTTCCCTCCACATTTAGAAACATGCTTTTAGAGTATTTGGCTGCTATCAATTACCACGTGATAAGCCACTTCGTTGGGTTATTATTTGTGACCAACTCGCTTATAAAAAAAGAGCTAAAAATCTCAGTGGGCTTTACCTGATAAAATAAAAACAGTTTTTAGTGTCACACACAAGATCAAATTAATTTAGCAAACCCCTGAGCAATAAGCCTGTGTTCCCATCCCCCTTCATTCGATACCTGACTGCAGCAGGGCAACACAACCGGCGAGGGCAGTCGGAAAAAACTCCCATCCGCTCATACCTGCTCGTAGAGGTTGGCCAGCCAGTTCATGCCCTTGAGCTGGTAGGCCTTGAGCTTGCCGCAGAAGAAGGAGGGCTGGGGAATGTCCTCGCCGGCCAAGATTGAGGGGTTCGCGAGGCTGTAACTCTCCCCGAAGCCGGTGCCCGACGCGTCGGCCGCGCGCAGTGCCGCCAGCCGGCTCTCGCTCGCCTCGTCATCAAAGAGCTGCGTCTGCACAAGCAAAAGCGGGCAGGGGGCAATCATAGGCGTTGTCATTCAGAATCAATTCCTCCTACACAATAAGCAAATCACAAAGCACTCACCATAACTATCACTGAATTCATCATGGGACCTCCTCTGACAGTACCAAAATGAGAATAGGTTTTTTCCCCTTTTTTCTGGCAACAAAAAAACACCTTTTGCAAGGAATCATGTCTGAATTAACCACAATACTTGTGGTCAGAATTCAGAAAAAAAAACTGATAAAATATGCATTGTCTTTGAAACTGATTGGTCCACACCAGACACTTTTTTTGAGCCTCTGGTCTAACACCGTTTGAGACGAGGCTCAAAAGAAAGCTGTCTCTGGTGTGTACCAATCAGTTTCAAAGACAATGCACATATTTCGATTTAAAGCTTTCGTGACTGCAGGGATTCATCTTCTTGGTTCTTTCGGTAAAGTCACGTAGAAGGGAAGTAATAAAATAATAAAAATAAAACATAATAAAACAATTCTCACGACGTTTCGGCCACAACGCAAGCAGCCGTCCTCAGGTGAAAACCAGGTCCGTCGAGGCGACAGAGTCTGAATGAAACAGCACACGAGCTTGGAGCATATATATAAGCTGGGCGCATTGACAAAGGAATTTGCATATCAAAAGGAATTTAGCATATTTATGGGAAATGCAAGAATGTGATTAGTACTGCATATGCATGTGCATTATGCAGGATTAACAGCATCAAAGGGAGCTGCAGTTACTGCTGCTGCTGCAGTTGCTGCTGCTGCTGCAGTTGCTGCTGCTGCTGCAGTTGCTGCTGCTGCTGTTACTGCTGCTGCTGCACTTGCTGCTGCTGCTGCAGTTGCTGCCTTATCCATTTTAATATAACACTATGTATTATTCTACCTACCCTAATGTGTATCACACTGCTATATGTTTACTATACAATTACGACACCATACATTACTCTGCACACTGCACCATGCCAGTGAGTGGGACGCGCGTCCCACTCACTGGCATGGTGCAGTGTGCAGAGTAATGTATGGTGTCGTAATTGTATAGTAAACATATAGCAGTGTGATACACATTAGGGTGGGTAGAATAATACATAGTGTTATATTAAAATGGATAAGGCAGCAACTGCAGCAGCAGCAGCAGCAAGTGCAGCAGCAGCAGTAACAGCAGCAGCAGCAACTGCAGCAGCAGCAGCAACTGCAGCAGCAGCAGAAACTGCAGCAGCAGCAACTGCAGCAGCAGCAGTAACTGCAGCTCCCTTTGATGCTGTTAATCCTGCATAATGCACATGCATATGCAGTACTAATCACATTCCTGCATTTCCCATAAATATGCTAAATTCCTTTTGATATGCAAATTCCTTTGTCAATGCGCCCAGCTTATATATATGCTCCAAGCTCGTGTGCTGTTTCATTCAGACTCTGTCGCCTCGACGGACCTGGTTTTCACCTGAGGACGGCTGCTTGCGTTGTGGCCGAAACGTCGTGAGAATTGTTTTATTATGTTTTATTTTTATTATTTTATTACTTCCCTTCTACGTGACTTTACCGAAAGAACCAAGAAAATGCACATATTATCAGAGTATGTTTTTCATTTGCATTCTGACCACAAGTATTGTGGTTAATGCAAATAAGATTCCTTGCAAAAGGTGTTTTTTTGTTGCAAGAAAAAAGGGTAAAAAACCTATTCTGTCACTGAATTGTTGTTGCTAGGCGCAAGCTCGGTGTTTTAGACCTTTGGGCCTGTGCTCGGAAACTGTGCTAAAAACAATGCCCCACACTTGCATGAAAAGAACACTCACTGAGCAGAATATAAAGCTACACTGCACTAAATTCACCTCGAACAAAGAAGCTCTCAGCCTCCCAAACATACAACTGTCAGTGGACAGGAATGTGCAATTACCCCATTGAAAACAGGTCATGAGGAATTAGTACATTTATTTCAGTCACGTGGAAATTGTAATTTGTAAAATTATGCATAAGCATCTAAATAAGGGAACAGTTGTTATGTTCTGGTTATAGTTTTCCACCTTAACATTACCCTTTCGTTGATATTCATACTTCATAAACACAACATATGGAGACTGAATGTTTTCTGCAGATGCTAGGCAGGTCATAGGAGGCATATTCAAAAAGCTTTTGGCTTTTCGAATACGTGCTCTGCATCGCGGTGCTTTGTGAATCCTTACCCTGGCCTGATGGGCCTGGAAAGCTTCTTCAGCATTGCGTAGAGCCCGAGCCTTGTAGAATTCGCTGTCTGTGACGACAATCGTAGGACATCAAGCGGCAGCCAGATGCACCATCAATACAAACATTTGCCCGGACATCCGAGCAGCCAAGTGGTCTGCGCACCCCTCCACCGACAGTTCAAAGTACACGTTACAGAATGTGGGGAAGAGTTAAAACATAATAACTACATGCAAACACAAAATCCCCTTGTGACTACAGTTGCTTAAACAGCCTGAACAGAACGTGTAGAAGACATATGAGCAATCTTGAGAGTCAGAAGAACAATGGCAGAGGAGATGGAAGAATTGAAAAGGGCTGATACTCTGTAGGACGCTGCGGTGGGAATACTGTGGTTATGAATGGAGTAGGCAAAGGATTAATGTTTGTATGTAGAACTTCTTTCGCCCTCTACGTAGCCAACCATGCTAATCGGAGAATCAAGGATGGAAGAAGATATTTATTAAGTTACAGATAATGGCAGAGATGTGCGGTTGACTTGATGTGGAGGATGTCGAGTGAAGATGGCAAGTGACAAGGGAGAGGGTCACGAAACAGGAGGAACAAAGAAAGCAGGAAAGTTGATCATGCCTGCTGATCAAGATGTCACAATGGCCAAAGCCGTTGATGCCACCCGCTAATCGGTAGGGCAGTTTGGGCGACTGGGCTTTGGGGGCGTAGGGAAGACGTTTATGGAGCTGAAGAGAAGTGTTGGGTTTCCGGCACCATTCGTGCTCCTGCAAGGGCAGCCTGATATAATTTCAAGTGTTTCTGCCTTGACGTGGTGATGAATTTTGAAACGGGACTTTGATAGCTTTCCGGCCTGCGACTTTTAACTTCGCAGATGGAAGGGGTGAACCAGGGGGCAGACAGACCGGCCTCGGGATTTTTGGCTGGCCATCGAACAAAGACGGTCACGGCATCGCACGCTTTCAAATGCGCTTCTGCGGCCATCTGGAATGCTCTTCCATCCGATATTAGGAAGCCACTGGAGCTAATCAGTTTAAAATCTAGATTGATAACTAATTTCTTTAGAACTGCTTTTTGTGTTCAGTTTCTTGCCCTTCTTCGCACTGCTGGTTAACACGGTTGGCAACGTAAAGTGCGAAAGAAGTTCAACATACGTACATAGAGCATGAGTAGGAGGTTGGGGTAGTGGATATCCCTGGTGGGAGAGAACAGTTACGGGTGCCGCAGGTAAGCGATGGGCATTGGTGTGCTGGGATCTGTAGGGTTGGTCGACGTTGTGCATTAACCGTTGCACATTGCCATCCTCACCATAATCGTCGCGCGCGGGGTCCAGCGTGACGCCCCCTGGCAGCTGGATAGGCCTGCTGGGCGTCGAGTCCTCCAGCTTCCTCAGGATCTCGTCCTGCTCCATGTCCATCGCCGTCTTCCCGCCAACGAAGTGCGCGTACAGCTCCGTCTGCGTTATCAGGAAGTTTAGCTTCCGCTGCTGGCGCTTGGCCTGCGGGATGGGAGTGGGAGGGGAGCGGGACAGGAAGGACGGGAGCGGGACGGGAGCGGGTTGCGCATTATGGCCGTGTGCGATGGCAGCGGCCATGGTGCAACTAATGCCTTCTCTCAAATGCAATCCTTGTATTTAGCTACTTTTCAACAGAATACGTTAAGATTGTTCATTATCCAGCAGGTTCGGAGGAGGAAGGCGGTGCTGGATTTTCAAAACGCAGGATAATCACATCATTATTTAAAATGACTTAACTTTGCACATTGTTTCGATTTAAAGTTTTCGTGACTGCAGGGATTCATCTTCTTGGTTCTTTCGGTAAAGTCACGTAGAATTGAAATAATAAAAATAAAACATAATAAAATAATTCTCACGACGTTTCAGCCACAACGCACATTGTTGTATGATATTATGATTTTAGTTGTTGTTACATGCTTCATGGTGTTTTACATGTGTTTGTGAAATTGACATGAATTAACCTAGAGATAAAATGCCTTTTCCCACTTAATAAGTTACTGTATTTACTGGAAAGTACTTACCTCTCCGATCTCGAAAACTCTGCATGGGGCGATGTATATACATGCAGTATTTTCATTGTTTAAGTTGTATGTAAGGTAATACGTACTGTATATAATATTTGACAACAAAATAAAGCCGAGCTACTTTTTTGGTCATGCACACGGTGCCGGTCGCCGGATTGGTTACAGCCTTTGGAGCGATTTTGCCGGTTCAGCCCGGGACCACCGGATAATGTTGGAAGCCACAATAGCGTGTCGGATAACTGATGATCAACTGTACGTCAAATGTAAGTCTGGCCTCCGTCTTCGGAGGTAATTGTATTACAACAACCGAGTCATGGGTTTTCGTTAAATTCCCTGCTACACTGCATAACAATTAAATAATACATGCCTGTAGAAGATTTTCCCAGTGGGATACTCAACTCTGTACGGCATCTACCATTAAGGAAGTCGCTTACACACATCTCATTGACAAAGGTGCTGTGTTCAGGGATGGAAAATATTGATCATGTAGCATGAAAATCAAAACTAAACATTTTTATCCCTAACAATGAATTATATCATCACAATATACTGTTAAAGCAGGCAAACACTTCAGATCATGGCCATTATTTATCATGTGCTGCCCTCTCAAGAGCGTAGGCATTAGCTTTTGATGCATCGTTTCAAATTGAGTCATCCTATGAAGAGGACTCGTCCCTTGGCCATAGGAATGTGTAATTCCCACCACTGGTGTTAACAGGAGACAAGTGCTGCCACGTTGTTCATTAGAGCAGGAAGTCACCTCTCTCATCTCCTCGTCCAGCTTGCGCTGCTCCAGCGCCTCCTTGTGGGCGCGCCGTCGGTGCTCCTTCTCCACCTTCTCGTAGCGCTTCCAGTAGAGCAGCATCTCCTTGGTGAGGCGGCGCGCTCGCGGTAGCGTCTCCTTGCAGTTCTTCTGTGTCTGGATGGCAGCTCGCCGCACCTCACGCATGCACTGGTGCGCCAACTGCTCGCGCCCACCACACGCAGACATCAGCCGTCGTCCCACAACACCCCCCCAATGAGAAGTGGTGCCGCAAAAGCGGGCGTTAGCCGCTCGTTGCACTGGTTCGCCGTTCGAATCCGGCGGGCCGCCCCTGATTAAACGAAAGGCCCACTGAGCTACGTAGATCTTTTTTTTAAAGCGATCTGACCACAAATAAGAGCTCAAAGAAGTGGCTTATCACATGGAATTTTATAGCAGCTAAATACTCTACACGCACATTTCTAAATGCATGCCGCTGCTGGTTAGTACTGCAGTGCCCGTGTATTAACCGTAAAACACTACACACCATCTGCTTCAGTGTGGACGTTAAAAAGTCCCGTGACATCATTAAAAAAGGAGGCCATTGCATGCCGACGTCATGCTGCAAATTTGCCAAATTTGAAAATTACCTGCAAATGACTGAACTCGTGACAGCCTCCCGATAGAAAAATAGCACGAATATCAAACATACCCAATTATAATTAAATATTTTCAGTCCGGGCAGGGTAGCGACAACTTTTGCAGTTTTGGTGAGAAAAATGTAAAACATTGTAGGCTGGTGTCATGATACCAAATTCAGATTACTCAAGATATGTATACATCCGCTGAAACAGGAAAAATGTACTCTAAGCACCGGGCTTAGTCAATCGCACGGGTACTGTAGATATGCAATTACCAAGCAAAGAGACTTCAGATTTAATAAATAAAAAACACATTAAATTGCACCACTATGAATCCAGGCAATAATGGAAGTGATACAACTTAATATGCTTTAAGTGCAGAGCTCTGCCATTGGCATGGCAATGCGGAAAAAGGTCACGGCTTCCTAAACGAGACGGCGACGATCCCGACCCACCTTTTTGGCATTGGTGAGAATGTTGTTATGGGCTGACGACTTTTGTTTTGCGGCCTGCAGAAGAAAAGAAAAAACCCAAACAGGACACTTCAATCAATCCACAGCGCATTCACAAAACAGCTTTGACAAACTGTATTCGTGATTATTCATATTTGATGAGCTCTTGTTAAATCTAAAACGTGGACGAATCTGACACCGGCAATCACATGCAACACGGAGCACAGGTCCAGCGCATCACAACGAGCCAGCTGGAGCCGGAGCCCCTGGGTGCACCGCTGCCACTGCCGCCACCACCGCCGTTCTCTCACTTTGGGAATATCTTTCTTGGCGACGGTGAGCCACGCGCGGCGCCGCCGCTGGCCCAGCTGCTCCAGAGTGAGGTGCTTGCGGCGCGACGATGTCGTCGCTGTGCCCTCCTGGGAGAAGCGTGCCACCGGCCGCCCATCCCACGGCGCCGGGGAGCCGCGCTGCTGCTGCTCCTCGCGGCGCCGCTTTCTCATTTTCTTCTTCATGGCTACGGGGGGCACAGAAGCCGCGCGTGGTGGGGGTGCGGGTGGCAGTGTTTTTAGAATGTGCGTGAATGCACTGAAATTTTCTAACCGTACGTAACCAACCATACGAATTGGAGGTGCGAAGAAGAATTCCACCAACACGATAGGAGAGTAAACCATAATATTATAACCATGCTGACGTTAGGAAAAAACGCCACTTTTTTCAAATTTTCCTGCTGTGGATTTCACACCTGATGATGATTGCTTGTGTTGCAGTCGAAACGTCGTGAGAATTTTAATTGCTTTATATTATTATTATTTTATTATTTCCCTTCTACGTAACTTTACCGAAAAAACCAAGAATATATAACCATCCTGGTACATTGGAACCTCCCATGTTAGGGCCCTCCTGTTTACAAGCAGGAGGTTGGGAGTTAAATCCCGACCATACCGCTGGTATATTTGAAGTTTTTCCATTCACGTTTAGAAATATGCATTTAAATAATTTACATTATTTTGCTGCTATAAGTTTCCACATGATAAGCTGCTTCATTGAGCTATCATTTGTGACCAGGTCGCTTCAAAAAAAGAGGCTAATAGCTCAGTGGGTTTACCTGGTAAGATGAAAAATTGTTTAGTTTTATTTGTATATTTTAAGTGATTTGTTTACCTTTTCCTATAATTTGCACTCCTATCGTGTCTTTGTATTGTTTGTTATTGTAAGGTTCTGACCTGCCCCTACTGGACATCTGTGAAAAACAGCTTAATAGCTCATCGGATTCCTCCAGGATAAATATTCTGATCATGATACTGAATGTAGCATTCGTCGTGTCTCAGGTAAAAGTGGAATAGAACCACATATTACACACTTTCACAAAAACAACTGCCTAACACACTTCAGCAGGACTCATCCGAAGGAGCCTCACAGACTTTGCAAACCGCCCTGGGTAAAAAAACGTATTATAATCATTGTGAGAGCAGACATACAAAGGCGAGGCACCTTTGAGCTTGCGCTCCTCCTTGGGGCGCTTTCGCTTGGGCCCCGAGGAGTGGCGGTGCGCCTCGTGGTAGCGGTCCAGCGAAGACAGCAGCCCCGCGCTGTAGAACTGGTACTGTTGCAGCTGCACACGGCACACATGGGCGTCACAGCAAGCGTCAACCGCACAGCCGCGGCACCGCCCATCTCGCAAATACCACTCGTCGGCCTTCCACTGCACGTCTCGGACAGGGCCGGATTAAGGTTCTTGTAGGCCCTAGGCACTTCTGAATTTGCAGAGCCACGCAGGCCGGCTGCCTTCATCTCCCCAGCGCTGCTGGTTGCACACCACGCCAGGTTGCCGCAGCATTTCCCAATAACTGAAACAATTTAAACGAGGCTCCCTCTAGTGGGGAACGCCAATGCAGCTCCCAATCAGATCGCATAGGTCACTCAAGCGTTCTTCGTTTGAAAAACAGTGGCAGACTGATTTTGAGTGGGATCTGGAGACAAATGTGTGATGCGATCGTATAGGATTATGGTGTGGCATGATGGTGTAATGGGCCACGACGGGCCAGTGAGCCATTGCCGAAGATTCATTGGCAGCCTGCAGACCAAGTTTAATGCTTATTTTGCGAAACCAGGTGAGCACTCCAGAGATCAGGATAAGTCTCATTTGCAAGTGGGGCATTTGTAAGCCTGTAAGGGGGTGATGATTTCTATGTATACAGTAGTGTCCCTTGGTTAACGTTTTTTATCTGTTTCACGAAAACTACTGTTAACTGAAATAACTGTTAATCCAATATAGGAATTAATTACATGAGTTTACAAGACAGCAATTTCCACTGCCAAAACAGAAAACGTAATGTAAACAAAGCCAATGGAGGGTTATACGATCATAAATGGGCATCGCTGATTGTCTGAGGGCAAAACTGGCACCCGCATGCATAATGGCAACATACCGTTAATCTAAATTTTTACGTTAGTCGAAACCAAGGGGTCCTATGGGAGGCGAAATGTTAATCGAAAAACCATTAACTGATGTCACTGTTAACCGAGGGACAACTCTAATCCCTATTCAGTAATTTGCAGACATTTTTACTTTGAAAAATTTGAAGCAATCACTATTAAGCAAACACACTTTTCAACAAAGTCTGCTTTTATTGGCTAAATAAAACACTCAGTCTATGCCATTGCCTACCAAGTTGCCATAGGCGATTATGGTTACTGCGTTGCTGGTGACAGTTGCCGGCAACAATATTCCTAAAATGTCCCTATTTTATCTCGGCCTTAAGTCAGCACCCACGCCAATGTGCCAGTTTGCTGAGTCAACGCTCCAGTGCCACTGCAGCCCAATCAAAAGCGAGGTGTGCTGCCAGTACAGGTGACTCGGTAAGTCTGGGGCTCCCCCTGTGGGTTGCAGCGGCGGTGTCCACACGGCTGCTGCTGCTTAGGCACGTGGCGTGCAGCGTACCTCCTTGTGCGAGCGGAAGCGGCTCTGGTGGAGCTTCCTGAACTTGTGGAGGCGCAGCATGTCGTGCAGCTCCTCCTGCGTGAGGGAGAAGGCGGCCTCCTCCCCGTCGTTCTCCGACTCAGAGGAGTCGCTCAGGAGAATACTCTGAGGGCACGCGCCGTGCACACCACAGCCGGGGCATCGTCACAAACCGCTTTTTATTGGAGGAGGAAACTATCAGCCGAAAATCACACAATTTAAAACGTATCCTGAAAAGCACCCTAAGTACATGCTCAACAGGAGCAGGTATGCCACGTGACATGGTAGCGCTGATTTTTAGTACTGAGGACCCATTATAAGGTATGTATTTGCCATGTTTCTTAAAAATACAAACGTTTCAACGTTCGTTATTTCTGCTTGTTCAGCTGGTGGCAATCAGGCTGCTGTTCATGAGTCATTGCCTATAAACAATTGGCAGTTCACGAGCATTGCTTTAAGCATGCTCGACTCTGCTGATGAGACACTGAATGTCAAATTAAGTCCAGCGTTTGCTTGTATTAAACCAACGCTGCCGAAAATACACTACGAGCAGGCTGTGTGGCCGATATGATGTGCAAATAATACTTTAACTTTCATGTGGATAGACAGATATGAGGTGGTGTAGTGTCAGCTTGAGTATAATGTTAATTACCACTGTAAATGGTCTCTCGGTAGGGGCATTCCAGGTGCTAGTTACTTGCCATGAATGCAATGCACCACAAGAATTTCATGGACGCATTTGTATTCCTGAGCATTGTTACACACCACACACAAATGCCTTGTTGTCGACCAAAATTGTAAATATTGAACAAGAAATAAGTTTCACTTCCAAGCCAAAAGCCAAAGATTCAGCTCTATGTAATATACCAGTGCTGCATTTATCTACATGTACCATTAAAAGTGAGATCCTGCTTCAACAAGTATTGAGGCGGTGCTCATCACCTGTTACAGCCCCAGCCAGTGGTGGTAATTCCACATTCTTATGGTGGGGGCGAGTCTCTAAATAAGATAACCGCGGTTTAATTTTCCATAAAGTGGTCGTCATTTAGTGACTTCAGAGGAATGGATAAGCTGTAGTCGACCTCTGACCAGGATTTGAACTTGCAACCTTCTGATTGCAAGCCGCACTTTCTAATGCTGAGCCACATGGCTAGTTGTACAATATTACATTCAATACTTTTTTAAAATAAATATATAATATACCACAAGGCAGTATAAACACCGTAGATTCTGTTTTGAATTCCCCCGAGTAATTAATTAATTTGTTTTAGGAACATAACCATGACCAATGAGGGTCTGGTAAAAAATACCTTCATCCATTTCCGACTTTTCTTCAGCTTACTGAAGTTGTACAATTGCGCCTTCTCAGCCTTCAGTTCTGTCAAGAGAAACACATTCCGCTGTAGCAAGCCAGAGAAATCCTTGCGATGACAAGCACGAGCTGGTTTAGGCCACAACCCCTGCATCTATTCCTTAGGCTTCTCAAATTTACTGGCTTCCAGTTTAACGCTTCCTGTACAAATTCGCTGTCCTGTTACAAAGCGCACAAATTTAGGGTGAACCGGCAAATGCAACTCCCAGTCTCATCGCGAGTCCCATCTCGCAACTTCTAATTGACAACCTCGGAGTCTCTCTCGAAGCAGACATGGAAAATATCGATTCTCTGATACCACTCCGGCCGCCTGGAATTCACTACCTCTTCTCTTACTGCACACTTCGGTGTCGGCATCAACCTTGCGCCAGAATGAGAATACTTTTCAATTTTTTGAATGTGTTCTCCCACACTGCTGAATGTCCTTTCAAAGTTCATTGTGTGCGCGTTACAAATTGGTATTTCTCAATTAATGAAACGTCAACTAGGAACGTGGTGAGGACTCCCTACCTGCTGACAGGAAGCCATTGGCCGGCTGTGCGTAGTGGAACTTGTCCGCCACCCTCTTGCCGTGGCGGTCGCCGCCCTCCTCCTCCTGCTTGATGCAGCCGAGCCGCGTCAAGGCCCCGGCCTCCTCCACTTTCAAGGCAGCTGCTCGGCGAGCCATGCTCCCTGACGCGCAAACAAACAGCACCCGCCCTTTCATTCCACCCGCCACAGCAAACGGCTTCACACACGGCAACCGACGCAACGTCATCATCGGCACATTAACCGGAGTAATTGGTAAAGTCTTGCGTCGTCGTGCAACCACTGCCGGAAGGTGCATGCTATAAGACGTTGTGTGATATCGTTAGATATTTCGCTTGTTTATCAAGGAAAGCCGCACCAAGCCTTCAGAAAACATATTAAGGAGAGTCCTGCCAAGTTTTTGCAGTAGGGGGTGATGTTGCTTTGTGTAATCCCAGTTTGGTAATTTCTCGCTATTTTTTTGTATTGGGATGTTTAGGCCAATACCAGTTACATTGTGTGTTGTTTTCAGCTATGAGAGGAAGCCAGAGAACCCAGATGAAACCCCATGCAGAACAGGGAGATAACATACAAAATCCACAGGGAAAGGCGCCCAAGTCGAGAATCAAACCCAGACCCTTGTTGCCGCGAGGCGCAAGTGTTACCACTGTGCCACCCTGCCACCCTAAACCATATAATTAGACTCATGTGCATTTTTTCCTCGAGGTACATTGATGACATCAATGTAAAAATGGCTCCTGTTGGTGAAGACAGGTACAGGTGTGTCTCGCTTAACGCGTAACACTCCTGTAGGAGTGAGTTTCTAAGCAGTGGAACTGGAACTCTGGGAGAGCGGTAGCACTGTGCTTCAAATTATGTTAAAAAAGGACGAGGTTTAGCGACTGTGATTACGAGCATGGAGGATCGCACAACGGCTTTATTGAGTCTATGTGTCTTGAATAAGCCAAGGAGAAAATAACTGTGCAGTCGAGCGGACCTGCACATTAAAAAAAAATCAAGCACTCTTTTAATTGTAGGATGTTTCGTAAAGTGCCGATGTCCTCTGGTGAAATGCACTGGTACTGGCAAATGAGGTCTAATGATGTAGATGCTGACCCCGAGCCCTCATTACTTTGATAGTGCATTGTCTTTGAGCTGTACGCCTTTTGGCTTCCTCTGGTCGAGCACCAATTAGGTCGAGGCTCAAAAGAAAGCCGTCCCTTGGTGTGGACCAATCAGTTTCAAGGACAATGCATATATTATTATAGTATGTTTTTTGTTTGCATTTTGACTGCAAGTATTGTGGTTAATGCAGACATTAATCATTGTAAAAAGGTTTCAGTTTTGATGCCAGAAAAAAGGGGAAAAACCCTATTATTATTTTACCCTTTCAGTTTGTGTGCATGGCTCAATGCAGCGGTTTGTTAAATGCTCATCCAGAAAAAGTGCCCTCAGACTTGCACTTGAATCAATTGATGTGAAAAACCAATGTGATGCAATGGTACCTTGACGTCGTAAATTATCACGGTTGCTGAGATCTTGAACCTCACCTGTAACTCATGCAGTGCTGGTGCTGTGACCCAGTTTGTCTGACTTTGTAAGCAGACCTATGATGGCCGAACCAGGCCAATCCTTAGTGCTGAGCACACCCCTTGCAATACATGCTGCACATCTTAGCTGGCAACTAACATCACTGATCATCATCACAGCCTTGCTCTTTCACTGAAAAGTGTTGCTTTACTAGCAAGAGGTACGTGCGTTTAAAGTAAAGAGGGAACATAGAAATGGAAGGCATAAGGTAGTAGGCACACGGGAAGGGCCAGCCCCATTTGGTTGAACTGGACTGGGCCCAGCTGGATTCCAATTGGACCCCAGGGAGACCCCAGCGATACCCCAGCAAGGTCCCATCATCGTTCCACCCGAGCTACGACGTGAGATTCATATAAACACGTCGAGCCACCAGGAGGCACCCAAGCTTTGTCAAAGAATGATGTCATCACAGCCAAAGCCAACGAGGCCCCTACACCTCGCCAACGCCTCTTCTCCCTCCGCCAGATCGCGCAGCCGAGGGCCCCACCAACACCGAATACTGCTGGAGGGCGGACCGAGGAAGGGGCACCTGTGATCCTGATGGACGGTCGTGCATCCTCAGCCTCGGGACTTGCCTCCCGCTTGATGTGCAGCAGGCGCTCCGCAAGCCCCGCCTTTGAGTCTTCGCCACTCTCATTGCTGTCATCATCACTGCCAAACACATGCATGCACAAACCCACACACACAGTGGGGGGGAAGGGAGGGGTGTTAGCACGACGTCCACCCTCTTATAGTGAGATAGATTTTAAAGTCAAGCGCACAGGAACTTGAGCCGCATCATCGGTACAAAACCGGCAAAAGTGTCACTCCCGATATCCAGGTTTATCAAGAATGTTTATAAAGCTGTTGATGCATTGTAGAATAATTCAACAATGTTATTACCTTATATTATAAATGATCAATGGATATTTAAAAAGTTTCATTCAATTGTTATTCAGGTATATTTAGACTGAGGAATCACCAAACAAATTAGCTATTGAACGCTTGGCTTTATAGATCCTATGACATTATTCATGAAAATAAACTACCGTGCACTGTCATAACTAAATGGCAATGTTGCAAAGTATATAGATGTGGATTATAAATAACCTATTCTGAAAAACACTCCCTAAAAAATGTTCAACATTTGTTAAGGAGGTAATTGATATAATTTGGATTGCACAGACCCAGACTCAAATCCACAAGCAGGAGAGGAACTCATCCTACTGAGTGTCAGCCACCACTGTCTAAATTGCAAGGCTCCCCTCTCTCAGACTCCCCAACAAGGGAACATCATAGCAATCCTTGAGCCACGAAAGCACCTTGGGGTTCACCTGTGTGTCAATGACAAAATCTGTCAATTTTCAAAACACGTTGTGGCTGAATTCACTCACCTCTGTGACCCAATTTCCCTACGCTCCATTTCCCACCGTCTCTACTCAAAAAAGTATCTGCCTTATTTTCCCATATTTTAATCAATTTCTCTTCTATTATCATTCATCTGGAATGGCCTCCATGCCGTAACGTAATGTAAGACCCATGCTGGCAAGATGTTAACTGCCTCGCCCGGTATACAGGAGGTCGTGGGTTTGATCCCAACCCTGACGCCTATATATTTGGAGTTTGTATTATCTCCCCATGGTTGCGTGGATTTTTCACCGGGTCCTCTGGTTTTTCCCTTCACATTTCGAAACATGAATTTTGAGTATTTAGCTGCTATAAATATCCACAAACTACTTCAATGAGCTATCATTTGTGACCAAGTTGACTTACCTGGTACAATAAAAATAGTTTATTTTATAGTTTAATTCGTTATCTTGCTTGTGGAACTACCCAATTAGTGAGGTGCATTTTAAAGATTACGCAATGTACAGTAATGCAGTATACATTTCAGATCATTACAGGCTATTATGAGTCTCAAGCGTGCAAAGTGTTCATCACACGTTGGCAATAGTGATGACAACAGCTATGGAAACCAAACTAGATCTTCTCAAACAAAACCCATCAAGCTCCACAATTCTGAAAAAGCACATGGCTCAAATGGAAAAAAATGTCCATTAAAATAAGTCACCTTAAACATAAGATACCTGAGCCTTTGGATTCAAACACTGCAGATTGTAAAAAGAACGAGGCAAGAAATAAACATGCACAGAGCAAGAAAGTAGAAAATGTCTTCTAAAGGAGACAATCATATTAACGAGTTATCACCTGGTTAAAAATGGACAATTATGTAGAGTAAATATGTTATAACTTAACAACCAGAAAAGTAGAAATAACTTCATGCGACTTGGTTGCAATTGGCCAATCTCCAACATTTCACTTCATTGAGCTTTATCATATAACAGGGCCACATGTAGGATCGTAAGCAGGTCATCCTAAATTTGAACACAGAAAGTCTCCAAGTTACGAACGCCCGACTTACAAACAACCGCGCTTTCGAATGAGCGTCCATAAAATATTAACCGTACAATGTGCGAACACCAGCTCGCACTTGTGAACCCAACAGCAGAACTATTTTGTTCAGCGAAGCGATCGTCCGCGTGATGTAACGAGTCTCATCATCCCGCTGTGTTTGTGTGAGCGCGCACGTGTGTGAAATTGAGTGTGTGTGAGAGACTGAGTGTGCGTGTGTGAAAGTGAGTGTGCGTATCTGTGCGCGCGTGTGTGCATACGTGCGCTCGCCCCCGTGTGTTTGTGTGGGGAACGGAAGTGCAATGGTTAATGCGCTGTGCTACCAACCCGAAAAGCAAGCCAAGCATCAGGACTCAATGTAAGTGGGAAAAAAACTGATTTTTTTTTTCTTTTCATGTTACTTAATATTACGTTTATTGACTATGCAATATTTATTATTTATGAGTTTAACAAAGCTTCCCTTTTTTGTTGAACCGTAACACGTGTTATAACACTGACTGTATGGGCATTTAAATACAGTACATTAATTATGTTCCAACTTGTGATCTGTTCGACACGAACAGGTCTTAGGAACCAAACCCGTTCGTAAGTCGGGGGACTACCCGAATTGAAAAAAAAATGAAGACAGCACAAGAACAAACACCCCATGTTCTTACAAAGCACCGAATAGAGATCTAAACAAATGTTTGCGCAATCAGCAGCGATATTTTAGCTCCGATTAATTACCCATACAAGCACTGATAAGGTTTTGCACACACCAACTTGCACAAAGCTCGTACACCGGCAAAGCTTATGACTAACAAGAGCCACACACCTTCTGGCTTACCCGCTTAACCGTGCTGCACACATTATTCGAATTAACATGAACATCCCCTTGCAGTGTCTACCTCAAAAACAGCATCTCCAAGGTGTTCATGCACCTTCAAACTATTTATTTCTCACTTCACCCCCTCACACGTGAAACACATTGCACTGAATAGCTCAGTTAGCAGATGGAGCACGATTACTGGTACACTTTTAAGCATCACACCTGCCATGAGCGAACAGTGGTTAAATTTTGACTTAAAGCTTTCGTGACTGCAAGAATTCATATTCTTGGGTCTTTCGGTAAAGTCACGTAGATAGGTTCAAAGAAAATAACAAAAATTAACCAAAAACTACGACCGCTTGTGTTGCGATCGAAACGTCGTAGTTTTTAGTTATTTTTGTTATTTTCTTTTAACCTATCTACGTGACTTTACCGAGAGCCAAGAATATGGTGGTTAAATTGCCGCTTTGGGCGTCAGGCGAGCTATTTTGAAGTTCGACGCCCCCCTGTGAGAGAGCGTGTTTCCTCACCTGACGGGGAAAGTGCGGTTGAGCACTGCCGACACCTGGTGCAGAAAGGGCTCCAGGCGCAGACAGCGCTCCAGGTGCTGGAGCTGCAGGGGGCTGGCGAGGGCCGGTGGGCCGCCCCCGGGTGCTGCGTCTGCTCCGGCCTCCATGGCCATGGGAACCTAGTGGCTTGCAGCCAACGGGGAGCCTGCACAATGGCCACGAGGAGAGGAGGAGAGGCGACCGAGTGCTTTCGCTGTCATAGTGGCTAGACGTCTGTGGAAAAGAGCTTTATAGCTAATTGGATTGCTCAAGTGCAAATAAATATTTTTATTCTGTATTGCGCAGAACCACAATCATCTGTGGCCGTGTAAAACCACGAACTGCATTCATCGCAAGTCAGGGTTTACTTGCAAACCCGTTCACTCGATAAATACAAATTCACGAGAAGTAACTGCAAAGGAATTAGCATTCCTCTCAAATTTCATCAGTTCGGCCTCCTGAAATGAAGATATCAAGCAATACCAGGATGGGTATTGCACAGAGGTAACTAAGAAATACACAAGAGAATTGGTCATCATTTGGATTTTTTTTATTAGAAAAGCTTACGAATAATATAATGCTAATAATTTCAGAGAAGGTGGTGTGAGTGTTGTGTGTGCAGTGAGGTAATGCTATTAATAGCAATGTTCAACACTGCGGGACAGCATGAATGTGCATTTTAGCAAACCTTGCCAGTCTTCTTCATGAGACGAGTGTTTTAAATTTACATTATCGTTCTCCAATTAAACCAAGTGTGTTCTTCCATTCCCGGACAGAGCGCAAAGCATTTTTCTCTTTGGAACAATTCAACAGCAAGGCAACCGCTCATACAAGCCAGCAACCCAACAATGCCTGGCAAGCCTTTGCCTGAAATCCTCTCAGGTTCTGCCTTATCACAACTTCAAGACATCCTTTATCTGTAGACATGGGCACATGGTTCACGCTTGTTTGCCTTTAAAAGAACAAACCCTAGTTTAATCAAGGCAAAATCATTTCTTGCACATGGTCTTATCACATATTGCTAATGAGAGGGACACAACCCAGCTGTCCGCAAGACTACCATACTTCAGCTGGAGTAGATACCTGCACTTGGGATTAGGTGAGCACAGCGGTGTAATTTTGTCTGGGCACGCACAACAGGGACTGCAAATAGCCCAAGCCACTGCTGCTGCGGCTACTGCATGATTATTTATTATAGTGGACACGGAATTTCACTGCTCCCTTTCAAAAAGCAAATGAACACTTGAAAAACATAGATCCAACATCAAAAGCAGGTTTTTATATCATACAACACAGCAAGTGCTGTTGCATTTAGTTGTGTCGTTATATCAACTTGGAATATATGACAGAGCACATATATACAGGAAACATTTTATTAAAGTGGAAACGAAATAAAGGTTACACTTACACCGAACGAACAATTTGCGCCCCTCTACAGTTGACACTATGAATACTGATTTATCTCAATCAGCCGTAACAATACTTGGACAAAACTATGTTGCATTTTAGTGCCTGCTTTTCAAAATAACAGGACACGTGCACCAACAAAAAATTATTGCATATCATTGTTACATTCACGTGTGCCTGAAGATATTTCAGAGAGCAAAGCAGAGAGGAAGGTCTTCAGCCAAAACTTGAAAAGAGGCAGGGAGTCAGAAATGCGGAGGGCCAGTGGGAGGAAATTCCAGACAATGGAAGCAGCAGAGAAGGAACAACCTCCCTCTGAGTAAAGATTGGCTAAAGGCTTTGATTGCTGGAGCAAAGGGCAGATGGAGGGGAGTAGACTGAGATGTAGGCAGGAACATTCCTTTGAGGATATTTAAGAAAGTTTTTTTATTAAAGATGAATGACAACTAGGAGGGACCTGGGGATTGTGGCGATGCCGCCACATCTGTAGTAGGTAAGAGGTCCGGTCTTCTCAATTTGGAGTTTGGGGTGAGATATTTGGGGAGTCAAGAGATGACAAAGGCATGTGCATGGGTCAAGGGAGTAGATGGGACAAGTGGCAGACACAGGAGATGTTGGTCAGAAATAGGTAGGGGGGACTGCAGAGATCAGATTACAAGGGAGGTGAATGAGAGCTCAGGGCTGATGCTAAATACAAGTTATGGCCATTCTTTGTCAGCCTAAGGCCAGACTGTTTACACGTGATGGTAGTCACCTTATGATGAAGGTTCCCATATGATTATCAAGATTGTTTTAATAAGTAAACTTACAGCCCTTTGTCAATCCACTGGTGGATAAAGGGAGGTCCTATCAGGATACCATCTTGACCATTTCCCTTTCCAAGTCAGGTGTTCCACGAATGATAACTGGTAAGTTCCACTTTACAACATTATTATTATTATTTTACAAATGGTGTTGGGGGAAACGAATGTACAAAGGTTTTGGTATCTACATAAATTACCATAAACATCAACAAAAAGTAAAACATTATCCAGGGATCAGAGGAAAAATCCAAAGTTATTGCAATTGGACACAAATTCACAGATTAGAATTTTAGATCATGTGGGAATTACATGAAAGCCATCATCTACCCAAGCAAGGAGCAGTGGGAAAGCTATGTAGATAAGCAGGTTGCAAAACATCTGCTCTTAATGTCTACAAAGTTTCAGTCCATTCTGGCTCCAGCTACCAGCTCGGCCGCCATTTGTTTTTTACGAGTGTGGAGTTCCTCCTTCACAACAACGCTCCAGTTCACAAGCCACAATTTGTCCAGGCTGCTATCACAAAAGTGTGCCTTTAGAGGAACTGAACCATAAAGCATGCAGCCCAGAGTTCGGCCCCATCAACTTTCACTATTGCTACTGTGCCGTTGTATACATAACAATGATAGCGCACGGCCCTTGGTCAAGGCACTTGCTGGACGAAGATCTTCCAGGGCAGTGCCGGTGGTGGAGGATGTTGGCCGCACTTTGCCACGCAAGTCAGTGGATGAATGGTAAAAGTGCGGAACTCGGGAATGATTCAGTAATTGCTCGCCACTCATGATAGCCATGGCCGGAATTCGAACTCTGGCATCCTGGTTCAGACTACAAGTGCGTAATATCTGTGCCACCGCTCCTCCCCACTTTATCAGTCGGTGAAAAAAAATGTCATCCTCACTTAATGCCAATGTAAACGTACAGAGCCACTCAAGACACGGCACAAAAAGCACCACCACCACTACTTATGTAATGCGAGCGTAAATGGGGTTGCTGCTGGACTCTGGCCCAATCACACGACCCAAGGTATTGGGGGCGGAGCCCGGTATGGGGGGGCGTGTGAGAGGGGCCGCCGTTCACCTCGGCTCCAATGGGAAGCGAGGTGAATGGAGGTGGAGCCAGCAGGGCAGTATGAGAAGGCCGGATCTGACGATCCGGAAGGGAGGAGTCAGGGTCACGTGGGAGAGAGGTTATAGAGGGGAGCCCGGAAGAGATCGAGGCCAGTTGATGGAGTGAAGAAGCGGGACCACGTTGGGTGGCCGCCGCGCCATCAGCCACGTGGCTGATGGGGCTTCGGCACACCATCGGCCAGCGGTGTGCGGAGCGGGCAAAGGAGCGGACGGAGGAGCGTGCGGGGCACGCGAGAGGAGCGTGCGTGGCACGCGAGAGGAGCGTGCGGGGCACGCGAGAGGAGACGCTGGTCCCTTGTCAGGACCAGCGGGGTGTGAGGATGAGTGGAGGAGCTGAGGAGGAAGCGCGTGCGAGACGACGCTGGTCCGTGGAAGAGGCCAGTGAGGGGTGCGGAGAAGAACCTAAATAAAAGACAAGCGGAGACCAGCAGTGCCTGACGGAGTCTTTTATTACACTTGAGTCAGAAGTGGAACGAGATGTCGAAACATATACCTGCACCATCTTCAGAAGATGAAGAGGACCTTCCTCCGGCGGTTTGGGGTCCCGACCATGGAAGGGGGGGGCACCGAGGACGGCTGGCGACACGTGGCAGTCCAGTTTGATTCGCTGCAGGCCGTTCTGCTGGATTTTATCATTCTGGTGGCGCCAGCGACGATGCCGGATCGGCCACGGGGCAGGCCTTCGAGCGGGGAGCCTTCGGGTGGGGCCAAGCCGTCCACCATTGGGGCCTCTGCGATGCTTCCGACCCTCTCCGACACGCGGCAGGACGCCGCCATCTTGGGTGTGGTCGCGGACGAATGGCGGGAAGCCACCATCTTGTTGCCACCGCGGCGGGAAGCCGCCGCCATCTTGAACATCGGGGCGAAGAGGCGGCCATGCGCTGCCATCTCGGAGGCGCCGCGTGGTGTGCATCCTGCTGCTGAGCAGCTGTTTTGCGGGAAGGAGCCGCAAGGAGAGGGCGCCGACGCTGCTGCTGCAGGGGCGAGAGTACCTCCGTCCTGGCTCGTGTGCGAGACACCGGAGCAGTCGCGAGAGGACGCCACGCTCACCGTCCGAGTTCTTCGAGGCGTCTCAAGTCACCACCCTGCCGTCCTCTGCTCGCTGCAGCCCTGGGCGAGTCGTAACGATATGCACCCGGCCGTAACACACACCTCACCCATCTTGCTTGTGCCGGGGTGCGATTGTTTGTATGTCTCGAGCGTGCGGAGCACGGGTCGGGGTGTGTGTGTGTGTGTGTGTGAGGATGGACGGGCTGTCTGTTTGTGTTGCTCTGTGTCAAATAGTGGTTATGCGTTGCGGCATGGGGATGTTATCTTGATGGCGAGGTTAATTATTAATTTGGTTGCGTCGAGTGTCCCGCGCTGTTACCATCCCGTGGGTTGCCGTGTGCGACGTGGTTATTTTGATGATTTTTTTTTTGCTGCTTGTAATCGCGATATGCTGACTGCATGTACTGTATAGACTTCCTGTACGGATACGGAGTGCGGTGCATTGTTTTGACCATTGGGTTCGGGATTGTTATTAGTTGTGCGTACCTGTTCGGAAATTGGTCAATTCGGAGGGGACCCTAAATTTTGGTTGTATGGGTGTTACCGGTTGTGCTAACCGGATGTGGACTTGACGGGGGAGTGGAGCGCCTGTTCGTCACTCCTGCTCTACCAGTTGCTCTCTGAAGTTGGACTTGAGCCAGGCGGATGGAACAGCAACACGGACACACTCTAAGACACCGCATTCCTGGTTTATGCGCGTTGGCCGTTCTTGCGTGTCGGTTACTGTTGTTGTGTATTGCTTTCCGTTCCTTAATTCTTCTTGCTTGTTGCACGGAAGACGGACCGGTGTTCCCTACCGGATCCAGATCCCTTCCCTTTCGTTAATTGTGTTTGTCGTTGTACTCTTCGTTGTGTCTGGGGTGATTCCTGATTGTGATGCCGTCGCTTGCATTATTTTATCCTATTGCAGCTGGGACGGCTGGATTTTTCATCGGGGGGGGGGGGGGGGGGGGGGTCATGTAATGCGAGCGTAAATGGGGTTGCTGCTGGACTCTGGCCCAATCACACGACCCGGGGTATTGGGGGCGGAGCCCGGTATGGGGGGCGTGTGAGAGGGGCCGCCGTTCACCTCGGCTCCAATGGGAAGCGAGGTGAATGGAGGTGGAGCCAGCAAGGCCGGATCTGACGATCCGGAAGAGAGGAGTCAGGGTCACGTGGGAGAGAGGTTATAGAGGGGAGCCCGGAAGAGATCGAGGCCAGTTGATGGAGTGAAGAAGCGAGACCACGTTGGGTGGCCGCCGCGCCATCAGCCACGTGGCTGATGGGGCTTCGGCACACCGTCGGCCAGCGGTGTGCAGAGCGGGCGAAGGAGCGGACGGAGGAGCGCGAGAGGAGCGTGCGTGGCACGCGAGAGGAGCGTGCGTGGCACTGGGAGGAGCGCGCGGGGCACACGAGAGGAGCGCGCGGGGCACGCGAGAGGAGCGTGCGGGGCACGCGAAAGAAGACGCATGGTCCCTTGTCAGGACCAGCGGGGTGTGAGGACGAGTGGAGGAGCTGAGGAGGAAGCGCGTGCGCGGGGCGTGCGCGAGACGACGCTGGTCCGTGGAAGAGGCCAGTGGGGGGTGCGGAGAAGAACCTAAATAAAAGACAAGCGGAGACCAGCAGTGCCTGACGGAGTCTTTTATTACACTTATATGCCATGTCTTGTTTGGCTCTAGGCCGAGCACTCACTCTCATTCACACCCAGTTACTGTTGCACAAACATTAACCTCAAGCCAAACCCTTAGTTTATCCGTGAGACAGCTGGCAAAATTCAGCATCTCCTTCATTAAGATCTGCATTTCCATAATGACATGGTGAAAATAGGCACGTAAATTTTAAGAAGAACACAAACTAGAAAACTCATCTTTTTTAAATATCTTCTTTAAGCGCATTACTGGAGGAAAAGAAAATTAACTAAATCACCAGACAAGCACACTTGTCAAAGCCACAGCTATATGCCACATACATTACACATGAGCTGTGTAGGTGGGATTCCTACTGACAATGATAACTTTGCAATACAATGCACCTAATTAGAGAAGTAAAATTAGATATTCTGATCCAAATCTGAGTCTGCCAAACATGTTTAACATTTTATAATGCAATATGGCATGTTGGTTACCAATACAGAAGTGCAATTATCTGTCTGCAAATAGCAGATGTTGAGCCCATGCCTCTACCGGATAAAGATATTGAGCCCTTGTGTCTATTGGGTTAGAATGTTGAACCCATGCCTTTGTAGGCAGAGGTGGGTGATTAAAGTGGTCTTTCTCAAACCACTGTATGTTTACTGACCTTTGCTATGCATATGCAAGGTAAGCCACTACAAGTTACACGTACCTGATGGTTACTAACCACAGATCGCCGCACCACGGGGCTTATAACAACTGGAGTTTGAGAAACAGTGGCTTGTAGGGTCAACGTCTATGTCCGTGATGGGGTATTAAGCCGGGATTCTTGACATCCTCGATTCAAATAGTGGGCATTCACGAAAGACTATAGAGGGGCTCTGTCACGGCCAATGCGTTTGTTTCAGCATCATCATTAATGATTATAAAACACACACATGTCACAGTTACTTCAGTCAAGCCTAGCTCTGAAGGCTAATTGAGCAGATAGGCAGAGAACTACTCAACCATGTGCACATCTTAAGATGCCACAGTCCATTGGATAAGCTAAGCCCTGAGGAATATCAGCCTCTCTCCCAAGTGGTCCCACCGTCACAAGGGGTTTGGGCAATGGAAAAAGCTCTGCAATGCGCTTGAATATCAGCAATGCAATCACTCTATTATTAAAGTATATTCTATCAAACTCTTCAGAATAATACATAGAACACACTGCTTTTGTTCACAGAATAATGTTTTTGAGGCACATGCCTTGAGCGTAATGCAAAAGCAAGCCTGGTACTGATGGTCATGAAATCTAGCTTTCAAATTCATAAAAAGTGGACAGTTTTATATTGGTAATATGCTTCTATGTTCATATACAGAAAAAAATATGTTCTGCACGGGCTTTTATATGTATTTGGTAATGCAGCATTACAGTGATGCCAGAAATATATTCAATGGATTATTTTAATCGGGTGAAAACCTATTTCCTGTCATATTGGCAGAAAAAAAAATCGAATTTAGGATATGACATTAACTCCTAATGCCCACTGTCGTGAATATCGTCACTGGATGTTTATCATCTATTCATTGCAATGCTTTAGTCAATTCTCTACTGAACGTTCTGCAAAATATGCAACGTGGATGTGGGAGCTGAACATTAACAGTGTAATCCAGCCGTGCTCAAATCCTGTTAAACGAGGTTTAACCTGTTCCAAGACTTAACCCTGGGAGAAAATTTAAGGCTGTAATTGAAGAAAAAAAACCTACTGCAACACTGCCTTTGTATAATTATATCTGTAAATAAAAAACACGGTTTAATTTCAGTTGAAAACCAATGCACAATACGACTGGTAGAGCAGCAGGCAGCCTTTTTGCACTGTACCAAGTCTTGCCTGCAGCAGTTTCAACACGACATTCCTTCCGGGTGGATACAGATCAGACCCCACGCTGCTCCACTGCAGGAACGTGCTTGCACACTGCGTTTTTTAGCATGCGCCACAACCGCTGACTGGGAATAGGCGACCGTGACGAGGCTTGCGGGACCACAAGGCCTGAGCGACGGAAGGAGAAGGCTTAGGGCGAGCGCTGCTGCACAGCCCACGCTTGCTGCGTTTTGTTAACAATGCATTTGGCTGCCCCGCGCAAGGCATGAGCGCACGCCCCGTGCATTGTGACAAAGTCATCATCGTGGCTAAAATGAATACAAATATTCATTTGCACCATTAAGTAAAAAATGCGAGCACAAAAAAATACTTAGCGACGTACTGAGGAAGCGATACTGTACGCAATATAAACATTTCCGCATTGAGTTTCATTCCAGACCCTCCCTGTTCGTGTTCTTTAGGTTCCAGTCGAGTAGTTCATTTGGCAATTTAGCAACAACAAAACAAGTGTGGCTTTTATTTGTCATGTCCCTTGCTATTGCAGCGACTCCAAAAGCTAAATATGACTCAGTCGGTGCTATTGTAATTGTTTTATATTTTCCCTCTTCAATATCTCTGTCGCATTTCCACATGAGAAGCCATGCACATATTTAGCTTCTTTAGCTAATGCACAATACATTGGTCACATAGGTCTCCTCAGTTTCATATTTAATGTCAATTCCAATACCGGTTCAGATATAATATTGCGTAAGCAAATTTGGGATTTAAAGAGACAGCATACAATAACTTATATGTGGGAATGCTAAAAGGTTGTATGTTTGATTTATATTAGCCTGAAGGTTAAGAATATATCCTGCATAAATGACAAGAAATAAAACGGTGAATGCTACAAACACTACATACTGGCAAGCCTATATAGGAAGCGTTCTCAGGGTGCTCCAAATAGCAAGTACTTGTTTTTCTAGCCCTCTGAATGCAAAAAAAATAATTAGTTATCTGACTATCTGAATTGGAAACTGAAAAGTAAAGGGTTATTTTTTGTATAATTAGGTGAATAGAAGAGACCATGCGACTGGAAAAAGTAAAAGCAGGAGAGTGAGATCTGTTGGGAAAGTGGGAGATGCATTACGAGAGTGAAAGATGCAGTGAGATAAGTGGAGGCAAGAAATACAGAGGCCTAAGACAATGTGGGTGAGAGATGCAGTTGCAACGGCAGAAAGCAGGCGGCAAATGGGACCGATGCAGCGAGATGAGAGATAAAGGCCAACCATCCATGTCTGAGATTATCACAGTTGGCTACATAAGGTGTGAAAGAAGTTCAACATACATAAATAAAGAGATGGTAAGGCCAGTTGAGCTAGGCAGTTCTTTAACAACAGCAGTGGTGGCAGTTAAGGACATTGCAAGGTGGGACTGTGCAAACTAACGAGCAAAAAAGTATTTACATGAAAACCCATGCCAGAATTTAGTGGAAACACGTTAAACGATGAATAGTGCTTAAAACAAATAAAAAGATGTAACTAAAACGTATGCACAGCCTCAGGACATGATGGCATAACAGTTCCAGCATTTGTGATTGTGGCAGAAGCAATCCTGCTTCCTGGTCTTCAAGAAAACTTATTCAAGGTACCAATTACAATTTTAACCATGGCAAATTAAGCATTCATTTATATATTACAGGATGAAAGATGGAAGAATTTACTCACAAACAGATAAACAGGACACAATCCTTTGATATATTAAACACTAGTTGCCATGAATCAAATGTATTTTGAAGATGAGGATAAACCATAATCTTTGGTTCTTTCGGTAAAGTCACGTAGGTATGAAATAAAATAAATCACGATGTTTCAGGCGCAACACAAGCGTCCGTCATCAGGTGGGAAAGCATGGTCTGCTGCTGAGGATAGCAAGGCATAGAGGGAGAGAGACACATTCTACAAACATAATGAGGGTACCCCAATGGGTTCTCCATTATCACCAGTGATAGCGAATGTTTTCATGGAGAAATTTGAGACAGATGCCATCCAGACATCTACCCTACGTCCTTCTTTGTGGAAGAGATACATAGATGACACGTTCGTCATCTGGCCACATGGCCTGCCAGCACTGAACCAATTTCTCAACCACATCAATTCCATACAGCCGTCTATCAAATTCACCATGGAAGTGGAAAAGGATGGCAAGCTACCATTCCTGGATGTTTTGATTGAGAAGAGACCTGATGGCTCGTTGGGACATTCGGTCTACAGGAAAGCCACCCACACAGATGCCTATCTAACGCCTGACTCCCACCACCACCATCCAGCCCAGAAGAATTCCCTCATAAAAACACTACACCATAGGGCCCGTTGCATCTCCGACCAACACCACCACCTGAGACCGCGTTCATGAACACAAGGCACATCTGAAACACGGTAGGACCAATACCTCTGCCGTTCCTGATCATTGTTTTAACGCTGTGGGCTCACACGAAATAGATTTTTCCAAGATGGAGGTACTCTGCAAACCTACCGGCTACCTTCAGAAATTTCTACTCTTTGGTTCTTTCGGTAAAGTCATGAAGCCATCCATATATATAAACACAGACACAACTTCAACCGAGAAGATGGGTACAAACTGAGCAATCATTGGAAGGACGTTATTAACCAGGTAAAGTCTTAACTGACTGATGTTTCAATCCTACCTGCCTATGTCAGCTGTTATTTCCGAATGTCTCTCTCTCTCTATGCCTCTCTTAGATCTCTCATGCTCACATGTCCTTTGCATTGCACTCTCATACTCACATGCCCTTTGGATTGCACCCGTTGGGTTGCACTCCCCCGTCGAGGAGGCCACTTTCCTCCTTTTCTACAGTTACATGCAAATTTCTCATATTAACATCATGCTAATCTCTCACATTAACATAGCCACTTCCGTGCCCTCGTAGAGGAGGCCGCTTTCCTATCTTACAGTTACATTCTAATTTCTCACAATGACATCACTAGCCCCGGCCACTTCTTTATGACCCTTGGGCTACACCTATTTCAAACCTTTTAAAACAGTCTGCCTCAGCAGCAGACCATGCTTTCCCACCTGATGACGGACGCTTGTGTTGCGCCCGAAACGTCGTGATTTATTTCATTTTATACCTATGTGACTGTATCGAAAGAACCAAAGAGTATGGATTCCTGCAGTCACGAAAGCTTCAAATTAGGATAAACCATGCATAAACTACGAAGATCGAGGAGCTTACTTATAGCATTCACAATCGTGGCAGAAGTAATCCTGCCACAAAGCTAAGTTTATATGTGGAATACACTACTAAGATTGGTTATGAGGACATATGTAGGGACATGAGAAGAAAAATACAGATACAATTCAATAATGCCATGAGACGAGAAAATATAAATTCAGCGAAGAGAAGTTTTAATATGGACACATTTCAGGTATCGAATTACTAAAAAAAGAAAAGTGAGAAAATGTATTATTGATATAGAAATCAGTGAGATAAGGTGTGTATTTATATATTCAGACGACATGGGCAATGATGAGATGCATTGGTATGAAATAAAATGCAGATGTGCATTGTAATCACAAGCTATAGAAGAGTGAGAGACTCAATCCAAACCTCATTAATGCCCATTAACAGAGTTAAAAAATCTTGAAATTTCAGTCTTTACAGTCAATGGGTTTGCAAAGACAAACAATCTATTCCTTCACCGTTGCATTCACATGGCATCATAGGTACAGACCCGACCAAACATTAACTTTTGACAACTTGCCATGTAGCTGGTTTGTTCACCAACCATTCGCTGGTCAAATGCGATATGCATCTGTTGTACTCACAGTGTCTTCGCTAGATGTGTTCACCAACCATTCGCTGGTCAAATGCGATATGCGTCTGTTGTACTCACACTGTCTTAACTAGATGTCAAAAGCTGTAAGCAATAATTTTATCATGTTCCCCTCACTATCCGCAATGCTGGGAGAGGTTTATGACTGTAGCTCTTGCTATCGCTATGGCAGCGATGGGTACCAGGCCCAGAACTCAGCAGGAACCCGAGCTAATAATGTTTCAGCTCGAGAAAGCGGAGGATCAATTCACACCAACTACTATTCCCATATTCTATAATGTGGAGAGAAATGCGCTCACAGGTCTAGAGTCATTCAATGCTGCAATGACGATTGGTGGTTGCGAGATGCCTATTATCACAATACGATATTTCATTGCATCAACATGTCAATTTTAGAACCATCATATTACCATCATTAAGGGCAAGCATGACAGGGGCAGAATACAAATCTTTCTTTAGACTGGAGGAATCTGGCAGTCCTGCATATATGCCATATTCTCTGTTGGTTCAACAGAGGTGTACGGAATTTACACAGGCAACAGAGACATTATTTGTGGACCAAGAGGTATCACGGGATTGTCCTGGTGCTCCTACACTATGTGATCCTTAACTATACCAGTGTACATTTAATCTAATAAATATACATATAAGGGAGGCTGATCAATGGGTCGCTCCCTGCTGGCTAACCTCTCTACGTATTCTGCTGACTTGGTGCTTGCTCCTTATTTTGAGTTCGGGTCCCGTCAATTGAACATGCCTACACAGGCATCGTCATTGAGAACCTTATACGAGCATTGGGGTGGTTTAGTTTGGGGAAGTTCCTATATCTGGGCAGTGTGTTCACAGGTGGCTCTATTTTTCTGGACAGCACGGGTAGTGGTCCAACTAAGTTGATATGCAATGTTTCATCGGCTTCATAATGCTGTGTGAAAGCTACCTGGCCTCACGCTCCACACTCAGCTCCAAGTCTTCTTAGCCAAGCTCACCAGCCGCTTGTTATATCTTCGCTCGTGTCATGTGGATCCCCTCGTAGGAACACTTGCACCAACTTCACATTAACAGGTTGAACTGCCTACTATATATCCTCAATGGTTGGATTGCGCTGGGAGCTAACAAGGTTGAGATATCTGGACACAGTCCTGCGAATGGGATTATTTGGCAGGTCAGTATGCACTGGCCATGGAGCCCGAAATCCCAAGCATTGCCTGTTTGATCGGATAGAGGGGGTTAAACCGGCGCTGCAATGGCAAGAGGTGTGTGTACGAGGTGCACAGGACGATCCTGGGGCCGAGTCGACTTGCCGATTACTGACGCCAGTGGTGTCAAGATCGGCCTCTGTGGAGGGTGCTCGTGAAATACGCTACTTCCTGGGCACTTGTTGACCGTAGCCATCCTCAGAGCAGGGACACTAATATCGAGTAGAACGTGAGGCAGATACAACACAGCCAGTTGACACTTCGGGGAGTGCAGGTGGTAACATCTACCAGGCAGGTTGTCCCAGTTAACCTATGGTGAACACCCGGGTCTTTCCACAAATCACACGGCTTGAAAGAGCACCTAGCTTGGAAACAAGCGATGTCGGGTCTCTTTACTGCCACTGACAGTGTCGGATGGCGGCTCGTGTGTACACGTGTGTGCGTGTGCTTGGCAATGACTCGGGCGCCGGGGTGTGGATGGCGCGGCACACGGCCTCATGGCTAGGCCCATCTCGTGCCCGGTTCAACATCTCCCGGCAGGGCCACGGCGTCCTCCTCCTCCTCGCCGTGGTGACCTCTAGCGCAGCGCGGCCATGGCGGCACAGTGCGCACTGTACATCAGCACGTGTCCCCGGCGGGGCTCGCCTCGCTCGCCTCTTATTCGCTCATTTAAACAGATCACATTATATGGCGATATCGACAGTGGCTCGGCACCAGTATACATCGCCCAAATTAACTCCGACCGAGCACAACATATCCCAAGTCGGGTATTTCAGTCGCTAGTCTGGCTGTACATATCGAGTGTACACGTGAGATTCGCTCACAAAAGAAAATTTATATTGGGTCTGACGCAGCCCAAGGCGAGTTAATGAGCCCGTATGGATGGGGTTCGAACCACCAGTATCCGCAAAGCCGCGCCTGTAACCCAAACCAATTCCCTCCTCAACCCGGCCAGTTTACCCAGCAGAAATCCTACATTAAACGTCCAACGGTTGAATGTAGTTTTTTAACAAGCCTCGGACCCTTCAATTCTGCTGAAACTATGTACACATTAACAATAACGAGTGCAATTCTCAGCACGTCATCGTAAAATCAACACTGATGGTTTAATGTTTGAGCACCACCCGGCCAAGGGTCCGGAGATCCTCCAGCATCGAGACCTCCAGCTCAGTCCTGAACCGACCCAGAGCCGGTCAACTGAGAGTTCAACAAACGCACCTCACGGGACCCGACCCGGTCTAGACCCGGGGGTAGAAGCGCAGAGACCCAGCGCGGCCCGGCCAGGCGCGACACGACCAGCGTGGCCCAGGCGGACCCGACCCTACCAGGCCAGACCCCGCGCCGGGCGACCCTGGAGGAGCCCAGAGCCCTCCCGCAGCCCGCGAGACGTGAGGCCACGTCGCCTGCCCGTCCGCAGAGCCGCGTGGCCCGCTCACCTCGCCGCCCTCCGCCTCCTGCGCGTCGGCCCGTTCTCTCCTCGTCGCCTCTCCTCGTCGCCTCTCCTCGTCGCCTCTCCTCGTCGCCTCTCCTCCTCGCAATCCTCCTCGCTCCTCTACGCCCGGCGAACGCCGCGGCGCTGCCTGCGTTAGCACGGGGATCACGCGGCTTGAGCGGCTGCGCGCGCGGCTGTGTGCCGCTCGGCGGCAGGAGCAAGGCGCGGCGCCGCCGGCTGCTGCTGCTGCGGCTGCGGCTGCTATTGCTATGGCGCGGGCCGGACGCGTTGGCGCCTCCCGCGCGCGCGTCCCTCCTGCCCTCCCTGCGCCGCCGCTTCCCTCCTCCAAGCCGAGCGCCGCCGCCCGCCATTGCGCCTCCACCGCCAGGGCCGGCCCGGCCGCGGCTCGACCAATCGCACGTCGAGCGACGCTCGCCCGCCCCCCGGAGCGCCCCGCCCGCGCCGCACCCGGCCGCGCAGAGCCGCGCCCTCCAGGGCGATCCGCGTCAGGCGAGGACGGGGGGCCCGAGCGCGGCCCTGTTTGCGGGGGGTCGATCCCGAGCGAGCGCTCGACCCGCTCGGCGCTCGATTGCTCTTCCCGCGCCTTCCGGAGATTGCCGAAGGTGACGTCGGGGCGCGGCGGGGCGCGCGGGGCGGGGTGCGCGCCGAGCGCGGGAAACTCGCGTCACGTGACGCCTCGGGCCGCGCGGCGGTTAGGATTACAGCAACAATGGGCAATATCAACGACGTTGTTTGAAAACAACAACAGCAGCAACGACACGTTACGTACGACTAATGTTGTGGGGAATACAATGTAAGCGATGAACATTGAAAAAATATCTATAACGAAAAAATAGATGCCATATGTGATGAGCCCACTTGTGCAAGGCGCCGTTGGGGCAGGGGTTGGTGGATCACGCAGGGAGGAGTGAAACTGCCACATCGGCTGACCCAATACCGCCCCCACACGAAGCCGAACATACTCAATACTGTAATGGGAATGGCCAAAACACCCCCATCATTTTGGAGTGGTTGGTGAAAGTGTGGTGCCATGACCACGGAGCAACTCCGCAGACACGTAGCACTTGTACCCACGTAGTGTCCTGGCGGGGGATTGCCTAGCACATCGGATTTTAATCAGAAGGGCCCCTAGAGGGAAAGTCCCATGGTTTTCCGGTGCCAGGAGATTGGCCGACCCTCGCAGGACAGGTTACATTGCGATGCGCCTAAAATCGGTTTATAATTGTATGGGCGCAGAAAGAAAAGGTTCCCTGGGCCAACCGCAATGAGTTACTCACAACATTGGGGGGAGAACGGAGGGCGGAACATTGAGCAAGAAAGGTACAAGCGCCCTTCCAGACAAAGGGACAATGGGTGGCCGCTGCCGCCCGCAGCCGCCACCGCGCAGCACTCGAGGGAGGACACGGTAACAGGGGTGGGGGGGCGGTAAAGGCAGGTAAGCGCCCAATTTGCCGCGCGGTACAATGGCACCCCGGGCCTTTGAAGTTAAGATGTAGTGACATATGACGTCACAACTATCTCGGGACTGTACGAGCGTAGGGACATAAGACGTCACAACCGTGTCGGCTCGGTATGGGGGCTGTAGGCAGGTGTCACGGGGGTCGGGTCAGGCCGTGGCACTCCGCGTGAACCCAACAGAACACGTGACCAGATAAAGGGGGGCCAAGGGCCCCAGGGGGAAGCTTGGGGGTCACGTGGTTGGGGGCTCAGACCTTCCTGAAGGATCGAGAAGGGGGGCGTGGCCTGGGGCGGAGCCGGCCACGCCGGAGCGGTTATAAACGGGGTGTGAACGGGGAGCGGGGCTGTTCTACTCTGGGATGAAGATGCCATAAGAAGTCCTCAAGTCTCAGATCGTCGTTCGTAACCAAGCAGTCGTCCCCTTGCCTTGGTCATGCTATGTAATGCTCCCGAGTGTTAGTGAGAGTAGGAACGGTGATCACCACCTTATGTATAGTGTTCGTCTTCTTAGTTCTTTCAGTAAAGTCACGTAGAAGGGAAATAATAAAATATAAAAAATCAAACATAATTAAATAATTCTCACGATGTTTCGGCCACAACGCAAGCAGCCATCCTCAGGTGAAGAACAGGTCTGTCGGGAAGACAGCGTCTGAATGAAACACCCCAGGCTTGGAGCGTATATTTAAGCTGGGTTGGAGGAGGAAGAGCGCCTTGACAAAAGAATTTGCATATCAAGAGGAATTTAGCATATTTATGGGAAATGCAGATATGGGATTAGTCACTACTTGTGAAATGCGTAGGAGGTGGGCGGGGGGTTTCAAAGTCATATTATGCCCGTGCATTATGCAGGATTAGCAGCATCAAAGGGAGGGGATAGGGGTAGCATTAATAAAGGGAAGGAATGTTAATAGTGTGATGCCGCCGCCACGAAGCCGTTCAACAGGCGCCCCATCCCCGACCTCGCCACCACCAAGCGACGGAGCCGACCCCACGTCCCCCTCAACCTCACCTCACATGAACACACCCGCACGCACTTTCCCCCACCCATAGAGCTGGAAGGGGAGATCACCTGATCGACCGGTTTTTATCCGAGAAGCCCTTATCGGGATTGACTTTCACGGTTTCCAGCGACCAGGGAATTTGACGACCTCCCCCGACGCTACGTTGCACCGCGGCGCTGCGACCGGCCTTAAGATGGTATGGTTGCGGCGAGGGGCATTCGGCCACCGCGGTTGAGGCGCATCCCCCACACACACCCCCCACGTGTCGACGAGGCAAGCAGGGGAGGGACGGGACGGCATGATTAGCAGGACTGCGGGGGCTCTTGCGCATAGTCGCGGATGGTTAGGATGGTTGCGCTTGAGCGCGCAGGCACCATTGTTAGGGAAGGTAAAGCACTAAGCGGAAAGTAGGAACAATCAGGAGAACGGAGGCACACGGGTAGCCCGTGCACAAATTCCCACGGCGAGCCTTTGTAAGGGACGCCGCCGCATATCCTGCAATAACAAGGGATTAATTAGAATTAATCCCTTGAGAAAGGGATTAATTAGAATTTACGCCGCGCACGCCGCACATTGATTAGCATATTCGCCGCTCATGAGCGGAGAGGAGTCGGGGGAGTCCGCGAGAGAGGATAAAAGGGATCATAGCAAGGTAGAGCTCTCACTTCTCTTCAAGAGGCACGCGTTCAAGTCGGCTCCCAGCTCTGCCCTCCGGACGTCCGCGTGACGTGTCCCAACAGCATAGAGGAAAAGCCACAGGACGCCGAATACTTCGAACCGTGAGTAGCAAGGAGACAGGGTATCGTAAGCCGATAAATAGGGAATAGGTCCAGGGGAAGTAGGATAGGCCAGCCTCGCCGATACATACTGACTCAACACCTAGTTCCAGGTAGCAGACAATAAATCATTAATAACGAAGCGTGGTCTCGTATGATCTTGTTGATCAGTGTGTCGCGTGTGGAGCTGCGTGTGTGCGCGTGCGTTCACTCCGTGTGCAATACAGGTGCGCGATCATAACGTGAGTTGAGTTGAAGTGCGCGGAGCGGCGTGTGTGTGTGTGGGCGTGCGTACGTTCGCTCCGTGTGGGTTGCAGGCGCGCGATTAGGAAAGGGAGGTATCGTAGTAGAGAGGGGCAGAATACTACTCGGTAATTAACCATGCCTATTACGCGGACCCGCGGTGGAGGGGAATCCTCGAGCGACGGCTCCCACACCATGGGTGAGGAACCCAGCAGCGGTTCGCATAGCAGCGGGGGGGCGAGTGATGATGTTAGCCTGGCCGTTAGCATTATCGAGGGAGGGATCTCGGGGGCCAGCGACCCCCACAATAGTATGTAGCTGCAGTAACTAAACCACCACGTAAAAAACTAAAGTATAAACTACATAGTATCATCAGTATACTAAATATACTCTCCAATAAGCTGAGCTACTAACAGTAAGTAATAGATTACAGTTGTATGTCGCAAAAAATATAATATGCTTCCAGCTAAACTTTTTTCTCCTACATCACACGGGTCTACCCTGTAGTATATACTGCCATAGACAAACCCAACATTAAATTACATACTGTATTACTATACACCACCTTCGACTATACATTGTAATATTACACTATGTATTATTCTACCCACCCTACTGTATATCACACTGCTGTATATTCACTATACAATTACGATACTATATATTACCTTATACATTGTATTAAACATTACAATTTAACACTATTTATTATTATACAATCTGCTATGCACTATACCATTGACCGTCGCATGAAAGATACTAAGAGGAAGCAACGAAATATGTCAATGGGAGAGTGCTGGTAGGAGACTTGCAGCGGAGCAAAGAATCCATTCCCTGCGGAAAATACAAGATATATAGTCAATGCCAGTGAGTGGACTGCGGTCTGAAAGTCACCGTAAACGTGAACACAATCAGTTAAGATCCGAAATGGATTATAACGTCCTTCCAATGATTGCTGAGCCAGAATCGATCTTCTTGGTTGAAATTGTCTCTGTGTTTGTATATGTGGATCGCCTCATGAACGAATCTTTCATGGTAGCCAGATGGCTTGCAGAGAACTTCTGTCTTGGAGAAGTCAATGTCATGTGGGCCCATTGAATTGTAACAGTGATCTGCCACGGCTGAGGTGTTTGTCCTACCGTGTTTCAGGTCTGCTTTATGTTCACAGATGCGTACTCTTAGTTCTTTCGGTAAAGTCACGTAGGTGTAATGCGAGCAAGGACAGGGTGGGCGCTGCCTCCGCACCACTCACGCGGGCCGGAGTATAGGGGAGGCAGAGCCTGGTCGTCGGGGTGAGTGGGGGCGGAGTCAGGGTCACGTGAGGAGGAGGAGGAGTCAGGGTCACGTGAGGAGGAGGATATAGGGTGAGACCTGGAAGGGGATCGAGAGTCGAGAGAGAGTAAAGATAGAAGAAGCCACGCGGGGTGCTGGCGGAGGGGTGGCACGAATTGCCACGTGGTCGGAGTCACGGCACCGTCGGCCAGCAGTGTACGTGGAGCAGCGGAGTGGCTGCAGAGTGTGCGGGAGCACACGGAGCAGCAGAGTGGCTGCAGAGTGTGCGGGAGCACACGGAGCAGCAGGGTGGCTGCAGAGTGTGCGGGAGCACACGGAGCAGCAGGGTGGCTGCAGAGTGTGCGGGGCACACGGGCAGTGGTGTGGCTGCAGAGAGAGCGGAGGACTCGAACGGCGTGCGGAGGGCACGCGACGGAAGAGGTGCGGGTCCGACCGGGGACACGCGGGGTGCGAGACAAGAACCCAAAAAAGGACAGACGGAGACCAACATCGCCTAAGAGTCCTTTATTACATTGGAGTCAGAAGTGAGACGGCATGTCGAAACAGCTCAGAAGAAAGAATATACCTTCACCATCTTCTGCACCATCTTCCGAAGACGACGACGATCTTTCTCCGGCGGTGGCGCTACCAACGATGGAAGGCGGGGGCGACGCGTCGGGAGTGCAGGATGTTGCCGGCTCAGCAGGACTGTCTGCGTTGGTGGGCGCCGAGGAGGGATGGCGACACATAGCGGCCCAACTTGAGTCATTGAAGGCTGTTTTAACGCAGTTATGCGCCCTGGTGACGCCCACGACGAGTTCGGGGAGGCCAAGCGGGGAGCATCCGAGTGGGGCCTTGCCGACGCTTCCAGCCCTCTCCAACACGCGGCACGAAGCCGCTATCTTGGGCGTGGTCGGGGAGGAACGGTGGGAAGCCGCCATCTTGCTGCCTCCACCGCGGGAAGACGCCATCTTGGGCGTGGTCGGGGACGAACGACGGGGAGCCGCCATTTTGAACACGTTGCAGAGTGACGCCATCTTGTTGCCGCCGCAAGTATCACCATCGGCGGATGACGGCGGCGTGGGGACCCGCAGCCATCGTCTAATGACTGTTAAAGAGTTCTCGATTAGCGGAGATTGGAGCGCGTTCGCCTGCCGGTTTCAAGCAGCGGTACGATCAGCAAAATGGACGGATGCGGAAGCCCTGGAGGTCTTGCCAACGCTTCTTGACGATGAGTCCGTCAGGTTTTTCCGTTCCATCAAGGCCGCAAAGAAGACGATGCTACAGGGGATTTTTATGAAATGGCGGAGGCGTATGAGCCCCCGGACGATGCACATCGCAGGTTCGTGCAGCGGCAACGGGCACCTGAAGAATCGCCGGTGGCATTCCGGGGCGCTGTGATGGAACTAGCTATGGCCGCGTATCCGGAGACGGAGCCCAACTTGTTGGAACCCCTGATACTGGGTAAAATGTTAGAATTATCCAGGGATTTGGGCATCCCCATGCCGGTGTGCGGCCACGATAAGTTAATGTCCCGAACGGCGGCTAAGTGCCTGGATGCCCAATTCAACCTTCGCCATTGGAAACAGGTGACGGCTTGGGCGGGGAGTCCCACCATCGAGGGCGGTGCAACAGGGTGGGACTCGAAGAAGGCCGTCTACGTTCGTGACGAGAAGGGTCCTGAGGAGCTGACGGCGGCATCAACCCAGTGGCCTGCTCGGGGGGGAGCGGGGTTGCGCTCCGGGCCGCCGGCGCGGGAGCGTCAAGACAGAGGGGGTGCTGCACGGCGAGCCGACTTGGCGTGTTTCCGCTGTGGCCGTAAGGGCCACTTCGCCAGAGAATGTTGGGCTCGCATTCGGCCGCCGCCCCAGCAGGAGGTTTCGGTCACGGACGCGACGCGGCAGGACCACCCACGACAGGCAAGTCGGTACGCATCAGACACCCGGCAAGGCCTGTCATCTCATGCATCACCATCGCCATGCGGGCCGGGTGCCATTACTAACGGGGGGGTGTTGTATATGTTGGTTATGAAAATTTGTTATGCTGTATGCGTGCGTGGGTGAAATTATTATGTTGTATATGTGGGTTATGAATATTCAGTGGAAATAATAATAATTAAATGAAATTTGGCCAAATGTGTAATTATCCGGAAATATGTTAATTTATGTAATTACGCACATTTTAATTATGCCAATTCGAGAGGTAATCGTATTAATTATGCGAGTGGGTGTAATTATGATAGCGCAAGTCGTTATGATAACCAGACCCCGGTTCACCCCGTTATCGCTTTAACATTTACTGAGTATGTATTAGTGTGTTTATTAAGGTCACCAAGTTCAAATCTCAACGCAGAAGCAGATCTTATGCATAGATTTCAGGAAAGAATCACACAACCACTTCTGTATTGATCAATTTATTACTAATTCAACCTTAACTATGATATAGTATGCGAACTCTCAATCCCTGAACGTCAATACGGCATCAATACAGTATCATCAACGATTGTCTGATTTCACTTTGACAACGGCACATGGATCCCGCATAACGCGATGGTTGTTAGTGAGAGAGAGAGTCGTTAAAACATGCAAATACTATGCTAAGAAAACCTTAACGTTAATGAATGATTATACTCAATATTGTTCACGCAGTACCGCACTCCTTATTGATCATACGCAACCCTTATCACGTTGTTAGCACCTTGGGTCACGGAACAGTTGAATATTCTGTAGAGGATGCGAGTACGTGCGGCGATTATGACTGAAAGATACTTGAAAGATTATACGGCGATAAAAAAAACACAATCAAAACAGTTACTATTCTTAAAGGCACCAATCTCAACAGATACATCGGCAGGTTATCTCAGAACGGCTCGGAGTAAGGGCCTGCGACGGTGCTCCTTTTCCGAAGATCGTTATCTTATACCAAGTTTACTAATTGGGGACCAGATCACCTGATAAGGATCCGGTGGGCCACCACTCCCCACGTGAGCGTGGCTCGGCGGAAGGAGGTGCCAAGAATCAGTTCGTATTGATGGATCTGTTGGGAATTTATGCGATTAAGAGTACAGCCCACTAAATATTAAAGATAAAAATTAAGAATACTCTTATAAACGACGGATGGCCACCACTCGGTCTCGTTGTGATGCCTTCCCAGCCACGGATGACTTATGGGTTCGAGTGTGTTTGAGTGGTAAGAGTTGTCTTGAATAGTCAGTGTTCGGAGTCGATTCTTTATGTCAAACAGACGCCTGGTGGTCGTGTGGTGAGGGGGCGGTGCGCGTCATACGTATCAGGCGCTCCCCTGTCACCGTGGTGAATTGGCTCGGATGGCTGTTGATACGCTGTCGCAGTTCGGAACCCGGTCGGTAGGTGGCGCCCACAACTCGCTCGTAGCGTGCAGCGCTGGATCGTCGCCAAGTCGCGACGCTCACCACCGGCGGCAGCGGAGACCCCCGTCGGCAGCAGAGATTGACGAGCTGAAGATGAGTCGAGCCGACCCGCTGGTCGCAGCTCGCTCCTGAGTCGACCCTCCCGGTCGAGCTCGCTCCTGGGTCGACCCGCTGGTCGCCCTCGCTCCTGAGTCGACTCTCTGGTCGCACTCCTGAGTGGACCCGCTCTGGTCGCACTCGTTCCTGAGTCGACCCTCCCGGTCGAGCTTCTGAGTGGACCCTCCCGTCGCACTCCTGCTGAGTCGACCCTCCCGGTCGAGCTTCTGAGTGGACCCTCCCGTCGCACTGGTTTCCAATGCTCAGGATCCTTTACTTTATGCCGAAAATTCCCCCTGGATCCCGCCCACAAGGCGGGGCTTCTTCCGATTTTTGCTGTGTCAGGATCTGTCCGTAGGCAGGTGTGTCCATGTGTCTGTCCGTATGTCCGTGTGTCCTTGTGTGCATCACTGACGGTATATTCGTTGTCACACTCCCTCCATAAAACCCACGAGCAAACAATCAGATGTTACAAATTGCCTCGAAGTCGTCTCTCTGTCTGGGTGCAATATTATCTCTTGTCTGGCCTTCTTCATGACCCAAAACACAGACGTTACAAATCGTCTCATAGGCGTCTTTGTTCGTGTTGCACAACCTGGAGGGAGGGGCAACACTCTCTCCGACCCGGCGCACAAAGAAATGGTTAAAAAGTTTAAGTTAACATTTGTCCCTTACTATTTCACAGTTATGATTCTGTATGTAACCTAAGGTCTGTCGTTTCCCATCGTGGTGCCCGACCCAAGTGTAGGTGTTTCTCCGAGCGTACACACACTCCTATCCCGCGCTGCGGGGATACAAAGACGGCCGGGATCTCCCTTTCTCTCCGACCCTGGGTTTAACATCGTTTTTTTTTATTATGTATTATATTCGACCTGGTTGTGATTCATCCCGTTATCCTGGCTTTTCATAAGTTTTACTTTGTCTTTTCAGGCATATACTTATTACTATTAATTTATTTCCGATATCTTAGGCTAAGGGGTAAGTTTCTTGATCCTAGGAATTCGTATTCCTTGGTGCCTGGATGGTTATATAAGCGGAATATAGTTTACGGTGAATAGCGTTAACATTGATGTTATGTGCGATATTATGTATTGTGATGTCTTTAACTTAACTTGTTTGTCAGGGCTTTACTGACACGAAGTTGCATTCATAGCCCGCAGTCTTTGCCCCACCCTATCTCTGCTCGCCGTTGTTGTTGCCTGCCGTTAATTCAAGGCCTCATTAATTTCCGTCACTCCTGAGTAGGTGAGGGCGGTTGAACCTTGGAGTCAGTTCTGGTTTTTGTCTGCCTGCTTCTTCTTGTGTCCCCTGACCCCGGGAGTTATTATTCTACTTTATGGCCTGTCGAAGCCCCACTCGCTGTTGCTGGGCTGGTGTTGTTCCCGGCTTTTTGCTTACGTTTGCAGTTCGCCGTGCTCTTGATTTCCTTCCCTCTTCAACCTTATATTGACTATTCGCTCCTGTCTGGGTGCGATTCAATTTTGACTTAGGAAGGTTCTGATTGTCATATGCTTCGGGTCGAATTGTATAGAAAGTATTGAAGTATGGAAATAACATTTCATATTGACTTAATAATGGTGATGGTTCAGTAGGCGTAACTTGTGGCCTGGTTTAATTGGAGTGGGTGTGAATATCGATAACTTTAGCCTACCCTGTTGTTAAATTCCGACTTTAACGTTACTTTAATAGCAATACAGAATAATTGAGCTTTTTGTCTTAACTAGGCGAATGCGAACTTCTGGTGACCCCGCAGCCTTGTTGTTCAGCTGGGTCTGCCTCCTTGAGAGATATACACCACTCTTATTCTCGTCTCACTGTGGTCATCCAACCTTCTGCTCTGGGAGTGTTATTCTTACTTTCAGGTCAAAGGCCCCCTCACGTTCAGACGTGCAGGGTTGTTTACATCAGCTCCCCCCCTGTGCACGTGTTCTAACTAGCTCGGAATCCCTGAACACACAATCAGTGATGATTCCTGGCTTTCTGTGGTTGTGATTTAGACAAAGGCGCCTCTGTTTCTTCCATTGCCTTTGAGTCGACACTGCCCTATTATTTGCCCATGTGCTGAGGTCATAGAATTCGTTTTGACTTCAGTAATATTAACATTCAGTATTGGATTAGCAAATGGGCAATGGTTCATTTATGTAGCTCGCAGCCTGGTCTCCAATTTGAGCGAGCGCGAGGATCGGTAATTTAGCCTACTCTGTTGTTGAATTTCGAATTTTGACGTTACTTTAAAACCATGCAGGATGGTTGGGCTTTTTGCCTTAACTATGTCTGGCTGACACTCCCACTGTCTCTGCCGCCTGCACGGGTGACATGTGCCCGTTCATCAGGCCTTATCTTTCCTTGAAGCAAGGTTGCAAATTCTGCCATCCTAGCCCTCCTCCAGTTCATTACTTAACAACACCTGGTGTTTTGCAGTTTGCTGCGCTTGGTGTGTTTCAATCATTAAAAAAACAAGTAAAAAGATAATATATAAAAATCATCAAATATTATTAATCTCAATTATGGAAGAAGGGTTAGGATACAACATACCGCCCTTTTAAAAATGACCAGTGGTCAAATGGCCACGGGTTATTTTTAAAAAAATATGTATACCCTTCTTCCATCATGAACCATCGATTGTCCTCAAGTTTTGCTGCTATTCCTTACAACGCGTGCGTACGTGTCACAACTTAACATGGTTATATTTGAATTGAGCAAAGAAAATTAAACAAGCGTTAAACATCGATATTGCGTTACATCGGTTCTGATACATCATGACTCCGACGAATATTCATTTTTGTTTTTGTTAAATCCTGGGAAACGCTAGGTAGCGGTTTCGAACGCATTATGCGTTACCTTCCTCATGTTGCCTCGTTCACCACTTATCACTTCGATAATTCGATCACGGTTTTCGGGTTCGTTTTTGTAGTTTCCTCTCTGACTCTCTGTGTCGTGGGAGTGTGTGGTGAAAAATTGTGCTGCACATAACCAGAATTCGCGCACACGACCCACTTTGACACTTGGTTCGAGGCATTCGCTCTCTCTGCGATTACATGCACATTTGCCGAGTCAGTGTGTCGATTTAATTCTGTCCCTCGTAATGTTGCCCTCTTTGTTTTTACTAGTGTGTTGGATTTCAACACCATTCCCGGTACGTCATGGACATTCGTCTCCATTTTAGCACTCCGATCCACATAATTTTTGGTTTCCCTTGGATATTTTCTATTCAAAGGCTCATGCCTGCGCTCCTCAGGGCGTGTCCCTGCTGTCTGTTTTTGTACTGTCCGATCACGCTTCAATTCAACCCTGTCCTTGTATTCGATCCGCGCGTCATTTACGGGAGCACTGTCCACGTTTTTGCCCGCCCTGTCACTTGCAGCCTGCCTGTATTTCACATTGAGCGCCGGGTTTAACACCTCGGCGGGTGTGGCGCGTATGGGCTGCCCGCTCTCAATCACTGTGGATGGTTCATCACGTATTTGGACCGTATTCTGTGTTATTCCTCTATTCCCTCCTGGTATAGCCGGTGGAGGAATTGGTCGGAATTGGATCGATTGTGTTTGACCTCCCATCCTGCGATTCTCGTGAATGTTCGCATCCATACCTCCGCGGTATGTGTAACACCTTCCCGCTAGGTGGTTATCTTCCCATCTCTGTGCGTAATTTGAACCTTGCGTGTGTCGTGGGATGGGGTGTTGATATGGTTCTGCTCTGAACCTCTCCCTCCTACGATTCTCCTGCACCCTTGGCCCAGTGTTTTTCCCATTTGGGTGCCAAATTTTTCCTGGATTGTTACTTCGCCATCCCTGTGGGTAATCTTGACCTTGCGCATGTCGGGGCATGGGGTGTTGGTATGGTTCTATTCTGAACCTCCCCCTCCTGCGATTCTCCTGAATGTTCGGCTTTGTGCCGCTCTCATTCTCGTGCCAACCTCTCTCTGGGTTATTTTGCCATGTGTGCGTGCGTTTCTGCTGCTCTCTGCATGGTGGGACTGCTCGGTGATTTTTATTCCTCTCTGAGAGGCTGGGTTCCTCATCCCTCTCCCTGTGTTCTGGATCCGAATTATGATTCTTAGCTCTGTATAACCATGCCATGTACGCCTTGCTCTCTATGCGGCGTAAGGATGCGGTTTCTGGATTCAAAACCATTCTCACCCTTTCTGTAATCTCTGGGCTCAAGGATTCAAAAAACATAATTTTGAACATTTTATCCCCTTCGTGGTATTGATTCACATCGCCTGCGTAATACGCTCTTTTAAATTGGACGAGGTAGTCACGTGGATCTTGGTCCATGCCCTGGGTCATCGATTTTACAGCATAAAACCCCTCAGTGAGTGTCGAATATTCTCCAAACTTCCGAATCACTGCCAGGCTCAATTGTTTAAAATCATTTCTAACCTTGTGTGGTAGTGACTTTACCCATGGAATAGATTCTTTATGTAAGGTCCGTTTCAACAAACTCGCTTTTTCATCCCGTCTCCTCAGCCCTCTAATCATTGCCTCCTCTTCCACTGTCGCGATATGTGTGTGGATATCCATAGTCTTATTGTGGGGGTCAAAATCGGGAATTCTGACTAGAGCCTTGTCCATCAACTTAAGGGTTTTACTGGTGAACAGGTATTCCGAAAGTTGATTGCTGACAGCGTCATCATCAAACAAGTTATCATCAGGCAATCTGTCACTTTGGTCTGTGCTGTGTCTCTTGTGTTTAAGTGGTGTGCATTTTCTGTGTGCGCGCCCAGGGCCGTGTCGCTCGTGTTGCCATTTCCCTTCAGTTTTTGCCTCTGCCCTTAGTGTACCATGTCCTGGCGATTTTACTTTAACTTTTGTGCGATCAATCCCTGGACTCTGTCCACGTACCCAAGAGAGTGATTTGATGTTACTTCCATATTTATTCTGTGGCTCAACGTCTGTGAGTTTCGCTGGTGTCGCGAGCTTTGATTTCTCCTCCCTCTCGAGGGTGTGAGGACATTTCTCGTCGTTTATTAGAGACGATTTCTCTCCCGTTTCCTTTCCAAATTTTCCTTCATTCCACAATCCCTGTCTGTATGCCTGTGTGAGAAGGTATGAGTCCTGTCCTGCCTTCTCTGCAGTTTTTGCATCGTGTTTGCCTTCGTTACTTTTTATCCAGTCAATTAGTTTCCCCCAAGGTGTGTTCGTGTTATCGATACAGCTCCCTTCCCATATGTCTCTCTGACTGTACTGCTTTGTAACAGATTGGTCGGTACGTTTAAATACGAGCTCCCCGTATCCCGTAACCCATTCAAATATTGTTCTTAATCCTAGCATCTTAAGTATGGCAAGAGTTACCTTAATATTTCTTTTCAGAGTGCATATAAACAATTGTATCACAGGATGCGTCAGTTCAACTCGAGCAAATAATCTCAGCCCAGCTGTCTTTGTTATACTCTGCTACTCTGGTATCTCCCTTCAGAGCGCGTTTTGTTTGTATACCCCCGTTTACAATCACAAGGCAACGTTAGTTCACAACACTTTGATTAACACATCAGTGATTCGTTCCTGAATTCATGCATAACTGTCTGCGAGAGATCCCGGAAGACGAGCCCCCATTATGTTGTATATGTTGGTTATGAAAATTTGTTATGCTGTATGCGTGCGTGGGTGAAATTATTATGTTGTATATGTGGGTTATGAATATTCAGTGGAAATAATAATAATTAAATGAAATTTGGCCAAATGTGTAATTATCCGGAAATATGTTAATTTATGTAATTACGCACATTTTAATTATGCCAATTCGAGAGGTAATCGTATTAATTATGCGAGTGGGTGTAATTATGATAGCGCAAGTCGTTATGATAACCAGACCCCGGTTCACCCCGTTATCGCTTTAACATTTACTGAGTATGTATTAGTGTGTTTATTAAGGTCACCAAGTTCAAATCTCAACGCAGAAGCAGATCTTATGCATAGATTTCAGGAAAGAATCACACAACCACTTCTGTATTGATCAATTTATTACTAATTCAACCTTAACTATGATATAGTATGCGAACTCTCAATCCCTGAACGTCAATACGGCATCAATACAGTATCATCAACGATTGTCTGATTTCACTTTGACAACGGCACATGGATCCCGCATAACGCGATGGTTGTTAGTGAGAGAGAGAGTCGTTAAAACATGCAAATACTATGCTAAGAAAACCTTAACGTTAATGAATGATTATACTCAATATTGTTCACGCAGTACCGCACTCCTTATTGATCATACGCAACCCTTATCACGTTGTTAGCACCTTGGGTCACGGAACAGTTGAATATTCTGTAGAGGATGCGAGTACGTGCGGCGATTATGACTGAAAGATACTTGAAAGATTATACGGCGATAAAAAAAACACAATCAAAACAGTTACTATTCTTAAAGGCACCAATCTCAACAGATACATCGGCAGGTTATCTCAGAACGGCTCGGAGTAAGGGCCTGCGACGGTGCTCCTTTTCCGAAGATCGTTATCTTATACCAAGTTTACTAATTGGGGACCAGATCACCTGATAAGGATCCGGTGGGCCACCACTCCCCACGTGAGCGTGGCTCGGCGGAAGGAGGTGCCAAGAATCAGTTCGTATTGATGGATCTGTTGGGAATTTATGCGATTAAGAGTACAGCCCACTAAATATTAAAGATAAAAATTAAGAATACTCTTATAAACGACGGATGGCCACCACTCGGTCTCGTTGTGATGCCTTCCCAGCCACGGATGACTTATGGGTTCGAGTGTGTTTGAGTGGTAAGAGTTGTCTTGAATAGTCAGTGTTCGGAGTCGATTCTTTATGTCAAACAGACGCCTGGTGGTCGTGTGGTGAGGGGGCGGTGCGCGTCATACGTATCAGGCGCTCCCCTGTCACCGTGGTGAATTGGCTCGGATGGCTGTTGATACGCTGTCGCAGTTCGGAACCCGGTCGGTAGGTGGCGCCCACAACTCGCTCGTAGCGTGCAGCGCTGGATCGTCGCCAAGTCGCGACGCTCACCACCGGCGGCAGCGGAGACCCCCGTCGGCAGCAGAGATTGACGAGCTGAAGATGAGTCGAGCCGACCCGCTGGTCGCAGCTCGCTCCTGAGTCGACCCTCCCGGTCGAGCTCGCTCCTGGGTCGACCCGCTGGTCGCCCTCGCTCCTGAGTCGACTCTCTGGTCGCACTCCTGAGTGGACCCGCTCTGGTCGCACTCGTTCCTGAGTCGACCCTCCCGGTCGAGCTTCTGAGTGGACCCTCCCGTCGCACTCCTGCTGAGTCGACCCTCCCGGTCGAGCTTCTGAGTGGACCCTCCCGTCGCACTGGTTTCCAATGCTCAGGATCCTTTACTTTATGCCGAAAATTCCCCCTGGATCCCGCCCACAAGGCGGGGCTTCTTCCGATTTTTGCTGTGTCAGGATCTGTCCGTAGGCAGGTGTGTCCATGTGTCTGTCCGTATGTCCGTGTGTCCTTGTGTGCATCACTGACGGTATATTCGTTGTCACACTCCCTCCATAAAACCCACGAGCAAACAATCAGATGTTACAAATTGCCTCGAAGTCGTCTCTCTGTCTGGGTGCAATATTATCTCTTGTCTGGCCTTCTTCATGACCCAAAACACAGACGTTACAAATCGTCTCATAGGCGTCTTTGTTCGTGTTGCACAACCTGGAGGGAGGGGCAACACTCTCTCCGACCCGGCGCACAAAGAAATGGTTAAAAAGTTTAAGTTAACATTTGTCCCTTACTATTTCACAGTTATGATTCTGTATGTAACCTAAGGTCTGTCGTTTCCCATCGTGGTGCCCGACCCAAGTGTAGGTGTTTCCCCGAGCGTACACACACTCCTATCCCGCGCTGCGGGGATACAAAGACGGCCGGGATCTCCCTTTCTCTCCGACCCTGGGTTTAACATCGTTTTTTTTTATTATGTATTATATTCGACCTGGTTGTGATTCATCCCGTTATCCTGGCTTTTCATAAGTTTTACTTTGTCTTTTCAGGCATATACTTATTACTATTAATTTATTTCCGATATCTTAGGCTAAGGGGTAAGTTTCTTGATCCTAGGAATTCGTATTCCTTGGTGCCTGGATGGTTATATAAGCGGAATATAGTTTACGGTGAATAGCGTTAACATTGATGTTATGTGCGATATTATGTATTGTGATGTCTTTAACTTAACTTGTTTGTCAGGGCTTTACTGACACGAAGTTGCATTCATAGCCCGCAGTCTTTGCCCCACCCTATCTCTGCTCGCCGTTGTTGTTGCCTGCCGTTAATTCAAGGCCTCATTAATTTCCGTCACTCCTGAGTAGGTGAGGGCGGTTGAACCTTGGAGTCAGTTCTGGTTTTTGTCTGCCTGCTTCTTCTTGTGTCCCCTGACCCCGGGAGTTATTATTCTACTTTATGGCCTGTCGAAGCCCCACTCGCTGTTGCTGGGCTGGTGTTGTTCCCGGCTTTTTGCTTACGTTTGCAGTTCGCCGTGCTCTTGATTTCCTTCCCTCTTCAACCTTATATTGACTATTCGCTCCTGTCTGGGTGCGATTCAATTTTGACTTAGGAAGGTTCTGATTGTCATATGCTTCGGGTCGAATTGTATAGAAAGTATTGAAGTATGGAAATAACATTTCATATTGACTTAATAATGGTGATGGTTCAGTAGGCGTAACTTGTGGCCTGGTTTAATTGGAGTGGGTGTGAATATCGATAACTTTAGCCTACCCTGTTGTTAAATTCCGACTTTAACGTTACTTTAATAGCAATACAGAATAATTGAGCTTTTTGTCTTAACTAGGCGAATGCGAACTTCTGGTGACCCCGCAGCCTTGTTGTTCAGCTGGGTCTGCCTCCTTGAGAGATATACACCACTCTTATTCTCGTCTCACTGTGGTCATCCAACCTTCTGCTCTGGGAGTGTTATTCTTACTTTCAGGTCAAAGGCCCCCTCACGTTCAGACGTGCAGGGTTGTTTACATCAGCTCCCCCCCTGTGCACGTGTTCTAACTAGCTCGGAATCCCTGAACACACAATCAGTGATGATTCCTGGCTTTCTGTGGTTGTGATTTAGACAAAGGCGCCTCTGTTTCTTCCATTGCCTTTGAGTCGACACTGCCCTATTATTTGCCCATGTGCTGAGGTCATAGAATTCGTTTTGACTTCAGTAATATTAACATTCAGTATTGGATTAGCAAATGGGCAATGGTTCATTTATGTAGCTCGCAGCCTGGTCTCCAATTTGAGCGAGCGCGAGGATCGGTAATTTAGCCTACTCTGTTGTTGAATTTCGAATTTTGACGTTACTTTAAAACCATGCAGGATGGTTGGGCTTTTTGCCTTAACTATGTCTGGCTGACACTCCCACTGTCTCTGCCGCCTGCACGGGTGACATGTGCCCGTTCATCAGGCCTTATCTTTCCTTGAAGCAAGGTTGCAAATTCTGCCATCCTAGCCCTCCTCCAGTTCATTACTTAACAACACCTGGTGTTTTGCAGTTTGCTGCGCTTGGTGTGTTTCAATCATTAAAAAAAACAAGTAAAAAGATAATATATAAAAATCATCAAATATTATTAATCTCAATTATGGAAGAAGGGTTAGGATACAACAGGGGGCACTTAGTGATCCACGTCGCTCTCTGACGCAGTGGCGAAAATTGGCACGACGGGTGGTTGCGGCCGCAACTGGGTCGTCGACCGTGCCGGGTTCGATCCAAGGGATTAACGTACGCATTTTGGTTGACTCGGGTGCATCCCGCGACTATTATCTCCGACGTGATATTCCATCTCTTATTCATTCCATTGGGGCGGGTGCAGCTGGTTTACGACTCTTGCATAGCGGCGAATGGGGGTAATATGGGCATTGTGGGTCAGGTGGATACCAGTATTTCGGTTGGGGGTGTTTCGGCTTCAGGGACCGTGTTGATTTCCAGGTCCCTCGCGGTGCCCTGTTTGTTGGGGACCGATTTCTTGGCCAAGATGCCCATTCAAATAAGAGTGGATCACAATTGTATTGAATTGCCGGGGGGTCGGCAAATTTCATTCTTGCCGTCACCCTGGGGCCAGTCGGCTCCTGACCGTCAGGTGCAGGCGCTGTCCGAGGTATCGGTGGATATTCCGCCTGGCTCGCAGATGCTTATTCCGCTGCGGTATCGCAAATCGGTGCCTGGAATCGAGGGTGCGGCGGGTGTTTTGTTATCACCATCCGCTGCTATAACGGGTGGCTTGACGCTGGTCGGGGCACAGATGATTGTTCGGCCGGGTCAACCTCCGTTTTTACAAGTGTTGAATGGAAGCGCGGATAATGTTGTTGTACCGGCCGGAACGGTTTTGGCTCATGCTACGACTGCTTTCATGAGCCATGACAATCAGGGCCGCCGGGGCCTTGTAGGGGGGGTATCGGCCTCCACGGCACAGGACAATCGATGGATTGCCGAGTTGTGCTGGGAAAATGCGTCTTTGACTGGGGACCAGCGGTCCGCGCTTCGTACGCTGTTGGGGAGGTATTCCGACGTCTTTAGTGCGGACGATTTCGATTTGGGTCGCACCTCCTTGCTTTCCCACCACATTGATACGGGTGATGCCGCTCCGATTTGGATGAACCCGCATCGGTTGAGTCCGCCGGAGCGGGATCACATTCGCGGCGCAGTTGAGGAGATGCTGGCCACTGACATCATTTCCCTGTCCAACAGTCCGTGGGGCGCGCCGGTGGTCCTTGTGAAAAAAAAGGATGGCAAGTTGCGGTTTTGTGTTGATTTTCGCAAATTAAATAAGGTGTCGGTTGCGGACGCGTACCCCCTGCCGCGTATGGATGATTCCCTCGATGCCTTGTCTGGGGCGAATTTTTTTTCTACTCTTGATCTCTCATCGGGATTCTGGCAACTTCCCCTGGAAGAGTCCTCGAGGGAAAAGACGGCTTTTCGGACGCCGCAGGGATTTACACTAAAAACAATTATCATATTTTTACTGGCAAATGAGGTTCCCATAGTGTAGATGCTTGCCCCGAGCTCTCATACTCTGATGTTGCATTGTCTTTGAGTTGTGCGCCTTTTGGCGTCATCTGGTCCAACCCATGTGAGACTAGGCTCTAAGGAAAGCTGTCTCGGGTGTGGACCAATCAACTTCAAGGACAGTGCACATTATCAGAGTTATGTCTTTTGTTTGTATTATGACTGCAGGTATTGCGGTCTATGCAAAGATGACTCCTTGTAAAAAGGTGTCAGTTTTGTTGCCAGATAGAAGGGTAAAAAACCAATTGCCGCAGGGATTGTTTCAGTTTAATTGTCTTCCCATGGGCTTGAACGCCACCCCCGCGACATTCCAGCGGTTGATGGAGCTCGTGTTAACGGCTCTGCAGTGGGAGACGTGTTTGATATACTTAGACGATGTTATCGTCTTCAGCCGCACGTTTGAGGAACATCTGCGGCGGTTGGACGCGGTGTTTGCCAGAATGCGTTCCGCAAATTTGAAATTTAAACCCAAAAAGTGTCACCTGTTGCAACGATCCGTGCGCTATTTGGGCTACATTGTCAGTTCGGAAGGGGTCGCTACGGACCCAGAGAAGACGGCGTGCGTCCGTAACTGGCCGACTCCGGCCTCAGTGGGGGACGTGCGTCAGTTCGTTGAGTTCGCTTCATATTACCGCAGGTTTGTCCCCAACTTTGCCACGATCGCTAGGCCGTTGCACCTCCTTACGGCTAAAGGCCGCAGATTCAGCTGGGGACTGACGGAAGAGGCGGCGTTTCAAGTCCTGCGCGATCAATTTTGCGTCGGCACCGACGTTGGACTATCCAGATTTCACTCGACCTTTTATTCTGGATACTGACGCTAGTGACACCGGGATTGGGGCTGTCGAACGGGTGGTAGCTTACGGTAGCCGCGTGTTGTCTCCAGCGGAGACACGTTACTGCGTTACTCACCGCAAACTTTTGGCTATTGTACATTTTCTTCGCCAATATTAGCCGTATTTGTACGGCCGTACGTTTATTGTGCGCACGGACCATGCGGCCTTGCAATATGCCCTGAGAGTTGACCAACCGTCTGGCCAATTGGCACGATGGTTGGAAACCCTGCAGGAATTTTCGTTCGAAATTCAGTATCGGAAGGGGTCGCGTCACGCGAATGCGGACGCACTCTCCAGATTGCCGCAGGGGTCCCCTTGCGCTTGCGCTTCGGGCACGAATAGGTGTACGCGGATTCTGCAACCCCCTCGGCCTGTTGTGTCCACTGTCGAGGTGCCTGAGGCTCCCATATGCCCGGGACAGGCTGATGGGGTTTTGAACCTTCCGCGTTCGGTATGGATTCACGAGCAATTGCTCGATGAGTCGCTGGGGACCTTGCGGAGTCGGGCTGCGAAGGGCATGGGGGGACCGCTGTCCGGTGGGACGCCGGGAGCCGCTCTCCAGGATGGGTTGCTGATGTGGAGGGAAGGGTTGCACGATCGCTGGCGTCTGGTGGTGCCGTCGTCGTTGCGGTACGAGTTGGTTCGGACTCTGCACTCCGAGACGTTGTTGCATCTCGGGGTGCAGAAAACCTTGTTGACGTTGCAGCGGGACTACTTCTGGCACGGCATGACGACTGATGTCGTCGGGCACATTCGGGCGTGTCCCGACTGTGCCCGGCAGAAACCGCCTAAACACCCATATGTGCCACCAGTGCAGTCCATACAGGTGTCTCGGATTAACGAGTTGGTGGCGTTGGATATTTTGGGGCCTTTCCCGCCGTCCGCTCGGGGGAATACATTTTTGCTGGTCGGGGTGGAATATTCATAATCAACGTTTTTGGGTTTAGATCGCGTTATTTATAAATGTGTCGTAACCCTCCACCACCCGACACGGCCAATCAGTAAAAATGTGTCACGTTGACAAAGACAAATAGTTCACTGCTTTAGCCCACCGGTGTGTTGAAGCCACAACATTTACAATTTGAGTACGACGTTTCGCTGGTAATTGCATCCAGCATCATCGGGCAATTCGCCAGAATGGTGAGGCTCTGCTGTGTCTCCCGTTCTTATATAGAGCAGCAGCAGGGTGACGTCATCATTAACTCATTAACTCATCAGGTGCAAAGATTCAAGGGGGGAGTGATTGTAATTATATACTAGATTAGTAATCAGGCTATTGTTACATGCGAGTTGTAGATTAGTAATCATTTGGAATGTGTTTTATTGTGATTATGCTACATTAGTAATCAGTTAGTGGTTGTTTCCCTTATAAGGAATTGTAATGTATCTTATTTAATAATACGCTTCCAGGCCGCACTAAGCCTGTAGCTGTCTGAGCGATTAAAGTTATTTCTGTTTCTCTCAATTTCAATCGATTCTCTAATTAGTCTTTGCCAGTAGTAACTAGTTTTACACAACACTTCAACGTTGTCAAAATCAATTGAGTGTCCCTGTTGGCATGCATGTTCTGCTACTGCCGACAGTTGTGTTTGTGATAGTTTAATATTTCTCTGGTGTTCTTTTAGTCTTACACTAACATTACGCCCTGTCTGTCCAATATAGCAACTGCCACATACACAATTAATCCGATATACACCTTCTGTTGATAATAATATTGGACAGACAGGGCGTAACGTTAGTGTAAGACTAAAAGAACACCAGAGAAATATTAAACTATCACAAACACAACTGTCGGCAGTGGCAGAACATGCATGCCAACAGGGACACTCAATTGATTTTGACAACGTGGAAGTGTTGTGTAAAACTAGTTACTACTGGCAAAGACGAATTAGAGAATCGATTGAAATTGAGAGAAACAGAAATAACTTTAATCGCTCAGACAGCTACAGGCTTAGTGCGGCCTGGAAGCGTATTATTAAATAAGATACATTACAATTCCTTATAAGGGAAACAACCACTAACTGATTACTAATGTAGCATAATCACAAAAAAACACATTCCAAATGATTACTAATCTACAACTCGCATCGTAACAATAGCCTGATTACTAATCTATATATATAAAATCGTTCATGTCTGTCTGTCTGTGTGTGTGTGTGTGTATTTCGGCCCATACGCACTTTCATTGGACGGCGGTTGCCCCTGGCAACGGCTAGCCACGCCTTCGCCGCTTTCATTGGACCTGGCAACGGCTAGCGACGCCTTCGCCAAGGGCTGCAGTTTCATTGGACGGCGGTTGCCCCTGCCAACGGCTAGCCACGCCTTCGCCACTTTCATAAGCTCCGTATTTAATTAAATAATAGCCATTACACAGTATTGTTGGAGCGCTGAGGGGGGGGGAAGGAACGCCACCCGTACCCTGCCTCTTCCAAGCCGACAATTTTAGGCGAGGCCGCAGGCTTTGCACGCTACTAGGCCTCGACACCCACCACGCCACTCTGAGGTAAATTCATCAAAGTTTTTCCTACTCTTCACTACACCCCCACCACAATGTGTGCTATTAATATTACTTTTAAACCCAACGCGCCAACAATCGATTACTTTAATGTTCACTGTACAAATACTCATTAAGCTGGGTGAGCGTACTGCCAGTCTATCATGTACACTGTAGCCTGCTTATTAAGCTCGGTGAGCGTACTGGCACTCTATCATGTACACTCTAGCCTGCTTATGAAGCTGACTGCGTGTACTGGCAGTCTATAATGTGGACTGTAGCCTGGTTATTATAATCGATTCTTTATATGTTCTTTGTACAAACAGTCATTAAGCTGCTTGAGCGACCCCAGTTCGATTCCAACTCACGCCCACCACCGCTGACGATTATTTGAAACGGACCTGGCCCTCCCCTAGGTCCACTCAGCCTCAAACGCGTAACTGCTGTCGTGTGTGAACATCGTCACTGGGGAGACAAAGGCGGCGGGGCATCGTGGATCCAAGTCCCGGGCGAAGCCGGGTCATGTGTATGTGTGTTTGTGTTTATGTGTATGTCTGTGTGTCTCTATGTATGTGTGTATGTATGTGTATGTATGTGTTTGTGTGTATGTGTGTGTGTATGTATGTGGGTTTTTTTTATGTCTTTATGTGTATGTCTGCGTGTCTCTATGTATGTGTGTGTGTATGTACGTGTGTGCATGTGTTTGTGTGTATGTATGTGTGTGTCTATGTATGTGTGTGTATGTGTTTTTGTGTATGTATGTGTGTGTATGTATGTGTGTTATGTGTCTGTCTGTGTCTGCATGTATGTGTGTGTGTATTGTGTATGTGTTTGTGTGCATGTATGTGTGTGTTTGTGTGTATGTGTATGTCTGTGTGTATGTGTTTGTGTGTATGTGTGTGTATGTGTTTGTATGTGTTTGTGTGTTTACGCTCGCATTACACAAATGTGTTGCTGGTCTAAGGCGTTCCTCGCACAGCATTGCCGCTTTATTATTTCAGTCGTTTACTGCCTTACGCACCCTGAAAGTCGTGTGTGTCTGCAGCAAGCGCGTGTATGTGTACCTATGGACGCGCGCGCGTGTGTTGTGTAGGGGGAACGGTAGTGTAGTGCTTAGCGTGCTGTCTGTGTCTGTATGTGTGTGTGTGTCTGTCTGTGTCTGTCTGTGTGTGTCTGCGTGTGTCTGTGTGTGTGTCTGTGTGTGTGCGTGTGTGGTGTGTGGGGAACGGTAGTGTAGTGCTTAGCGTGCTGTCTGTGTCTGTATGTGTGTGTGTGTCTGTCTGTGTCTGTCTGTGTGTGTCTGCGTGTGTCTGTGTGTGTGTCTGTGCGTGTGTGGTGTGTGAGGAGCGGTGGGTGTAGTGCTTAACGCTACGCTGCGCTACCAACCCGGCGAACCCAGTTCCATTCCCGCTCACGGCCACCACCGGTGACGATTATTTGAACCTCCCCTAGGTCCACTCAGCCTCAAACGAGTAACTGGTGTGGCGTATTAACATCGGCACTTGGGAGACAAAGGCGGCTGGGCGTGGTAGATCCAAGTCCCAGGCGAAGCCGGGTCATGTGTATGTGTTTATGTGTATGTCTGTGTGTCTGTATGCATGTGTGTTTGTATGTGTGTGTATGTGTTTGTGTGTATGTCTGTGTGTGTATGTATGTCGGTTTTGCCGCCGTGGTGGATCCAAGTCCCGGGCGAAGCCGGGTCATGTGTATGTGTTTATGTGTATGTCTGTGTGTCTGTATGCATGTGTGTATGTATGTGTGTGTATGTGTTTGTGTGTATGTCTGTGTGTGTATGTATGTCGGTTTTGCCGCCGTGGTGGATCCAAGTCCCGGGCGAAGCCGGGTCATGTGTATGTGTGTATGTGTTTATGTGTATGTCTGTGTGTCTGTATGCATGTGTGTATGTATGTGTGTGCATGTGTTTGTGTGTATGTATGTGTGTGTGTATGTATGTGGGTTTTTTTGTATGTGTTTATGTGTATGTCTGCGTGCCTGTATGTATGTGTGTATGTACGTCTGTGGATGTGTTCGTGTGTATGTATGTGTGTGTCTATGTATGTGTGTGTATGTGTTTCTGTGTTTGTATGTGTGTGTATGTATGTGTGTTATGTGTCTGTCTGTGTGTCTGCATGTATGTGTGTGTGTATTGTGTATGTGTTTGTGTGTGTTTGTGTGTTTACGCTCGCATTACACAAATGTATAATGCGGGTCTAAGGCGTTCCTTACACAGCATTGCCGCTTTATTATTTCAGTCGTTTACTGCCGTATGCACCCTGAAAGTCGTGTGTGTCTGCAGCAAGCGCGTGTATGTGTACCTATGGACGCGCGCACGTGTGTTGTGTAGGGGGAACGGTAGTGTAGTGCTTAGCGTGCTGCCTGTGTGTGTGTGTCTGTGTGTGTGTGTCTGTGTGTGTGTCTGTGTGTGTGTCTGTGTGTGTGCGTGTGTGGTGTGTGGGGAGCGGTAGTGTAGTGGTTAGCGTGCTGTCTGTGTGTGTGTTTCTGTCTGTGTGTGTCTGCGTGTGTCTGTGTGTGTGTCTGTGTGTGTGTCTGTGCGTGTGTGGTGTGTGAGGAGCGGTGGGTGTAGTGCTTAACGCTACGCTGCGCTACCAACCCGGCAAACCCAGTTCGATTCCCGCTCACGGCCACCAGCGGTGACGATTATTTGAACCTCCCCTAGGTCGACTCTGCCTCAAATGAGTAACTTAACTACTGTAGCGTATTAACATCGCCACTGGGGAGACAAAGGCGGCCGGCCGTGGTAGATACAAGTCCCGGGCGAAGCCGGGTAGTACAGCTAGTCTAGTATATAATTACAATCACTCCCCCCTTGAATCTTTGCACCTGATGAGTTAATGAGTTAATGATGACGTCACCCTGCTGCTGCTCTATATAAGAACGGGAGACACAGCAGAGCCTCACCATTCTGGCGAATTGCCCGATGATGCTGGATGCAATTACCAGCGAAACGTAGTACTCAAATTGTAAATGTTGTGGCTTCAACACACCGGTGGGCTAAAGCAGTGAACTATTTGTCTTTGTCAACGTGACACATTTTTACTGATTGGCCGTGTCGGGTGGTGGAGGGTTATGACACATTTTTAAATAACGCGATCTAAACCCAAAAACGTTGATTATGAATAACATTGGTCGCGAAAGCCTACGGGGTGGAATATCTTTCCCGCTGGGCGATGGCTTGGCCCTTATCCGACCAGTCGGCGGCGTCTATCACGGACACGTTCTTGTTCGGATACGTAATGGACAAAGGGGCGCCGGAAAGGTTGCTCACAGACCAAGGGCGAAATTTTTTTTCTAAATTATTGGCTGAGGTGTGTGCTGCACTGGGGACCAAGAAGGTTCGGACGTCTCCCTACTACCCGCAAACGGAAGTGATGGTGGAACGGCTTAATCGGACCCTGTCGGCCATGCTCTGTCACATGGTTAGTGAAAAGCAGGCTGATTGGGATTTGCATATCCCTGGGGTGCTCTCTGCATACAGGATGACGCCTCATGCATCGACGGGGTACTCACCTTTATTTTTAATGTACGGCCGCGAGAATGTGCCGCCGGTGGACGTACAGCTGGGTACGGGGGCGAGGGGTTCTGTTAAGCCTCTCCCGGAGTACATTCAGGATGCTGTTCGTCGCGTGGCAGAGGCACGGGAGGGGGCCCGATTGGCTACGGCCAAGACCCAGGCCCGGAACGAACGTTGCGCTCGGCGTTCGGATGGGGAATCCCCCTGGCGAGTAGGGGACATGGCCTGGCTGCACTGCCCGCAGGTGCGGGTGGGGACCTCCCCTAAGTTGCACAAGCCATGGCAAGGGCCGGTTGTGCTCATTGAGGTTCCTAGTCCGCAGTCCGCACGTATTCGTTTCAGATCGCGGCGCTGGTACGTCCATACGTCTCGATTGAAACCTTACGTGGCCCCGCAGATGGATGCGTCATCTCCTAATGTTGCCTTACCGGTGTCTGTTGCATCCGACGCGCCACTGACTTTGCCTGTTCAACCTGCAAGTGCGCCTGTCGTGCCTTCTACAGACGGACCGGCCGTGACACAGACGGATACAATGATTCCTGCTCCGGGTGGGCCTCACACGGCGACGGGGACACTTGACCCCGCTGCCCCTCCAACCCCGCCACGGACGCATTTGCAGGAGACCCCGGCGACGGGTCTCTCTGGGGAACGGGACTTTGGAATTGACAGGCCTCCAACAGCGGCGGGCGGTTTCTATCCCGCCGCTCCTAAAACCTTGTCGCGGTCTGTGCGGGGGCCGCCCCCCGTTCGGGACGGGCCGGCAACCCGCACGCGTTCCAAGTCCCTTTCCTTTCGTTGATTGTTGTTGTTGTTGTTGTTATTGTTATAATCTCCGTTTGTCTTGTGATGCTGATTGCTGTTTTGTTGCTCGCATTATTTTGTTCTGTTGCAGCCGGGGATGGCTGGGTTTTTTTATCAGGGGGGGGGGGTCATGTAATGCGAGCAAGGACAGGGTGGGCGCTGCCTCCGCACCACTTACACGGGCCGGAGTATAGGGGAGGCGGAGCCTGGTCGTCGGGGTGAGTGGGGGCGGAGTCAGGGTCACGTGAGGAGGAGTCAGGGTCACATGAGGAGGAGGATATAGGGTAAGACCCGGAAGGGGATCGAGAGTCGAGAGAGAGTAAAGATAGAAGGAGCCACGCGGGGTACTGGCGGAGGGGTGGCACGAATTGCCACGTGGTCGGAGTCACGGCACCGTCGGCCAGCGGTGTACGTGGAGCAGCGGAGTGGCTGCAGAGTGTGCGGGAGCACGCGGAGCAGCAGGGTGGCTGCAGAGTGTGTAGGGCACACAGGCAGCGGTGTGGCTGCAGAGAGAGCGGAGGACTCGAACGGCGTGCGGAGGGCACGCGACGGAAGAGGTGTGGGTCCGACCGGGGACACGCGGGTTACGAGACAAGAACCCAATAAAGGACAGACGGAGACCAACATCGCCTAAGAGTCCTTTATAACATAGGTAAAAAATGAAATTAAGATTAATAAAAAAATAAAAAATAAAAATCACGAAGAACTGAGAGTATGAATCCTTGTAGTCACGAAAGCTTCAAATCTAGAATTCACCGATGCGGTCCGAGACATGTCGTTTGGTTTCTCCAATGTAACTGCTACCACAGAGGCAACTTAGTTTGTAGACGCCAGGGTACTGTATGTCTGGAACCACATCTTTTACAGACGGGACCAGGTCACGGATTTTATGTACTGTGTTGAATCGGACCTGGATCTTGTGTTTAATCAGGATTTTGGAGATCTTTTTTGTGACCCCACCAATGTAGGGTAAGGTGATGGTTTTGAAAGGCTCCTCAACAGGATCCTTCTTGATGATTGGAGTGATGGCTTTGCGGATTGTGTAGTCGGAGTAACCATTAGCCTTAAGAGCTTGGCGTACGTGTTTGAGTTCACTGCCAATGTGTTCCTGGTCGGAGATGCATTGGGCTCTATGGTATAGAGTCTTGATGAGGGAATTCTTCTGGGATGGATGGTGGTGAAAATCCGGTTTTAGGTAGTTATCCGTATGGGTGGCTTTCCTGTAGACAGAGTGGCTCATTGAACCATCAGGTCTCCTTTTAATTAGTACATCCAAAAAGGATAGCTTGCCATCTTTTTCGACTTCCATGGTGAATCTGATGGCTGGGTGTATGGAATTGATGTGGTCGAGGAATTGGTCTAGAGCAGGCCGGCCATGTGGCTAGATGACAAAAGTGTCATCTACGTACCTCTTCCATAAGGTCAGGCGTAGAGTGGCAGTCTGGATGGTGTCAGTCTCAAATTTTATCCATGAAAATGTTGGCTACAACCGGAGATAGGGGGGAGCCCATTGGGATGCCCTCAGTTTGTTTGTAGAAAGTTCCATTCCAGGTGAAGTATGTATTGGTTAAGCAGTGTCTCACCAGGGGGGGTACCCCAGTATTCAGTTCTTGATGAACCAAGTTTTCAATGATTGCGATGGTGTCAGGTACAGGAACTTTGGTGAATAAGGAAACCACATCAAAGCTGACAAGCAGGTCGTCTGGGAACAGGGAAATTCCCTTGATTGTCGATACCAGGTCAATAGAGTTTAGTACCACAGAGGTGATTTTTCAAGTGAAAGGCCGCAGGATTTCAGACAAAAAACGAGCCAATTTATAGGTGGGGGAGTTGATAGTAGAGACAATGGGACGAAGAGGTGTATCTTCTTTATGTATCTTTGTCCAAGCCATATAATCTTGGTGGCCTGGCTGCAGAAGGTTTCAACGAGAATTGTTTGGTTTTATCAATTAATGCGGTTGAATCAGAAATGATTTTGTTGGTTCTAATGACGAGGCTGTTGGTGGGGTCTCTTTTTATTTTTGTATAGCTTCCATCGTTAAGTAGTTCTTGAATTTTGTTGTTGTATTCTATTTTGCCTTTGTTGGCTGAGAGGATGACAATCTCATCCCTCTTTTTTAATTGAGCTAATTCAAAACGCTCATCTTTGCTGATGATGCTAGCTGGCATCTTAGCGTTTTTGAGGGTTGCAGCGATTTCAGATCTTGCTACGTCTGCAGCGATGTGACCCAGGCCCTTGAGAGCCACATCTACTCGGGCAATTATATAATTAACTGGTATGTGTCTAGGTGTGACTGCAAAGTTTAGTCCTTTAGCTAAAACGGATTTCAGACCATCAGAAATAGAACTGTTACTGCGATTAATTACGACTTTGTTAACGTCTAGCTTTTCAATGTGTGGGTCCGGTCTCTTGTTTGAGAGGCGGTTAAATTTGGAAATCAAGTTGTCCTTACATTTGGTCGACATAGCAGCAGCTGAAGAGGCAGTCATATTGTCTACATGTTCCCAATCCGATGTGGACATTGTTGCAGTCAAAGATAAGTGTGATTTGTAGAGTGTCTTGTCTAACTGATCTAGTTCGGTGCGCGTAAGTCTGATTTTCTCTGAGATAAGAGCTAAGCGAGTTCTAGACAGAATTCGTTTAGCATTAGAAGAAGTTACAGCAGCAGAGGTTAGTGTAAATGCGATTGGTATTACCTTAGAGTCGCGGCATCTCTTCAGAAAGGTGAGAGACTCGATTTGCTGAGCCTTCTTATCCCGGAGTTTGTTGAAGGATCTTAAAGTTTTGTGGAATCCCACCCCGTAGTGGTGGTTAAATTTCGATTTAAAGCTTTCGTGACTGCAGGGATTCATCTTCTTGGTTCTTTCGGTAAAGTCGCGTAGAAGGGAAATAATAAAATATTAATAATAAAACATAATAAAATAATTCTCACGACGTTTCGGCCACAACACAAGCAGCCGTCCTCAGGTGAAGAACAGGTCTGTCGGGAAGACAGCATCTGAATGAAACACCCCAGGCTTGGAGCGTATATTTAAGCTGGATTGGAGGGGGAAGAGCGCCTTGACAAAATAATTTGCATATCAAGAGGAATTTAGCATATTTATGGGAAATGCAGATATGGGATTAGTCACTACTTGTAAAATGCGAAGGAGGTGTGCGGGGGGTTTCAAAGTCATATTATGCCCATGCATTATGCAGGATTAGCAGCATCAAAGGGAGAGGATAGGGGTAGCATTAGTAAAGGGAAGGAATGTTAATAGTATGTAGCTGCAGTAACTAAACCACCACGTAAAAAACTAAAGTATTAACTACATAGTATCATCAGTATACTAAATATACTCTCCAATAAGCTGAGCTACTAACAGTAAGTAATACATTACAATTCTATGTCACAAAAAATATTATATGCTTCCAGCTAAACTTTTTTCTCTTACATCACACGGGTCTACCCCATACTATATACTGCCATAGACAAACCCAACATTAAATTATATACTATATTACTATACTACACATTGTAATATTACACTATGTATTATTCTACCAACCCTACTGTATATCACACTGCTGTATATTCACTAGACAATTAGGATACTATATATTACCTTATACATTGTGTAATATGAGGCTATATCCGGCTAACTGATGTATCACAACGCGTCATGGTGATTGGCTCTGCCGGTCCTGGTTTACAGCCAATGGGGGGAAGCCTGGGGGCATGGCCCTGACGTGATGGAAAGGTGACAGCTATAAGGATTGGTTCTGCTGGCTTTTGCCTCAGCCAATGGGGAGATGAGTCAGGGGCGTGGTCCCGGGAGCTGACGAGGGAGCCTGGAAGATTCTATGCAGTCTAACGAGGATTGGCGGAAACGTACCACGTGACGAACGACACGTGGTCAGAACAGGAACGAACAGAGGAAGAGGGCCACGCGGGAGCGGGGCTCCGAGTTGCCGCGTGGCAGGGCGGCTCTCTCTGTCGATTTGTCCCTCTCACGCTGCCTATCAGCAGCGTGAAATAACTCTAACATAAGTTGAATAAAAGACGGATTCCAGAAGTCGTCTCAACGAGCTTTATTACATTGGTGTCAGAAGTATCTCTTGAGACCGTTTGGACGATCCTTTAAGATGTCCAAGCACCTCAAGAAGAAGAACCCACCGGACCTTCCGTCGAAGGAAGAAGTTGAGGCGAACGAGGACGAACTGCTGGGAGCTGCGGGTCCTCCGCCTCCGGCTGATGCTCTCCCCGATGCCGCTCATCGCCGACAGGCTGGAGAAGCGACGTCTTCAACTGCTTTACGAGGGATGGCGGCGACTGGCGGAGCAAATTGATTCGCTCCGTGCGATTTTTATGAATCTGGTGACGGCGGTCGCATCCTCAGTGGCCCTCGTGCGGCCGCGTGGATTTCAACCAAGTGCCGATGACCAGGATTTTCAGCGGGAATCGACGTCCGCCATTGTTCCTGCCGCACAGTGAGAGGCCTCTATCTTGGGCGGGGCTGCTGCGATGAAGCCGCCGGACGCCATCTTGGGCGGGATTGCTGCCACGCGACTGCCGGACGCCATCTTGACGGAGCCGCGAAATACGCGGGAAGCGGGAATGGAGACGCTCGAGGCGTCGAACATTCACCGGGGACATCGCCTTCCTCAAATCAAGGAATTTGTCGCCGGGGGCGATTGGAGTGCGTTCACGTGGCGGTTCGAGTCAGCCTTTCGATACGTACGATGGACGGAGGCGGAGGCACTGGAGGCGCTGCCCAAGCTGCTAGATGATGTCTCCCTGGCGGTCTTTCGATCCATCCCGGCGACCAAGAAGAAGACGCTTCGTAACGCTTTCACAGAAATGGCGGAGTTTTACGAACCGCCGACGGCTGCTACCAGGAAATTTATGTCACGTCGTCGAGGACCAGAGGAATCGCCCTTGGCGTACCGAGGGGCGCTGTTAGCGCTTGCCATGGCCGCCTACCCTGACTCGTCAGCTGATCTCCTGGATCCTCTTATCCTTTCTAGAATGATTGAGCTGGCCCAGGAACTTAACATCTCGTTGCCTGTGTGCGGCCACGAACCGCTAACATCGCGATGGGTCGCGCGCTGCTTGGACGCCAAGTTCAACCTAAAACGCTGGGATCAGATGACGGCATGGACGGGGAATCCTGAAATAGACGGTCTACCATTGGGGTGGTCTCCACGTCGGGTCATCCACGGCTCCAATGACTCCAGCGACGACGAGGTGATGGCTGCTGTTCCTCGCTGGTTCCCGAAACGCCGGCTGCGCGACCAGCGTGATGGGGCCGGACGACCACGTGCAGAGACCGAGACGAGCGACCGCTGGGCGACGGCGACCACGTGTTTTAAGTGTGGCCGACAAGGCCATTTCGCCTGGGATTGCCGCAGCCGACCTCTGCCCTCTCAGCTCCCGTCGGGCCGGCTTCGATCTCCTCCACCGGACGCGGATCCACGGCACCCTCGGGCAAGTCGGCACACATCAGATACCCGGCAGGTCTTGTCACATCACCCATCCACTCGCACACATGTTTGCGCTCCGGACAGAAATTGTTGTACACCTGTGTCGATGCCACACTCTACGACACAATATTGGCCCGTAGGGTGGTAGCTGCCACGTCGGGCTCATCGACGGTACGAGGTACCATCGATGGGATCGATGTCCGTATTTTGGTGGACCCAGTCGCGTCTGCCACCATCATTTCCGATGTCATTTTTCATCTCCTGTCTATTCCCACGTTACGGATCCGACCGGTTAATGACGCGTGTGTTGCTGCTAACGGGGGTAGCATGGGTATTTTCAGGCAAGTTGATGCGCGCATTGCTATCGGGAATATTACTGCGGAGGGACCAGTGTTGATTTCTCACTCACTGGCCGTCCCATGCCTATTAGGCACCGATTTCTTGCGCCGCATGCCAGTTAAGATACTTGTCGACCAAGGTTGCTTAGAAATGCCAGGGGGCCGTAGGATGTCGTTCCTGCCTTCCCTGCTGGGCCGTTCGCCCCCGGGTAACGCAGTTAATGCGATTGTTGCTGCCACGGTAGAGGTGCCGTCGGGCTCGCAAATGCTTATTCCGCTGCGTTACCGAAAGCCTTTGGATGCTGCGGACGGTGCGACAGGTGTGCTATTATCCCCGTCGAATTCGGTGGCTAAATCTTTTTTCCTGGTAACGGCTCAAACTATCGTTCGGCCGGGTCAGGCCCCATTCATACAAGTGTTGAACGGAGGCCCGAACCGTGTCGTCGTTCCGGCTGGATCGGTATTGGCTCACGCCACTACCGATTTCACCAGCTTTGAGGGTAAACCACCCACTAAAATAGCCGCTGATGGACCTCATTACGATCGTTCACAGGATCGATGGATTTGTGCGGGGAAAATACGTCTTTGTCGACCACGCAAAGGAGCGCTTTGCATTCATTGTTGTTAGAATACGCTGACGTTTTCAGTAAAAACGATTTGGATCTCGGCCATACCTCGCTCTTGTCGTACCATATTGACACCTGTGCGGCGGGACCGATTTGTATGCACCCGCATCGCATGAGCCCTGCTGAAAGGGAACACGTGCGCGGCGCGGTGGACGACATGTTGGCGGCCGATATAATTTCACCGTCCAACAGTCCTTGGGGCGCGCCGGTGGTGCTGGTTAAGAAAAATGATGGTGGAACGAGGTTTTGTGTAGATTTCCGCAGATTGAATAAGATATCCGTGGCAGACGCATACCCCTTTCCACGGATGGACGACTCGTTGGACGCTTTGTCAGGGGCACATTTTTTCTCCACCCTCGACCTGTCGTCTGGGTTTTGGCAGCTTCCCCTCGCTGCCTACTTCGCCCGGTCCGGTTATGGGGGCGATGTCGAACGATGAAGGCCAGGATGTACCCGTTGGCGCCAACAATACGCTGCATTTGCCGCACTCGGTGTGGCTACACGAGCAGGAGGCCGATGCCTCTCTGGCTCCGCTGCGGAAACTGATCGGGAAACCAAGATCTCATTTGGCAGGATGGAAATGGCAGATGTTCTGGGGCCAGGCGGGACTATTGATGTGTACGGATGGATTGTCTGACCGTTCACGCCTGGTTGTGCCGACATCCCTTCGCCACGACCTGCTCCGCGCTCTGCACGCCGACAAACTGATGCATCTCGGCGTGCAGAAAACGTTGGCCGCGATGCAGCAGGATTTCTTTTGGCCCGGCATGACGGCAGACGTCACTGACTTTATCCGGTCATGCCATGATTGTGCAAAGAGGAAACCGCCTCGTCAAAATTATGTTCCGCCACTATGTTCAATTGAGGTGTCCCGTATTAATGAGCTAGTTGCTCTGGACATCCTAGGGCCATTCCCTCCATCGGCTAGAGGAAACAAATACCTTTTGGTCGGGGTCGAATATTTTTCTCACTGGCCTCTGCCTGACCAGACGGCCTCGTCCATCACCGAGACTTTCTTGAATGGTTACGTCATGGATAAAGGACCACCCGAAGGGCTGCTCACGGATCAAGGACGTAACTTTTCCTCCAAATTGCTCAAGGATGTATGCGCTGCGCTGGGCACAAAGAAAATCTGTACTTCCCCTTACCATCCACAAACGGATGGCATGGTGGAACGCTTTAACTGCACCCTTTCGGCCATGCTTTGTCACATGGTGAGTGAAAAACAAACCGATTGGGACTTGCACATACCGGGCGTCCTAGCGGCATACCGCATGGTTCTGCACGCGTCCACAGGATATTCGCCATTTTTCCTGATGTATGGTCGTGAGAATGTACCCCCAATTGATGTACAACTGGGTGCGGCGGGTAAACAACCATCCCCTTCCTTGCCTGATCACGTACGGGACTCGCTTAAATGGGTTACGGAGGCGCGAGAGGCCGCCAGATGTGCGACGGCTCGTACGCAAGCAAGGAACGAGAGGTATGCGCGTCGATCGCGAACTGACATGCCCTGTCTTCTTGGTTCTTTCGGTAAAGTCACGTAGAATGGAAATAATTAAAAAAAAATTCTCACGACGTTTCGGCCACAACGCAAGCAGCCGACGGCTGTGACTTTACCGAAAGAACCAAGAAGATGAATCCCTGCAGTCACGAAAGCTTTAAATTGACATGCCCTGGTCGGTGGGCGATCTGGCATGGCTCCATTGCCCTCAGGTGCCAGTGGGCACGTCCCCTAAACTGCACAAGCCTTGGCAGGGGCCTGTGAGGCTGGTTGACATTCGGAATCCCCAGAGTCTTCGCATCCAGTACGGTCAACGTTGTTGGTATGTCCATTCGTCGCGGCTCAAGCCCTACGTTGACTCACGTGCTGGCCCTTCATCTCCACTTGTTGACCTGCCGGGGTCTGGCGTGCCGAATGTGCCACTTGCCTCGCCGATTGAAGGACTACGAGACCCCGGACATTCCACCTCCAAAGGGGCCTGTTCCAGATACCACGGAAACCGAAACTTCTTCTTCTCCACGGGAACCACCTCCTGCAGATCGGGCGGCGAGGCGACCATGCGCGAAAAACGAAGAGGGTCCTGCGTCGCGTACGCGGTCGAAATCTCTTCCGTTTCGTTAGTAATGATTGCCTTGCGGTCTATTACCCTGTTGTTACTGCGCTACAGGGGTGCCCTAATGTATGTCTGTTGTTTGATGTTTTGAATTCCTCGGCACGTAGATGCCTACTCCGCCCCCTTACCTTGTTAATGCGTCTCAGACGCCCTAATAATTATCTAAATTGGATTCGGCTTGTCACCCTTTTCCCAGCCGAGATGGCTGACTTTTTACACCGGGGGGGGGGGGGGGGGGGGTGATGTAATATGAGGCTATATCCGGCTCACTGACGTATCACAACTCGTCATGGTGATTGGCTCTGCCGGTCCTGGTTTACAGCCAAAGGGGAGAAGCCTGGGGGCATAGCCCTGACGTGATGGAAAGGTGACAGCTATAAGGATTGGTTCTGCTGGCTTTGGCCTCAGCCAATGGGGAGATGAGTCAGGGGCGTGGTCCCGGGAGCTGACGAGGGAGCCTGGAAGATTCGATGCAGGCTAACGAGGATTGGCGGAAACGTACCACGTGACCCGGGTATTAAATAGGGGTAGAGACGAATGACATGTGTTCAGAACAGGAACGAACAGAGGAAGAGGGCCACGCGGGAGCGGGGCTCCGAGTTGCCACGTGGCAGGGCATCTCTCTATGTCGATCTGTCCCTCTCACGCTGCCTATCAGCAGCGTGAAGTAACTGTAACATAAGTTGAATAAAAGACGGATTCCAGAAGTCGTCTCAACGAGCTTTATTACAATTGTATTAAACATTACAATTTTATACTATTTATTATTATACAATCTGCTATACACTATACCATTGACCGTCGCGTGAAAGATACTAAGAGGAAGCAACGAAATATGTCAATGGGAGAGTGGTGGTCGGAGACTTGCAGCGGAGCAAAGAATCCATTCCCTGCGGAAAATACAAGATATATAGTCAATGCCAGTGAGTGGACTGCGGTCTGAAAGTCACCGTAAACGTGAACACAATCAGTTAAGATCCGAAATGGTTTATTACGTCCTTCCAATGATTGCTGAGCCAGAATCCATCTTCTCGGTTGAAATTGTCTCTGTGTTTGTATATGTGGATCGCCTCATGAACGAATCTCTCATGGTAGCCAGATGGCTTGCAGAGAACCTCTGTCTTGGAGAAGTCAATGTCATGTGGGCCCACTGAATTGTAACAGTGATCTGCCACGGCTGAGGTGTTTGTCCTACCGTGTTTCAGGTCTGCTTTATGTTCACAGATGCGATCCGAGACTTGTCGTTTGGTTTCTCCAATGTAACTGCTACCACAGAGGCAACTTAGTTTGTAGACGCCAGAGTACTGTATGTCTGGAACCACATCTCTTAAGACGGGACTAGATCATGGATTTTATGTACTGTGTTGAATCGGACCTGGATCTTGTGTTTAATCAGGATTTTGGAGATCTTTTTTGTGACCCCAGCAATGTAGGGTAAGGTGATGGTTTTGAAAGGCTCCTCAACCGGATCCTTCTTGATGGTTGGAGTGATGGCTTTGCAGATTGTGTAGTCGGAGTAACCATTCGCCTTAAGAGCTTGGCGTACGTGCTTGAGTTCACTGGCAATGTGTTCCTGGTCAGAGATGCATTGGGCTATATGGTGTAGAGTCTTGATGAGGGAATTCTTCTGGGATGGATGGTGGTGGGAATCCGGTTTTAGGTAGGCATCCGTATGGGTGGCTTTCCTGTAGACATCACCTGGAATGGAACTTTCTACAAACAAACTGAGGGCACCCCAATGGGCTCCCCCCTATCTCCGGTTGTAGCCAACATTTTCATGGAGAAATTTGAGACTGACGCCATCCAAACTGTCACTCTACGCCCGACCTTATGGAAGAGGTAGGTAGATGACACTTTTGTCATCTGGCCAATGTCCGGCCTGCTCTAGACCAATTCCTCGACCACATCAATTCCATACACCCAGCCATCAGATTCACCATGGAAGTCGAAAAAGATGGCAAGCTACCCTTTTTGGATGTCCTAATTAAAGGAGACCTGATGGTTCAATGAGCCACTCTGTCGACAGGAAAGCCACCTAAACGGATGCTTACCTAAAACCGGATTCCCACCACCATCCATCCCAGAAGAATTCCCTCATCAAGAGTCTACACCATATAGCCCAATGCATCTGTGACCAGGAACACATTGCCAGTGAGCTCAAGCACGTACGCCAAGCTCTTAAGGCTAATGGTTACTCCGACTACACAATCCGCAAAGCCATCACTCCAACCATCAAGAAGGATCCGGTTGAGGAGCCATTCAAAACCATCACCTTACCTTACATTGCGGGGGTCACAAAAAAGATCTCCAAAATCCTGAATAAACACAAGATCCAGGTCCGATTCAACACAGTACATAAAATCCGTGATCTGGTCCCGTCTGTAAAAGATGTGGTTCCAGACATACAGTACCCTGGTGTCTACAAACTAAGTTGCCTCTCTGGTAGCAGTTACATTGGAGAAACCAAAAGACATGTCTCGGACCGCATCCGTGAACATAAAGCAGACCTGAAACACAGTAGGACAAACACCTCAGCCGTGGCAGATCACTGTTACAATTCAGTGGGCTCACATGACATTGACTTCTCCAAGACAGACGTTCTCTGCAAGTCATCTGGCTACCATGAGGGATTCGTTCATGAGGCGATCCACATATACAAACACAGAGACAATTTCAACCGAGAAGATGGATTCTGGCTCAGCAATCATTGGAAGGACATAATAAAACATTTCGGATCTTAACTGATTGTGGTCACGTTTACGGTGAATTTCATACCGCAGTCCACTCACTGGCATTGACTACATATCTTTTGTATTCTCCGCAGGGAATGGAGTCTTTGTTCCGCTGCAAGTCCCCTTTCACCACTCTCCCATTGACATATTTCGTTGCTTCCTCTTAGTACCTTTCACGCGACGGTCAATGGTATAGTGTTTAGCAGATTGTATAATATTAAATAGTATAAAAGTGTAATGTTTAATATAATGTATAAGGTAATATATATCGATTTAAAGCTTTCGTGACTGCAGGGATTCATCTTCTTTACCGAAAGAACCAAGAAGAGGTAATATATAGTATCGTAATTGTATAGTGAATATACAGCAGTGTGGTATACAGTAGGTTGGGTAGAATAATACATAGTGTAATATTACAATGTATAGTCTAAGGTATAGGGTGGTATATAGTAATGCAGTATATAATTTAATTTTGGGTTTGCCTATGGCAGTATATAGTACGAGGTAGTTCCGTATGATGTAATGCTAAACTTTAGCTGGAGGCATATTATATTTTTTGCAACATAGAATTGTAATGTATGACTTACTGTTAGTAGCTCAGCTTATTGGAGAGAATATTTAGTATATTGATGATATTGATGTAGTTTATATTTTAGTTTTCTTACGTGGTGGTTTGGCTGCTGCAGCTCCTTACTATTAAAATACCTTCCCTTTATTACTGCTAACCCTACCTCCTCCCTTTGTTGCTGCTAATCCTACATAATGCACGGGCATAATATGACTGAGACCCCCCCCACCTGCTACGCATTCCACAAGTAGTGACTAATCCCATATCTGCATTTTCCATAAATATGCTAAATTCCTCTGTTGATATGCAAATTCCTTTGTCAAGGCGCCCTTCCTCCCCTAACCCAGCTTAAATATACGCTGCCATGCTTGGTGGTGTTCATTCAGACGCTGTCTTTCCGACAGACCTGTTCTTCACCTGAGGACGGCTGCTTGCGTTGTGGCCAAAACGTCGTGAGAATTGTATTTTACTATGTTTTATTTTTATTATTTTATTATTTCCCTTCTACGTGACTTTGCCGAAAGAACCAAGAAGATGAATCCCTGCAGTCACGAAAGCTTTAAATCGAAAGTTTGGAATTGCCCTCAGGCCGTCGCATTGCGTTCTTTGTTGTTCCCCACTCGTCTGCATACGGTTAACGCGACTGTCCAGGAGCTAGCTACTGTCACGGTTACAATCCCCCCGATGCGCAATTGCTTGTCCCCATGCGGTTGTGTAAGCCGCTCAATCGGGAGGCCACCGTGGGAGGGGTTGTGCTGGGACACTCTTACAGAGCGGCCCGGGGGATGACGCTCGTAGGAGCTCAGACGCTGGTCTCGAGTGACCAGCAGCCATTCATTCAGATGCTAAATGTTGGGCTGGACATATCAGTTATACAGGTGGGCACAGTGCTCGCCCACGAGTCGGCCGCGAAGGTAGACGGTAACGTAGTGGGGGGGTGTAGGGGTCGTGCCGGACACGGACCAAGGGCTAAATGGCAAGGACAGCTGGGCGGATGCCCTCTGCTCCGAAAATCAAAACTTGTTCGGCGACCAGAGGTCCGCGCTGCACGCGCTGTTGCTCGAGTTTGGGGACTTTTTCAGCAGGGGTAAATTTGATATTGGTTGCACGACCCTCCTGAGCCATGATATTGACACAGGTAACTCTGTCCCCATTCGGCAAAACGTTTACCACTTGAGTCCTGCTGAAAAGGAACATGTGCGCCAGGCAGTCAACGAGCCCATGGGGTGCTCTGATTGTGCTCGTGAAGAAGCACGACTGGAGTTTACGCTTTTGGGTCGACTTCCGGAAGCTTAACAAAGTATCTGTGGCGGACGCGTACCCCCTGCCATGTATGGATAAATCGCTGGACGCGCTGGCAGGGGCACGGTTTTTCTCAATGCTCGACCTGCTTTCGGGATTCTGGCAACTGCCCTTGGATGATTGCTCAAAGCCGAAGACTGCTTTTCGCACGCCGCAAGATTTATTTGAGTTTAACCAGCTTCCAATTGGCCTCCACCCGGCCCCGGCGACGTTCCAGAGGCTCATGAAGTTGGTCCTGGCAGGACTCCAATGGGACTCCTGCCTGATATACTTGGATGACGTTATGGTGTTTAGCCCCACATTTGATGAGCACTTGGTCTGGCTACGCGCTGTTTTTCTTAATATGCAAGCGGCTAACCTCAAATTTAAACCTCAGAAATGCCACATGTTGCGGACGTCCGTTCGGTACCTTGGGCACATCGTCAGCGAGTTGGGTATTGCGACAGATCCTGATAAAACTGCGTGCGTGCGCACATGGCCAACCCCCAAGTCGGTGGGTGAGGTGCGTAGCTTTATCGGATTTGCATCCTACTACCACCGCTTTGCGCCCGGGTTCGCCACCATTGCCAAACCCCTCCACGCCCTGACGGCGAAGGGCCAAAAATTTCGATGGGGAGCGGAGGAAGAGGCCGCATTCGTTGTGCTCCGCAATGGGCTGGTGGGCGCTCCTCCCCTCAGATACCCAGATTTTTCATTACCATTCATCCTGGACACTGATGCTAGTGTAGTGAGTCCAACTGAGTCGCAGACGTTGTCTTAGGAGCAACACGTTTATTAGCTATTAACACAACATACCCTCAGGTGGTGACCACCCAACTAACCACGCTATGGCGGAACTAGACGCAGTTCCACTATCCTGGTCCAGACCACAAGCTGGGTCCTGGACTGCATGGCTAGAGGCTTCTTCAAGCTTGATGGGGATTTCCTGCCTCTCCAACAGTAAGAACCCCGAGCCCCTCTCAGGGCTCCCTCATATCAGGCCGGGCTGGGGCTGGTTTCGCCTCTCGCCCCACCCACCTTCTCGATCTCTCTCGCCCTTGCCCGAAGGTTCTCGACAGTTGCTCCCGGACCATGTGACCACCCATTGGCCCCCTCCACCAGTGGTCCCCCTCCAGTATCATCCGGTCACATGTCCCCAGGTCAGCCAGAGTATCATGCCCCCAACGTAACCCTAGCTGGCTGACACTCTCTCGCTCTCTCAATTGGAGCCCGCACCGCATGCTGTGCGTGGTGCCACTGCACTTAACCAGTGCTCACCCAAGACCCCACTAGGGCTGGTACTACACCTCATGTCCGGTGTGTACACACAACAGTATACATCCTGCCGTGGCCTCGCAGGCCCGGCACCACACAGTGACATTTCCAGCCACTCCACGAGCAACACAGGCATTGGCGCAGTTTGTCCCAGGTGGTGAACGGGGTGGAGAGGATTGTAGCATGTGGCAGCAGGGTGCTGTCCCCGGCTGAGCAACGCTACTGCGTGACGCGTCGGGAACTGCTCGCCATAGTTTATTCATACAGCAGTACTGGCCCTATCTGTATGGCAGGCGATTTGAGGTGAGTTCCCATCACGCTGCCCTCCAGTATGCTTTGCGTGTTGAGCAACCATCCGGCCGGCTCTCCCGCTGGTTGGAAATCCTGCAGGACTACTCATTCCGGGTGTCTTACCAGAAAGGTGCATGGCACACTAATGCAGACACGCTTTCGTGGCTTCCCCCGGGCGACGAATGTGTGTGCCTTTCGGGTTCGGGCTGCTGCAGATTGCCTGCCGCGGCTGTGCCTCCTCCGGTTGTCGCGTCGGCGAGGACCTCCACCCCTAATATTCCCGGCGATCCTGACGCACGACGAATGGAGGCACCTCCAGGCGGAGGACGCCTCTCTGTTGAAATTGCGGCGCCGTGTCAGTGATCCGGGCGACGGATCGAGCCGACGCAGGGTAGCTCCTGTCATTCTCAGGGAAGGTCTTTTAATGTTTTTGGACAGCGGCTTGCAACGCTATCGTAGTACCTACGAGCCTCAGGGGCAGACTAATTTTGGCCATCCACGAGCGGCTGATGCATCTGGGAGTTCACAAAACCCTGGCTACGGAATGGCGGGAGACATCAAGAACGTCCTGATGGGTTGTGTGCAGTGTGCTCGCCGCAAATCGCTATCTGCTAAGTGCTGTCCGCCCTTGCAATCTATGTGGGTTTCCCATATCAACGAGCTTGTCACACTCGATATACTGGGACCTTTCCCCATCACAGCCCGGGGTAATAAATATTTGCTGGTGAGTGTGGAGTATTTCTCCCGTTGGCCTGTGGCTTGGCCGCTCCCCAATCAATCGGCCACCGCCATCACCGAGGCATTTCTGCACATATACGTGCTAGATAAGGGGGCCCCGGAGCACCTCCTTACTGACCAAGGGAAACATTTTTACTCCAAATGATTGCAAGAGGTGTGCGAGCTTTTGGGCACGAAGGTCTGCACGTCGCCCTATCATCCCCAGATGGATGGGATGGTGGAGCGACTTTACAGGACTCTAACCTCTATGTTGAGTCAGCAGGTCAATGCATCCCAGAAAAACTGTGATCTGCACATTCCAGGGGTACTTGCAGCCTACAGAATGGCTCCGCACGTTTCCACCGGCTACTCGACATTCTTTCTAATGTATGGGAGAGAACCAACCCCCCCCCCCCCCCATTGACGTCCAGCTAAATACGGCTTCTAGGAAGCCGAGGGTTACCATCTCGGAACCCATGCGTTTTACCCTTCAACGGGTTTCGGAAGCACACGAGGCTTCAAAAGAAAATTCCATCTCACAGCAATTGGCCAACAAACGTCTAAGGGGCCTTCACATTTTGGGTAAACAGTGGGCCCCGGGGGACAGGGCTTGGCTGCACTGTCCTCAAGCGCCCATGGGGACATCCCCCAAGTTGTACAGACCCTGGCGGGAACCGGTTGAGGTGATACAGGCCGACCGGCCACAATGTGTTAAGATCCCGTTCGGCTGTCGGAATTGGTTTGTGCATCCGTCCCGCCTTAAGCCTTTTGTCACTCCCCGTCACATCCCTTCATCTCCAATTCATGAGGGCCGAGTGTCGGGTGTGCCGGGCGAGCTGGGGGGCGCGCCTGTTGAGGTTGTTCCACAGGGTGATTCTGCGGTCCCACCCACAGGACCGGAGTGCATGACTCCCTCGACGCCGTCGGCTGCTGCTCCTCTAGACACTCTGCTTGGTGGCTGCTGACCAGCTGTTCTCCGCTGACTCTATTATCTGCTATAGAGGGGCTGTGCCAGTCGGCCAGCATTCAAGTCCCCCCCGGGCCTCCCAGGGAGCTTAGGCCCACCTCGCCTGGAGGTCCGGCCATGCGGACTCGTTCTAAGACTGCTCGCTTTGTATGACTCTCACACACCTTGCTGGTTGCCTACACCGTCGGTCACACAGTCACGCTCACGGGTCATGGAGGTCATTGGCTGAACCTGGGTTTTTATTGTACTGTGCGCGCGTGATTTTACAGGGGTGCACCGTGCTGTGAGGGGTAAGCGAGTTAACCGGTTCATGTACATTTGTTGTTGTCGTTAATTCCCCTCCTTGCATGCGTTCTTCCCTCCCTCCCTCCCTCCCTCCCTCCCTCCCTCCCTCCCTCTCTCACTCGTGGTATTTGTACGTTCATATGTTATTTGCGGTATTTATTGTCGGTCGCCAGTTATTTATTGACGTTGGCTTTTTGGGAGGCACCCCTCTCCATTTTTCCATAGTTGTGTTATAGCCGGGACGGCTGTGTGATACACGGGGGGGGGGGGGGGTGATGTAGTGACATATGACGTCACTACTGTGTCGGGACTGTACAAGCGTAGGGACATATGACGTCACTACCGTGTCGGCTCAGTATGGGTGCTGTAGGTGATTGTCACGGGGGTCGTGTCAAGCCGTGGCACTCCGCGTGAATCCAACAGAACACGTGACCGGATAAAGGGGGGCCAGGGGCCCCAGGGGGAAGCTTGGGGGTCACATGGTTGGGGGTCCGAACCTTTCCGAAGGATCGAGAAGGGGGGCATGGCCTGGGGCAGAGCCGGCCACGCCAGAGCGGTTATTAGCAGGGTGTGAACGGGGAGCGGGGCTGTTCTACTCTGGGATGAAGATGCCATAAGAAGTCCTCAAGTCTCCGATCGTCATTCGTGACCAAGCAGCTGTCCCCCTGCCTTGGTCACTCTATGTAATACTCCCGAGTATTAGTGAGAGTCGGAACGGTGGTCGCCACCTTATGTATAGTGTTAATGTAATGCAATCTGCCTCAATCGAACCCATTACAAAGGCAATAAAAAGAGTAGCTCCGGACGATTTTGGCCAGTTGTCTTCAACCTCCAGGCCGTCAAGACCCACTCCCTGTCGTCCTGCCTCCTCGAGCCGCTTGCAGCCTCCGTGTGACGCCAGCGAGTGCTGCTACGAGTCATTGATCGGTAAAGTTTCGTCTCATCCTTCTCCCTCCGACTCTCACAGCGTCCGTGCGATGCCGTGAGTCTAGCTTCGAGGTACGAGGAAGGACGCTTGAGTGACTTCGTTCGTTAATAAACTTTAGTACAGAGTATCGGTGCAGTATGATTTCTGTGTGTGTGGGTAGAACGTCGGCGTGGTGTCTGCGATTTGTGTGTGGTGCGACTGCGCGGGGAGACGGTGTGCACGAGAGAGTGAGCGTGGAGCTGCAGCATGTGCACGCATGCTGAGAGGAGATCGCTGCAGGCGTGGGTGCGGTCGTGCCGCGGTGCGCCGCATTTGGGTGAGACACAGTGCACGCGGGAGAGCTAGCGCAGGGCTGCAGCATTGGTGGGGTGTTGGTAATTTGAGTGTGTGTGTGAGGAACGTGTGTATTAAACATAGACGGCCGCCGACCTTCGCGTGTCCGTGCAATGCGAATATTAGGGTGGGGGAGGGGCGCGTTAGAACCCGCTCGCCGAAGCTCGCGCGTGTTCACACAGACAAATAGCATTGACGGCGAGGCGCGTGCGCCAATTCGCACAGCCCTTTAGCGCTAGTGTAATGCCGCCACCACGAAGCCGTTCAGCAGGCGCCCCATCTACGACCTTGCCACCATCAAGCGACGGAGCCGACCCCGCGTCCCCTTCACCTCACCTCACATAAACACACCCGCACGCATTTCCCCCCCCCCCCCCCCCCCCCCATAGAGCTCCGAGGGGAGGTCACCTGGCCGACCGGTTTTTATCCGAGAAGCCCTTATCGGGATTAACTTTCACGGTTTCCGGCGACCAGGGAATTGGACGACCTCCCCCGACGCTACTTTGCACCGTGGCGCTGCGACCGGCCTTAAGATGGTATGGTCGCGGCGAAGGACATTCGGCCACCGCGGTTGAAATGCATCCCCCCACACACACCCCCATGGGTCGACGAGACAGGCAGAGGAGGGACGGGGCGGCATAGTTTAGCGTGCCAAAGCGGGCTCGAGTGCGTAGGTGCCATTGTTAGGGAAATTAAAGGATAAAGCTAGAATTGCAAATAATCAAAGAGGCGACTCGGGCGCATAGTGCGCAATTGATGGGGCAAGTGGTGGAGACATGCGGAGGCTCCGCGCTTAACTTCCACAGCAGGCCGTTGTGATGGACGCCGCTGCATAATGTGCATAACCAAGGCACCATGCATGAGAAAGGGATTAATTAGAATAAACGCCGCAACACGCAGCGCATCTGATTAGCAATGGGCGTGCCCATTGCTAAAGAAAAACTGGGAGGGGGCGACGACAGGCGGAGCAGCATCCCTTTGATGTAGGGACGATAAAAAGGGGGCGAAAACGAGAGATCTCCAGGATCAGGCCACGAGACGCTCTCCAGCCCAGCGACCCGGACGTCCGTGCGACGCATCGAGGTAAGCTGCGAGCATGGGATCAACGGACCGCCGTGGGCACCTAACCGTGAGTAAGAAGGTGCATTAGGATCATAAGCAGATACATCGGAAATAGGCATAAAGGTATCAGCGTAGGCCAGTCTCGTCGATTCATACTGACTCAACAACAGGTCCCAGGTAGCAGACAATAAATCATTAATAGCTGATCGTGGCCTCGTGTGATCTCGCTGAGAGGTGTGAACGCGTATGGTGCTGTGTATACAGCGGCTCGCCACGTGGGAGCGCTTCGCAGAGTGGCACAAGAGTGGGTGTCGCGTGTGTGCAGGTGTGTGCGCTCGTAGCGTGGAAGGGGGAGTCGGTGCGTCCACAGGTACCCGCTCCGTCTATCGCCGCAGGGACTCGCGCGGTGTGAGGGCAGCGTCATTCGCCCTCCGACCCCTGACCCCCGTTTAGAGCGCGTGATTGGTGGAGAGACAACGCAGCGTTTATAGGTGAACGAGAGCGGGCAGCGAGCTATGCCTCTCACACGAGCTCGCGGAGGGGTGGATCAGGGAGGGGAGCCATCGGGCGATGAACCCAGCGACGGCAGCAGCTGGTCGCAGAGTAGCGAGGGGTCGGCGAACGGCAGAGGCCCTGCCATAGGCACGCAGCAGGGAGGGACCTCGGGGACCAGCGGCCCCAACACTAGGTTTTGTGTACAAGCGGATTACGGCTTAACCACCCGGAGGTGCACGCGCATATTCATACCACTGTTTTTAGCGCTCGCTTGTTAGAAACGAGCACCTGCAATGGTACACGCGTACATGCAGCCGCCTTCATATGAATGGTGGTGTACGTGGGCGTGTGCGGAGTAACCCCGTGCGGTGGTGAGCCAGCGATTTAGCTATGGCCGATCATCCGATCGATGGAGAGGGTAGACGTCGCGCCCTGCCCACTCACAGGGAGCGGGGAGGCGGGCGTTGGCCCCCACAAAAGCATACATTTCATAACGCACAACTCGCAGCATGGAGGGTTACGCGGTGACCTGGAAATGGCAGTGTGGCAACTGATAGATGAGGATGTTTCAACAAATTTCAGACAGCCTGAAATGCCCCCACTGTCGCGGAGGCTTTCATACACAAATATTTGAGTGAGAAAGGTGAGGACAACGATGCGCATGGTCCCATTTTAATTCTGACCCAAGAACCAGCCTTGAAGAAAGCATGCGAATTAGCATTTGCAAAGTTCAGGTGGAGGGAAGGGTGGCAGGAGTGTGGCCCAAGCCAAAGGTGTTGTAATTGCCAGCACTTGTTGTGCACGCATGATCCGGGTGTCGTCAGTCTGGGCACCAGCATGAGTTCTTGTATGCACAATCCGAAGCGGGTGTTGGCAGTGATAACAGTGCTGTGGTTCACTGCTTGGGCTGCTGAGATTCACCCCCATGTTGCACTGCTCAAGGTCGGTGTACATAGTGGAGGAATTTAATGCAGATTTCTATCGTGAAAATTTACAGACAGGATAGGAATCGGCTTCTGAACCAGATGGGTATAACTGTGGATATCATCAAAGATGCAGCACCAACTGCTAAAACAAAACGGTGAGGGGAGGGCGATGCCTGTCGGCAGCGTCCCCCCGTGAAACACAGGCAGGCCTCCTCAGCCCGTGTCTCTGAGCACACTGCGGGTCGCATCGAAAACGCATTCGCATGCGTCCGTCCGGCCCTGTACTCGATCTGCAGGTCATATTCCTGCAGTTGCGTTAGCCACCGGGCCATCTGCCCCCATAATGATAAGTGCGCACGCGACATTTCCTGCCGTACAAATATGGCCTTACACGCGAAAATCACGGCATACAGTTCCTGACGGGTCACACAATAGTTCAGTTTGGCCCCACTCAGAGTCCGGCTGGCGTATGCAATGACCCACTCCGTCCCATCCTGCACCTGTGACAACACAGCGTCCAACCCACTGCTGCAGGTGTCGGTGTTCAGGATAAAATCTGTGGAAAAGTCAGGGAAAGCCAGGGTGGGGGTATGGGTGAGGTGGTCCTTGAGGGTCGTGAAGGCCGTCTGGCAGGCCTCCATCCAATGGTAGGATTCTTAGGGGAAATGAGTTGGGTTAGGGGGCATGCAATCTCGCTGAATCCCTTCACAAATCGACGATAATAGGTGCCTAGCCCCAAAAATGACCTGATCTCCGTTAGGTTCCTCGGCCATGGCCATTCCACTTCAGCGCATACCTTTTCCGGGTCGGTGAGCACCCCTGCCTCACTGATGCCGTGTCCGAGGTATCCAAACTCGCGCTGCGCAATATAGCACTTACGCGGTTTGAGCTTGAGATGGCCTGCTCACGGTCATTGTAACACCTCCCGTAACCTGGACCAGTGCTCAGACAGGGATCTACTGAACACTATCACGTCATCCAGGTAAATCAGGCACTGTTCCCACTGCAAGTCCCGCATCACCAACTCCATCAACCGCTGGAACATCGCAGGCGCGTTAGTGAGTTCGAGTGGAAGTCCTCGGAACTCGAATAGCCCCATCAGGGTGGTAAATGCAGTCTTCGGCCAGTCCTCCTCCGTCATCTCCACCTGCCAGTACCCGGACTGACAGAGTGGAGAAATACCGTGCACCCGTGAGGCTGTCAAAGGTGTCATCGATGTGGGGGATGGGGAAGGCGTCACCGAGGATAACCGCGTTCAACTTTCAATAATCAAGCAATCCTTTTTTGTCACCTGCACAACCGGGGCAGACCAGGGGCTCACTGAGAGCTGGAATATGTTATCGCGGAGCATATCCTCGACCGCCTCGTTAATGTGGGCCCATTCGGGTGCACCCAGTCGGTAATGGGTTGGGCTGCACCTGTGTCAATTTGGTGCTTAACGAGGTCTGTCTGGCCCACATCCGAATTGTGCTCACTAAACACGTCAGCGTACTCCCGTAGTCTCCCTCGCAGCTCATCGGCCTCTACCTTGGTTAAATCTGCCCAGAGTACCTGTAGCGCGTCAAGCAGGGGGATGACCTCTGCCCTGGGGGTCGGGCCGACCCGCCATGCCAGGTCCTGGTTGTCCTCGGGGCAGCAGGGATCCTCAACATCAAGTTGCTAGAGTGGTGTACGTGCAGGGGTTATACTGTGGCTACCATGGTGCACCGTCGCAGCATTGCTGGGGTACTGTGGGGGTTAAACACTCGCATAAACAGTCAGCCCCCATCAGTGTTTACCAATGTGGCCGACCCTACAACCCCGTACCGGTCCACCAACTCCAGGTGAGGAGTCAACATTGCCTCACCCAATGGTCGGTGGGAGGGGTCAGTGGGGGGCATTGCTACCGGCAACAGCATCTCCGCGAGGGGGCCGACGGTGATGGCTGACGCCAAGATAGCGGCCACGGGCTCAAAGCGGGGGCGACCCGGCTCCTGTCCCAAAAACGTAATCCACTCCCCGCTGCCCTCCACGGTGGCGCATCGCTGGCATGGCTGCATGTTGAGCCCCAACTTTTCCAGGAGGTCGGTACTTGCAATACACTTGTGGCATAACACGCTCGACACATAGAACTCCTGGTTACACACCTGGTGTTCGAGGCGGACCTCAAGAGTGACCCTCCCCAGCAGTCCCATCCCCGCTTCACTTGCTGTGTGCAGTGCACGATCCGGGGCCTGTAGGTCGCCCACGTCAACCCCAACCACGCTGCAGTGTGTTGCAATCACGAATGAGGCTACCGCCCCTGTGTTCAGCAGAATCCGGGTACGCCGCCTGTTCACCTACCCTTCCACCAGCGACGTGGCCCCCGTTATTCCTGCCACTAGCTCCCACAGCCAGTCGCCCACAGTCGCCACGTTCTTGGGTGTTGTTGCTGGCCTCTGCGTGGGGGTCACTCGCTCGCCATTATCATTACAGTTTATTCGAGCCGGTACCCCGTCGATTGCGCCCCTCGGTGGTCCCCTCTCTAGGGAGGCACTTGTCTAGCGCGGGCGATCTGGGGACAGTCTCTCACGGGATGCCCCCGTTGGTCGCATATATAGCATGCCCGGGGAAGGGTGGTGGCTCTATAAGAGGCCCCTTGCTCACTCCCCCTCCCAGTGCGCATTTGTTTGAGCTCTGCCTCTAATTGAGACACCTGCCCGGTTATCCCCCCTACCATGGAGCGTAGTCCTCCCACCTCGGACTGGACCACCTCCACTGTGGACTGCAGCTTGTTCATATATCCGTGTACTCGGGTCACCTCCTCGTGCACTTGGGTCACCTGCTCGCTTACTTGGGTCGCATCCCCGCATGCTTGGGTCACCTCCCCGCATACTTGGGTCACCTCCCCGCGTAAATGGGTCACATGGCCTGTTATATCTCCTATGCCAGTCTGTATCCCTGCTACCCATCCCGGGGTTGTCTCACTGGGTCCCGGGGGCTCCCTCGTCCCCCCCTTACCGTCCTGGCGAGCTCCTCCTCCGGAAGGAGGCTTGCGATGGTGCGCTCCCATCCCAGCCCTCGGAACTGCGCATGCTCACGAGAAAATCTCTCACACACGCGCGCACGCTCGACCAGGGTGTTAAATGGGGATACGGCCAGTTCACATCTGGCTGCCACCATGCCGTGCTAATTATATACTGCAGAACTTTCTCGGTGGCGAGGCCATCAATGATTTCAGAAGCTTATCCCGGGCGTGCGCTCTGCGTTAGCGAGCGCACGTCCTCAGCGTATCTGCGGAGGTCCTCGCTGGGCTGGTGGCGGCGCACATTTAATGCTGCCTTTGCCTCCTCCCGGTCGCTCGTGCCGAAGCGTTGGCCGAGTCAGTGCATTTACTCTCCCCAATGCGCTTGCGCGCGTGTGGGTAGCGCTGCTACAAAGTCAGCTGCCTGCCCATCCAAATTAATATTTAGCTGCTGCAGCGCTTATGTGTACGTCCAGCCATTAATATCTCTCGTGTACGCGAGGTTCCGGGCAAACGATTTCCACTACGGTATCCCTTGCCCGGTGAACACATACTTTACTGTTGTTCGGGGTGGGGCGCCTCTCTCCCTAGGAGGTGGAAGAAGTCGTATCACCTCTGACACCAATCTGTGGGGGCTGGTGTCCACCCCACCGTCCTTGCCGGGCAGGAGGGGTGCGACGTCCGCCTCTTCCACTCCCTCCTCCACTCCCTCCTCTACCGTGCCGATCGGCCCCCGCCGGGCCCCCACCGACCGGGTGATCGGCCCCCCGGCGTTAGCATCCCCTCTGAGGGACTAGGTCTCGGCAAGGTAAGGTAAAAGTTAAAAGGTAAAAACAACGAGCCTACCTTTACCCTACCTTTTACCTTATCACAATACAATCACTCTACCCTTACCTTTTACCCTTTAGCAGGTAAGGTAAAAGGTAAAAAGCAATGACCCTACCTTTTACCCTTACCCCATACAAATTACCCGATTACAGGGTAATTACTGGGGTACTACACATGACAAAGGTTTATAATGGTAAATTCTGGGTAGAGCGCTTTATTCATATAGAATACTCTTGATGATTCCAATTTTACACGCTTTCTTTGAACTCACTCTGTCTGTTGTTGTTGTCATTGTTGTCGTTGTTGTTGTCGTTGTTGTCGTTATTGTTGTTGTCGTCGTTGTCGTATCCTCAAATCTTGTAACTCACTTGTAACCCACTTCCCAATGTGGTATCGACTGCAAACGTGGTATACTTATGTCACATTGATGAAAATACTATATTCTATCATAAAAAATATGTATATTTTTAAACCATATTTTTTATATGTTATGTTTCGGCTTGGGTATAATTGTCCACGGTCAATTGACGTTGGCTGTAATTGGCCATGGTCCCTTACTTCATGGCAAGCTTCGGGGCCACTTCCTGGAGTCTTGGAGTTCTTACATTACTCGCAAATTTCATAAAAGCGTGTTTTAAAAAAAGTTTTTTTTAAATATTACTTATTAAATGGAGGCCACGGATTGCGCCACGGAGCTTTTAGCGGTAAACAAGGTACCGCATTTACCAGGTAATACTTCGCGCTTCCTTTACCCTACCGGGTAATTCTTCCGAGCTACCTTTACCCTACCCTTTACCTTACCTCTTGGCATGTCGACACCTTTACCCTTTTACCCGGTAAAAAGGGTAAATTACCTAACCTTGCCGAGGCCTATGAGGGACATAGCTAAACCGCTGGCTCACCGCCGCACGGGGTTATTCCACACACGCACACACACCAACGCTAATTTTACAGTGGTGAGCACGCGCGCGCCCCTGCCGGCGATCAGATTCTAATATGCGCCTGCACTAAGACTGACGCGAAATGGCTGCACGAATACGCGCGCGCCGGCGGGTGGTTTATACGCTACCCCGCACCCGCACTAAGACTTGGTCTAAAGCAGCTGCGCGAACACGCGCGCTCCTGCGGGGGATTATATTCTAACACCCGCACGCCCCCACAGCTAACGCTACAGCAGCTGCGTGAGCCCGCACGCTCCTGTGGGTGATCCTATTCTAATCCGCGCACACACCACAGTTAACGCTACAGCAGCTGCGCGAACGCGCACGCACCTGCAGGCGATTATCTCAACGAGCGCTCGTGCTGCAGCTCTGCCCTCACTCTCGCCACGCGTCTGCCCACGCAGCCGCTCCACACATAAATCACTCACACCACACCAAGGCTCTGTGCTAACATTTATTCACGGCGCAAACCCTGCATGGCCCGGAAGGATATTCTGCGAGCAGTGCCTAGCCTACTGCTACCCAAGTCCCGAAACACTCACACGCCCTATCACGTACCTCGCAGCTGTACTCACGGCGTCGCACGGACGCTGTGAGAGTCGGAGGGAGGATGACGAAAAAACTTGCCTATCAGTCTCGTAGCAGCACTCGCTGGCATCCCATGGATGCTGTGAGCGGCTCGAGGAGGCAGGATGGCCGGGGGGGGGGGGTCATGGCGACCAAGCTGTTGGAGGATCAGAGAACTGACTTGAACCGTGTCGGGCTCATACTCTTAGGTTTTTCGGTAAAGTCACGTAGGTAAAAAAATATAAAAAATATAAATAATAGAAATAATAGAAATAAAATAATAAATCACGACGTTTTGGAGGCAACACAAGTCTCCTTCATCAGGTGGGACCATTACAGATAAATTTACTGTCTCAAGTGAGGAAAAATCCAAGAGACAAGCTCTTAAATACAAGTTAAGGGGGAGGGGGGGCTTATCTTAATGTGGTAGCCAGGGAATGGAACGGTGGGGGGGGGGCTAAAAGAGAACAATGGTGCACATCGACTCGGGGTTGTGGCCGGTGTTAGCTGATAATCAAAATAAAAGAAGAAAGCAGTACTGTTAAACGCTGGGGATGTCAACACTCGGTAAAGTAGAATAGTACCTGTCAAATAAGATGGTACAAATATGTGTAGTTAAATCTTTTTTAGATGGTTAATAACATATTTCCAATGATTTCTCAGTTTGTACCCATCATCACGGTTGAAGTTATGTCTGTGTTTGTATATCTGGATGGCTTCGTGTACAAACCTTTGATGGTAGCCAGAAGGTTTGCAGAGCACCTTGGTCTCGGATAAGACAATATCATGAGAGCCCACAGCGTTGTAGCAATGGCGGAAGACTCAATTTTGCCGTGTTTCAGATCTGACTTGTGCTCGCGGACACGATCGGAGACATGACGTTTCGTTTCCCCAATGTAACAATCACCACAGATGCAACTCAATTTATTGACTCCAGGGTATTGTAAGTCAGGAATGACATATTTTACAGATGGGATTAGATCACGGATTTTATGTACTGTACTGAATCGGACTTGGATCTTATGTTTGTTTAGAATTTTGGAGAACTTTTTGGTCACGCCTGCTATATATGGCAACGTGATAGTTTTGATCAGAGTTTCAAGTGGTTGTTTCTGTATGGTGGGAGAAACAGCTTGGCGGATAGTGCGGCCAGAGTATCCGTTCATCGTTTCGGGCTACCCTTGTTATGCCCCTTGATAAAAAAAAAACATCTGGGGTTACGTTATCCTGCGCAGCCAATCGTGAGCCTACCTGTGATTTTCAAACGTTTTTCTGCCCTTATACGTTACGTTATTTTTCGGCCCATTGTCTCTGCACCCATACTCATTAATCCCTGACTCAGCCGGTTTAATCTGGGAGAGTGTCCGGCTGGCGTATACACACCTGGTCAGTGTGTACTTGGTCGGTGGCGCGGGGATCCCCCCGCGCTCATCGTCTGCCCTGCTCGCTTAATATTTCACCCCAGCCCTCTGCCCGATGTCGTGCGTGACTCGTTGCGTTGTGCCAGGCAATCCCCCGCCGGGACACTACGTGTGCGTGTGCTCGGGGGTGGGGGGGAATTGCGGCGCTTGCGGAGTCGCTCCGCGGTCGAGGCACCACAATAGTACTCAGACAGCTCCAGCTATGGTTCTGATTGATCTGCTAGCAAGAGACTAGAAGATCCATTCCATCATGCTGTTTGTAGATCTCTTGGCAGCGTGTGACATGGTGGACTATGGAGTGCTAATGACGTGCCTACGACTCATCTGTGGATTGTCCGAGTTTACCTGATTGTGCTGAACTAACCCTTTTATTTAAAAAAACACAAACAGGCTAATTACATCATCGAAACTTTTAATAAAAGCGGGCTTGGGCAGGACACGCCGTTAGAAGGGATGATGGGCAAGATTAATAAGGAGTGGCGGCGAGAAGATGGAGTGATTAAATCAGTTTAGGTACTGGAAGAATTGTTACATTTCAAGATCGTCAGGTGGCAACGGCTTTTAGATGCCTTCATTCAGCAGTACGAAACGGTTTACAGTGCCAGTACGGGGGTAACACCACAGGCAAACGGTTCAGAACGACTGCCCTTACCCAACGTCATAGAAAAAAATTCTAGTTTTAATACTCGTATGGGTATCAGTGATATATTTTTTACCACTCACCTGTTAGAGGGCGCTGTAGTTCAGTGCTTGATTCACAACTGGAGAAATTAGATGAACAAGTGCTACTTTGTTAAAAGTCACACATCCAGTAAAAGCACGATATAACGCGGGCGTATGGGGGCACGAATAACACCCGCATTATAATGGTAAACGCATGTCTCCATGTTCGTGTGAGCTAGTGAAACGTGGGCCCCTCTAATGGAACTGTGCTGGTTAGAAACATTCAGGCTGGCCTGCCTACGATCCATCCTGGGTTTAACCAGGCTGGATTGTGTGAGCTCACAAATCCTTGAAAGACCTCGACCTAGACACATTCCCATCAGTGAGCTTCTTCGGCAGGTAAGGCTGCATTGGCTGGGTCATGTAGCCTGCATTTCCAGCCATGGCATGCCCAAGCAGCCTCTATTTTGGCCGCATACAGGAGGATAAACGGGCATGACACGGGCTGTAAAAGAGATGGACTGATGCAATATAGGAGGATGTGGAGCTTAGTGGACTGTTACCAGCAGTGTAAATATCGGCCTCTAATGAAGGAGGCTCGTGAAGGGCGCTGCTGGGCAATTGGAGGCAGTCGCCCTCCAGCAACAAAGGAGTGCAGAGGAATGATGCTCAAAACGATAAGAGTGCTGGACGGCTAAAATGCAGAACGTTGGCACAGTAGGGGACACTGCTAGTGCATCTGCAAGTCATCTCAGTCAGTCAATCCATGGCTCCTGGGTCTGTCCCGTTGCCTCCTGTCAATGAGCCTTTGACACTTCACGTGGCCTCAAAGTGCACCTGGCCTGGCATAGGTGCCGTGAAGTTAACGCCACTAGTGGCGAATGGCAGGTGTTGTTGTTGTTGTGTCTCCGTATCTGTGTAGGACTTGAAATCACGCGCCACGCGTTCTGTTGCTAGGCAAGCGAGCAGAGTACAGTGGGAGCATCTGAGGACACGGTTGTAGTTGTCGTTGAATTAAGGGGGGGGGGGGGGGTCGTTAAGAGACACGACAGGTGTTAGGGGTGACTGAGGACGCAGGCCGGTGATTGGTCAGGAGGGTGAGTGGTTAATGACCGACGCCGGCCTGGCGGCAATAACATGTTCACGTGAGGCTGGGGGCCTGGGGGCGAGTAGCAAAGCGGGGGATGAGATAATTGATTGGGACTGATTGGTGCGGGGATATAGGGCACAGCGTAACGGAGAGACGGGAGTCTTGTTTGGGATTGGAGCTGGAGTGGTTGGTGCCCGGGAGAGAGACGGAGCAGCAGTGAGCAGGGATAGGTACGATAAGGATAGAGAGAACACAGTGTACGGTAGAGTGGATAGAGAGAACACAGTGTATGGTTAGCAGTGGATAGAGAGAACAGTGTACGGTAGCAGTGGATAGAGAGAATACAGTGTACGGTAGCAGTGGATAGAGAGAACACAGTGTACGGTAGAGTGGATAGAGAGAATACAGTGTACGGTAGCAGTGGATAGAGAGAATACAGTGTACGGTAGAGTGGATAGAGAGAACACAGTGTACGGTAGCAGTGGATAGAGAGAACACAGTGTACGGTAGCAGTGGATAGAGAGAACACAGTGTACGGTAGCAGTGGATAGAGAGAACACAGTGTACGGTAGCAGTGGATAGAGAGAACACAGTGTACGGTAGCAGTGGATAGAGAGAACACAGTGTACGGTAGAGTGGATAGAGAGAATACAGTGTACGGTAGCAGTGGATAGAGAGAACACAGTGTACGGTAGCAGTGGATAGAGAGAACACAGTGTACGGTAGCAGTGGATAGAGAGAACACAGTGTACGGTAGAGTGGATAGAGAGAATACAGTGTACGGTAGAGTGGATAGAGAGAATACAGTGTACGGTAGAGTGGATAGAGAGAACACAGTGTACGGTAGCAGTGGATAGAGAGAACACAGTGTACGGTAGAGTGGATAGAGAGAATACAGTGTACGGTAGAGTGGATAGAGAGAACACAGTGTACGGTAGCAGTGGATAGAGAGAACAGTGTACGGTAGCAGTGGATAGAGAGAACACAGTGTACGGTAGCAGTGGATAGAGGATACAGTGTACGGTAGAAATGGGGAGACATGGAGTGTTGTTAATGGCGAGTTGTGCATCGGAGCGAACGGAGAGACACGGAGCGATGATGAGGTGTGAACTCTACGCGTGAATAAACGAGACGAGAAAGACAACGAGAGTACGAGTCCTACATCTGTATTAATTTGTCTCCGTATTTGCCCAACTGCGTGTCACCAAAGGAGTTGAGAGCGCTTGGGGTGGGGACTGATGTCTGGCTCTCTGCCGATCTGCAACCTGACCAATGGAGAGAGGACAGCTAGGGTGGGGGGGCTGGATCAGACACTCAACACCTGGGACTTGGCCACGGCACACCGGCTGCGATACACTGATGTATATAATCAACAAAAGCATATACGACATTCCCTCATTATTCACGAGGGTTACATTTCAGAGATGCTCGTGACTAGCACATTTCTATGATATTCTCCGACCAAAACATTTTTTTATGAATTGCCTGAAATACATAAATAAGCTATTGATTACATAAAAATAGAGTAACACATCTCTTTATCTCATCACTTTCTTTCTCTCTCGATGCAGTCATGTAGAGTTCCAGATGCGATTCACGGATCGCAAGTTCGTGAATAACGAGGGAATCTGTAAATTTGTCTTTTCATTCATTAGCACGGTTGGCTATGTATGGTGTCAAAGAAGTTCAACATACATCCACATTTTTTTTCACAGGTGACATAACTTGAATCGTATATACGATTCGAATGCGATTGGCCTGTCATGGAAATGTGGAATTTCCACCACTAGTTCAGGCCCTCCAATTAATATGTTCAACTTCTTTTTCACCGTATGTAGCCAACTGTGCTAATCGGAGGTGGGGATGATGAGCATCATCCCACACTCACTGAAGCAGGAAGACAGACTTTTAATATTCATTCAAATACAATTTAAATTTCGATTTAAAGCTTTCGTGACTGCAGGGATCCATCTTCTTGTTTCTTTCGGTAAAGTCACGTAGAAGGGAAGTAATAAAATAAACAATTCTCACGACGTTTCGGCTACAACGCAAGCAGCTGCTTGCGTTGTAGCCGAAACGTCGTGAGAATTGTTTTATTATGTTTTATTTTTATTATTTTATTACTTCCCTTCTACGTGACTTTACCGAAAGAAACAAGAAGATGAAAAAAATACAATTTAACTTTTGAATCTTTATTTACTCTTAAAATAACCACAAGTGACATGGTATCAATGCACGGGACTGACAAAACTGATTGAGCTACTGAGAATGTCAGCTTAAATTTTGGAATCTCTGGTACCACCAAAAATCTTGCCATCACACCACTGCCATTTGGAATGGATATAAAACACCACTAGATGGCAGAATAATATTGTTAAGTTTTATTTCAATGTTATTTCACTTGAGCAGTCAATGCAGGCAAAGTCTGTATTGGTAATATTATGCAACATAATGTCTATTTATTTTTAATTTGTACTGCCTTTAAATTGTTGTGCATCACCTCTAGGTGAGCTGGTTGGTTGCTGCAAGGTCACTGAGAAGTGAGCACTACCCTCTCCATGATTGTAGTGCCATCGACTGGCTGAAAGTTTATCTGCCTCTGGTAATGCTAAAATTACCAAGGCTCTGGCAGCTATGGGTGTCCTTGCCCAACCGTAGGGTATTCTGTATTTAGCAGTTTTACTACAAGAGGAGTTCCACAGCTCTGGTGCTGGGAGCTTAAGTGCAGCGCACATCCGATATTTGAGGGGCGCTGGGTCGATGCCGTCAAGATTCTGTTCAATGTGGGCGAGTGGCGCTGTGAAGCAACTGCGTTCCATCCTGCAGTCGCAGCAAGGCTCTTGCTGCCTCCTCCCGGAGCTGTGCCGACGAACTCAGCTGCATCCACTCCTCATTCTGAAAAAAAAAGTGGTACAGTCACAGACACGAGAAATATTATTCTGTTAACACCACCTGTAAAGAGCTGGCTTTCCATCACGAGTGAACGTGTTATTTACACAAGCCAATCGGCGTATGCATATTCAATGCAAATTTTTTTTGTAAAACACGTGGTAAAAAATCTCCTGCATAAACTACACAGACTGTTGGGGCAAATGTTAGAGTAGCAATCATTTATGCAGGCCATCAAGGCACATGAAAGAGTGGTGTGGCTAGGACCACTCCCAGCCACCTTTGTGTCCCCAGTGTGGATGTTTACATGCCACACTACTCATTTAGGGCCGAATTGACCATGGGGATATTACTCACCACTGGTGTTATCCGTGGCGGGAAATCGAACGCACGCTGCCAGATTTGAAGCTCGGTGCACGAACCATTAGGCCACCGCTCCCCCCATGTGTTAAGAATATGGCCATACCATCACACGTATCAATCACCACCCTCCTCTCTCAGCCGGCAAAGTGAACTGTGCACAAGCACAGCACAGAAAAAGGAACACGGGTACAAAGCTGCACAAGGACCCATGCTCAACCGTGGCAGGGACTGGAGCTCTCACCAGCTTCTTGTGCTGGATGTGAAAGGCATTGACCTCGTGCAAAAGGGACACGTTCCCCTCCAGATCGGCCAGGAGACGGCTCACAAGACTCAGGAGCTCCACTGCTTGCCTAATACCACCAGAGCACGCCAATAGCAATCGTCATTAGAATCATGGCTGCCTTGCCAATCCTGTCAAGAATGCTGCAATCCCAAGATTGTTAGAACAATTGGTTTATGTCAGCAGTTAATTGTTTGTACACACAGTGGAACTGCTTTAACAACTGATCTTGTAAACATAAGTAAAGGTACAACATTGATTTAAGAAACAATGATCGTGTTAAATAATCATAGTAAAATAACAAGATCTGGATTCTTGAGCGTTGTGCATCGCGATGTTCATAGAATGCTTGTTAACATTCGTCTTGGCCAATCAACACGCTCCCTACAACTATTCTTTGGGTCTTTCGGTAAAGTCACGTAGACAGGTTCAAAGAAAATAACAAAAACTACGACGTTTCGATCGCAACACAAGCTTGGATGACGACCGCTTGTGTTGCGATCGAAACATCATAGTTTTTGTTATTATATTTGAACCTATATATGTGACTTTACCAAAAGACCCAGTCACAAAAGCTTTAAGTCAAGATTTCCCTACAACTAACTCCACACCCCCTCTCCCACCAAAGCCATGTACGGAGCTATAGTGTTTGGTGGGCAATACAACCTTATGACTGCACCGAAGGCTATACTAGTGTGAATATATTTTACAGTATACTAAGTAAAAAATATTTAAATACTGTACAGTATAAATACTATTTTCAATAGAAATAGTTTTTGTTTCCAATATGAATCATAAGTTATGTGTTTACAGTATGAAATGGTAAGTTATAAAGGCTGTGAACGTATACTCCTAGTACTGTTAGAAGTTATTTAATATTCGAAGCTCCAGAAACGCATTTACTTTGTATATCGAGGTATTACTGTATCTTCCCTTCTGCATTCATGACTTTCGAACACAGCTCTCACAAAATTATAATTCTGTGAGATTGTTATCGTGGGGTGCAGGGGGTCCTCAGTCCAAAACAAGTTGAGAACCACTGCTGGTGAGCCTGTAATAAAGAATGACATTCAAACAACATCTCTTCTTCTTCCTAGCGTTGTTCCCGCTGTGGCGCAGGGTCCGCTTTTCGGCATTGTCTTCTCCATTTAGCTCGGTCCAGGGCATCTTCAGGGGATGCGTTGACCGTCTTCATGTCTTCCTTTATTCGATCCATCGCTTCTTCGGACGTCCGCGTGGACGGCGGCCCTCTGGCTCAATACGCACGGCAGTCTTGGCCACTGATGACTCTTCACTTCGCATCACATGGCCGTACCACCGAAGCCTTGCCTCAAGCATCTTGTCCGCAATGGGGGCCACACCAAGTCGCTTCCGAACGTCTTCGTTCCTGACACGATCCCATCGAGTGAGCCCGAGGCTCCATCTGAGCATCCTCATCTCCATGGTGTGGAGAGCTTGTTCGTGTACAGTTGTGGCTAGCCACCACTCGGATCCATAGAGTGCCACCGGTCGGACGATGGTCTTGTATATTTTTCCCTTCAGCCTATCTGGCATTTTCCGATCACAGAGGACTCCGGTGACTTGCCTCCATTTCATCCACGCCGCATTGACTCGTGACCTCACATCAGTCGTGATTCTACCATCTGAGCTGATGGTGGAGCCCAGGTACTTAAAGTCCGTCACTTTCTTCAGATCTTCTCCGTCAATGCTGATGGTGCCGTCGGTTTGGGGGCCACACTCCATATGCTCCGTCTTTTTGATGTTGAACCTCATCCCGTTTTCGTCCAAACGTTCCTTCCACAGGCGCGTTTGTCTTTCCACTTCTCCTCTCTCTTCATCTGAGAGGAGGACGTCATCCGCGTAGAGAATTGACCATGGAAGGGGCGTGTGCAGGTCGGCAGTGATCGTGTCCATGCACAGGATAAACAGGAGTGGTGACAGGGCCGATCCTAGGAGTTGCACCCAATGCACGTAGGTTTCAGGGACTCCATGGGATCGAAGCGAGTGCCAGATGAGGTCGTGGGGGACCCTGTCAAATGCCATTTCAAGGTCGAGGAACGACACGTGCACAGCTTTGTTCTTCTCTCTGTGCCTCTCCATATATATAAAAAATGGAAATTTGTGAATATGTGTGTCTGTTCGAAATGTTTAGCATACTTCCCAACATACAACAAACCTGAAATTTGGCATGTGGGTAGCTTCCAGACTGTACACAATGGAAAAAGTATAAAAAAATACTTTTGTATTTGGGGGGGGGGGCGCAATAATGGATATATTTTGCAGAGCAAGTGAGCGGTGACGTCACCCGCATGCGGCAGTGTCACGCAGTGTGCCTACTGACGTCACGCATCCCCCCCCACCCTCCGCGTAGGCCGTGTATTAATCCAAGATGAGAATCCAAGTCTCGGGCGAAGCCGGGTAGTAAAGCTAGTACAACATATAATTGTCAAGCTAACATTCTCAACAGCCACATCCTCAAGCTGGCTCTTTTCCTCATTCTGTGTGGACGTCGTGTGCTGCCCTCTCCCCATAAAACCATAGGCATCCTCACTCCAAACTCGTGGCCACCCCTCTTCTGTTGCACTCCCTGTGCAATCTCTGCCCAGGCACCTGTGGTAGTTTGCGTCCAAAGCGACGCTTGCCGTGGTGGTGGGCTCCAGCAGCCGCTGTGTTAGGGCACGCCGCTCTTTGAGCACCCCCTCCAGCTCCCCGTTGATTCGCTGCAGCTTCTTTGTCTTTTGCACTGCAATCGCACACATTCACAAACAATGCTCTCTGCTTGCTGCTTCCGAAGAGCAATCATGCCTCTTTGCATCAGCTTACCATGCACAGAGTACTTGTTGAAAATGGGTAATTAGAATGTTGTTTTCCCCGTTCTTTAAGTTAAATATATTTCAACAAATGTCCCACTTAACCATACAGTTTTATCAGCAACAACATAATCAGCAACAATGGGAATAGGGAACAAAGCCTTTGCCATTGCAGCACCAACGTTTTGGAACATTGTTTCCTCCCTTAACATCATACATCTTAAATTTCGATTTAAAGCTTTCGTGACTGCAGGGATTCATCTTCTTGGTTCTTTCGGTAAAGTCACGTAGAAGGGAAATAATAAAATAATAAAAATAAAACATAATAAAATAAGTTTAACACGTAGGCTTTCGCGACCAATATTATTCATAATCAACGTTTTTGGGTTTAGATCGCGTTATTTATAAATGTGTCGTAACCCTCCACCACCCGACACGGCCAATCAGTAAAAAGTGTCACGTTGACAAAAGACAAATAGTTCACTGCTTTAGCCCACCGGTGTGTTGAAGCGTGAAACCACAACATTTACAATTCGAGTACGACGTTTCGCTGGTAATTGCATCCAGCATCATCGGGCAATTCGCCAGAATGGTGAGACTCAGATTGGTAATCAGGCTATTGTTACGATGCGAGTTGTAGATTAGTAATCATTAGTAATCATTTGGAATGTGTTTTATTGTGATTATGCTACATTAGTAATCAGTTAGTGTTTGTTTCCCTTATAAGGAATTGTAATGCATCTTATTTAATAATACGCTTCCAGGCCGCACTAAGCCTGTAGCTGTCTGAGCGATTAAAGTTATTTCTGTTTCTCTCAATTTCAATGGATTCTCTAATTAGTCTTTGCCAGTAGTAACTAGTTTTACACAACACTTCAACGTTGTCAAAATCAATTGAGTGTCCCTGTTGGCATGCATGTTCTGCCACTGCCGACAGTTGTGTTTGTGATAGTTTAATATTTCTCTGGTGTTCTTTTAGTCTTACACTAACGTTACGCCCTGTCTGTCCAATATAGCATCTGCCACATACACAATTAATCCGATATACACCTTCTGTTGATAATTTAGGTAATTCGTCTTTAGTGCACGTTACTAGTTGCTGAATTTTGTGTACTGTACCAAATCTTACTGTAATGTTTTACTTTTGCAAAACACGGGCTAATTTGTCAGTTACTCCTGAGATAAATGGTATTTTTATTGTTTTAATAATCTGATCGCTTTCAGCAGTGTTGCTTTGCGATCGTGATTTGGCATTTAGTGCTCTGTTAATTTGAGCATTATTGTAGCCATTCTGTCTTAGTGCTTCTTTAACATGTTTAATCTCTCTCACTAGACTTTCACCATCTGACACTGTTTTAGCCCGATGTATGAGCGTCTTGATAAGAGAGGATTTCTGAGCTGGGTGATGATGCGAATCTGCATTCAGATAGGCATCAGTGTGCGTTTGCTTTCTGTAAACGCTGTGTGTTATTTTACCATTTAGGCCATGCCCAAGTAAAATATCCAGGAACGGGAGTGTGTTATTAACCTCCATTTCCATGGTGAACTGAATGGTCGGGTTTTGTGCATTGAGATGATTTAGAAAATCGTTAAGTGTATCTTTACCATGTGGCCAGACAACCAAAGTGTCATCCACATATCTAAACCAAAAGGATGGTTTTAATGTGCTCGAGGCAAGTGCTCTGGTTTCAAAGTTTTCCATGTACAAATTTGCTATAGCAGGAGATAAAGGAGAGCCCATTGCTGCTCCCTCCCTTTGTTTAAAGAATTCGCCACTCCATAAGAAGTAAGTGTTATTTAAACAATGGTCAGCGAGTTTCGGAATATCTTTTGGTAAACCTGTATTCTTTACCAGTGTATCAAGTAATTTAAGCGACTCGCTCACTGGAACCTTAGTGAATAGCCAAATCACATCAACACTCACCAAAATAACATTAGGGTTAAGTTAAATGTCTTTGATCATATTCACAAGATGTTCTGAATTTCTTATGAATGATGATGTCCTACCGATGTAGGGCTGTATTTGTTTAGTTACATACTTTGCTAATTTATATGTGGCAGAGCCAATTGTACTGACTATGAGTCGTTAAGGGATGCTGATAACACACAGCGTTTACAGAAAGAAAACGCACACTGATGCCTATCTGAATGCAGATTCGCATCATTACCCAGCTCAGAAATCCTCTCTTATCAAGACGCTCATACATCGGGCTAAAACAGTGTCAGATGGTGAAAGTCTAGTGAGAGAGATTAAACATGTTAAAGAAGCACTAAGACAGAATGGCTACAATAATGCTCAAATTAACAGAGCACTAAATGCCAAATCACGATCGCAAAGCAACACTGCTGAAAGCGATCAGATTATTAAAACAATAAAAATACCATTTATCTCAGGAGTAACTGACAAATTAGCCCGTGTTTTGCAAAAGCAAAACATTACAGTAAGATTTGGTACAGTACACAAAATTCAGCAACTAGTAACGTGCACTAAAGACGAATTACCTAAATTATCAACAGAAGGTGTATATCGGATTAATTGTGTATGTGGCAGATGCTATATTGGACAGACAGGGCGTAACGTTAGTGTAAGACTAAAAGAACACCAGAGAAATATTAAACTATCACAAACACAACTGTCGGCAGTGGCAGAACATGCATGCCAACAGGGACACTCAATTGATTTTGACAACGTTGAAGTGTTGTGTAAAACTAGTTACTACTGGCAAAGACTAATTAGAGAATCCATTGAAATTGAGAGAAACAGAAATAACTTTAATCGCTCAGACAGCTACAGGCTCCGTGCGGCCTGGAAGCGTATTATTAAATAAGATGCATTACAATTCCTTATAAGGGAAACAAACACTAACTGATTACTAATGTAGCATAATCACAATAAAACACATTCCAAATGATTACTAATCTACAACTCGCATCGTAACAATAGCCTGATTACCAATCTAGTATATCATTACAATAACCCCCCCCCCCCCTCAAATCTTTGCACCAGATGAGTTAATGAGTTAATGATGACGTCACCCTGCTGCTGCTCTATATAAGATCGGGAGACACAGCAGAGCCTCACCATTCTGGCGAATTGCCCGATGAGGGGGAAATCGCCCTGGCTCGCCAGGGGAGACACCAGGAGCATCGAGGTGATCCTTCCAGCCCGTCCGGATCTCAAGTGAGACCTAGCCACCAGCCCCGAGGCCTGCGAGGGCCCTGACAGTGTGGCCAGGGATGACCACGCTGCCAAGAAGTGGGGACTGCTGGAGAATGGAGACGGAAATCGCAACAGACGAAGAGGGGAAATGGCGAGAGTCAAGGACCACGAGGGCCACCCGAGTTGCTGAAGGAGACCGGGATGACCGAGCCGCCCAGCTTATGCTCGCAGCAGATGAAAAGGAAGCAGGGAGTGCGTCAAGAGAAATGAATGCCACCTGCACTGCTGAGGGAGCCTGGGACGACAGAGTCGGCCAGACGGTGACTGCAGGAGACAAGAAGAAGACGCGGCGAAAGCAGAGGGCCACCGACACCACCTACGCTGCCGGTGGGGACTGGGGCAACCAGACCGACCCGCTGGCAGCAGGGGGATGCGTGGAGGAGGCAGGGAGATGGATGGAGGGGAACGTGGCGGAGGCACGGCAGAAGGAGAGGATGGAGGAACTGGATGGGAGGGCGGGAGCTGATGGAGTGGGTGAGGGAGGCCGAGGAGAAAAAGGTACGGTGTCCGGACGCAGAGATGCGGGGGCCCCCGAGTGGAGGGTGTGGAATGAAGCCAGAGAGACCCCAGCAACCCTGGGGCAAGGGGAGGCCCGGAGGGGGAACGTGACAGTGGACGCTGGACCGGTGGGAGCTGGGAGGCCCCGGGAACGAGACGGGAAATGGCGAGGCGGGGCAGGGGTGAGTCTGACACCACCTCATGTCAAACGACATAATTGCGTCAGAGTAATGATGAAGGACGAGGTAGCAGAAGAAGTGACCATCGACCGAGCGACCTTTGTACGGTCAATAATGATGGGCTTGCTACAAATAGAGCCGACAGACTTGTACTGTTTGATAACTCTGCCGGGAGGGAGGGCGTTTGATGTAAGCTTCAACTCAAGCCCCCTGCTACAAAGATTTATGACCCGCTTCGAGGAAAAGGCGGAGGAGAAGCCATTGATGTCAATGAAGCTACAACTGTTATCAGAGCTGGACACGAAGGTGGTGACTATTTTCCTATACAATGAAGCCCTACATGACCACGACGTGGAGGTCTGGCTAAGACAGCACTGCTCGGTACTGTCGGGCTGTAAAAAGGTGAGGGACTCAGTGGGGATATGGACAGGGGCAAGACAATGGAGGGTGCGGCTGAAAACAGAGGGAGGGACCTTGAGACACATCCTGAGTGCCCTGAACATAGGAGGCAACCGGGGATATGTGGTGTATGCCGGACAACCTAAACTGTGTAGGAGGTGTGGGGGCAGCGGTCACCTGGCTGCAGTGTGCAAGACAAAAGTCTGCTATAGATGCAAGGCACTGGACCACGAGGTAGAAGAATGCAGTGTTCCGGCACAATGTAACCTCTGCGGTAGCCGAGAACACCTGTACAAAAATTGTCCGGAGTCGTACGCCAACAAGGTTAGGGCGTATAGGGTAGGAGGAGCGAGGGATGAGGAAGGGGGTGGGACCAAACTGGACCTGGATAAGGAACTGGTGAGGGAAGGACGTGGGGAGGTGGCTGAGCAGCAGCCACCAGCGACGGATGGAGGGGGAGAAGGGGAGAGGCATGCAAAAAGAGCAGAATCAACATCGAGCGAGCAGGAAGAGGGGCTGGCGGGGGAGGGGAGCGACGGCATGGGCAGCATCTCCGAGACGACCGTGGAAGACTGGGCAGAGGCGGTGGAGGAGGATGAAGGAAAAGGGGAACAACAGCAGGAGGAAGGCGGTAGCGAGACATGGGAGGGACCAATCGGAAGGAAAAGGAGGATACGGAGAGCCCCAAAAAGAGGCGCCCCTTTAGGCAGCACGGAATCCTCGGACTCCTCGCTGGACACAGAGGCCTCGAGGGAGGGGATGGAGGAAAGGGTGGAGAGCCCGCGCAGGGGGAAACCCTTGAGAACAAGGGGCAAAATGAAATTGCGGGAACTGGCGAATGAAGATGGTTACGGAGGGCGAGCGGAGAAGGCCACTTCGGACTGAGACACATCCTAACATGGAACTTTCTGTGGCGTCCGTAAATGTGAGGAGCTTGAAGGGAAAGGGGAGGAGAGGAGCAATAATACAACTGCTACAGGCTACCAAGTGGGAGGTGGTCTTCCTCCAGGAATGCCACCTACCATACACCCTGGGCCGGGAGGAGCTGTTGGAGAGCTGGGATGGCTACTACTTTTGGTCCGGGAGTAATGAAAATCGATGCACGGGGGTAGTTACCCTCCTAGGCAGGAGGGGTATACAGATAGTCGGGTCCCAAGAGGTGGTCCCGGGCCGCCTCCATTATGTGGACGTGTCTTATGGAGAGGCAAACCTGAGACTAATAAATGTGTACGCCCCCACGACGTGCACAGAAAGAGTGGACCTATGGAATAATGTAGCGACCCTGCTCGTGACGAGAAGGCAAGTCATAATGGGGGGTGATTTTAACTGCCCGTTGTGCCTGGCAGACCTATTATCGGTGGCTGGGAGGAGGAGGCTCGACCCTTCCTCTAGGAAGTTGAAGGAGATGATAGAGGATTTTAAAATGACTGACACCTTCAGAAAGGTACACCCGGTGAGACCGGGATACACGTGGTCGGATAAGGGCGGTAGAACGCAATCACGAATAGATTTCATCTTTGTGTCTGCCAATGTGAAGGTGGATGGAGCTGACCTGGAACCCTTCCCCTTGTCAGATCACAATTTGGTGAAGGCAAAGCTCGGTATTCCAGGTGGCCTGAAGATGGGGAAGGGAACCTGGAAAATGAATGTAAGCCTGTTGGAAGACAGAAGGGTCGTGGAAGACTTTGTAAGGAAGTACGAAGACTGGACGACCCTGCAGGAATGCTTTGCCACGAGGGTGGAGTGGTGGAGCATGGTGAAGGGCCGGATAAAGGCCCTCTTCCAGACACATAGTAGAAGGAGGAGTGTAAACAGGGAACTGCAGCTGTGGAACGCTAGAATCGAGAAGAAGCACAGGTTACTTGAGCTGGGATTCCCGGTGGGTGAGGATATACGAAGATTGAAGGGAAGGTTATCCTCGGTATTGGAGAAAAGAGTCAAACAAATGGCATACAGGGCAAGGGTCAGGGCAACGGAACAGGGAGAGAAATGTACGAGTTTCTTCTTTAAGAAATGCAAGGCAGGAGACAACACACTTAGGGAATTGGTGAGTCCGGTCAGAGGCAGGCAGGCAACGACAGAGGGTATAATAGAGATAGCGGAGGAGTACTATGGGGAGTTGTATGGGAGGAAGGGAACGGATAAGGGAATAAGGGAGGCACTACTAGGGGAGCTAAGACATGAGGTTAAGAACCCAGAGGTACTGGGAGGGAGGATCCAGATGGAGGAAGTGGAGGAGGCAGTGAGGAGGCAGAATAAGAATAGGACGCCAGGACTGGATGGAATTCCAGCAGAATTCTACATTACATTCTGGGATTTAATGAAAGGGGATATGCTGCAGATGTATAGGGAAATGCTGGAGGGCGGACTGGTGCCAGAAGAAATGTGTGAGGGGCTCATCACACTGATGTATAAGAAGGGGGACAGGAGAGAGTTGGGAAACTGGCGTCCAGTTACCCTCCTGAACTCGGACTACAAGATTATGGCAAAAATAGCTGCGACGCGCCTGGGAAAGGTGGTGGAGGGAGTAGTCGAACCCAACCAGACGTGTGCGGCGCCAGGAAGAAGGATTTCGGACTCCCTGATTTTATTAAGGGAGGCAATAGAGGTAGAAGGAGAGAGGGGATGCCCCCTAGGGCTTCTTAGCCTGGATCTTGAGAAGGCTTTCGACCGCCTCTCGCACGAGTATATGTTCGCAGTGTTGGAAAAAATAGGAGTGAGGGGACCCTTGGTCGATTGGGTGAGGCGTCTTTACCAAGGGCTCAAGACCAGACTACTGATAAATGGGGAGCTCTCGGGGACAATTCCAGTAGAGTCAGGGGTGAGACAGGGGTGCCCGATGTCCGCGGTTCTATTTGTAATGTGTATGGAACCCCTTGCACAGGCAATGAGAAACAATGAGGAGATTAAGGGAGTGACCATCCCCGGGAATAAGGAACAGGGGAAGGTGGCGCTATATATGGATGACGTAGTCGTGCTCTGTAGGGACGTGGCATCAGTGTGGGGGGCCATGAAGGAGACAAACCGCTTCGGCCTGGCCTCTGGCTTGAAGGTGAACGCGAGGAAGAGCGAATTGATGGCCTTCGGGGACCCGAGACTATTTGAGGGCCGGCCGCCTGAGTTGGGGATAAAGACGGAGGAAGTCAAGGTCTTGGGAGTGTCCTTTTGCCGAGAGAGGTCGGCGGAACGAAACTGGGACGGGAGGATAAAGCAGGTAAAGGGACAGTTAGGCAAGTGGGCCGGGAGACGGCTCACGATGGAAGGGAGGATTCTGGTAGTGAGGGTGGTGGTTTTACCAACACTCAACTACCTCGCATATGTGTACCCGCCAGGTAGAAGGGAGGCAAGAATCCTGGAATCGCTGTTGTTTCAATTCATTTGGGGAGGCGGGATGGATAGAGTGAAGAGGGTGGTGATGTGTAAACGCGTAGAGAACGGGGGGAAGGGTGCCCCAAATATTGCACGTGTGCTGTCCTCAATTTTTGTGTGCAACACTTTGAGGTTATTCTTTTCCGAAGAGCCCCGGGGGAAGGCCGCTTGTTATTTAAGGTATCGCCTGATGTGGCTCCTGAGGGGGCTTGGGATGACCCAATTACCGGCGGGCACGCCCTTGGCCTGGCCACAAGGATGGCTGAATGCGGCGGTGGGTGACTACATAAAAGAGTACAATTTGAGTCAGAGAGGGGGACCGTGGAACTCCAAGGAGGTATTGGCCAAAGTAAACGAAGGGGAGGCCTGCGAGGGGGTGATGGGCGCGAAGAGGACTATGTACCGTCAAGTGTGGAGGAACACTTCATCAACGGCGCTCACAAAAGAACAGAGAGATCTGTCCTGGTTGGCGGTGTGGGATAGATTGGAGACGAGGGGCTTCATGTTTTCTCGCCGAATGGCACGTTCGCCCAAATGCCCGAGGGGCTGCAACACAGATGAGGACGCGGTGCACGTCATGGTGAAGTGTCCCTTCGCACAGGAGGTGTGGAGACTGAGCAGTCCGCTGTTGTCCTGGTTTTACCCGTCGCAGGTGATAAGTCGGGACATTATGTGGGGAGTCTTAAGGGAGGTGCGGGGAGATGACAGAGATCGAACGTGGGCCATAATAGGCGCGACAAAGGAGGCCTTGTGGGGAGCTCGCAGAAAAGAGTTGGATGGGTCCCCTATATCACCGTTGGAGGTGTGCTACTGGGCAAGGAGGTTGCTAGAAAGGGTGATGGAAGTAGACCGGGTTAGGCTGGGATACAAGGCCGCAGGTGTGAAGTGGAAGTGGCCCCTACCCGGGGTGGGGTAGCGAGGGGACCGGCGGGTATAGGGAAGGGATAGTGAAGGATGGCCATGCACATTTTAGCCGGCCTGCTAAGTCGTGTAGGGCGAGGAATGTACGTGTTCGATCGGGGGAAGGCGATGTGATGGAGCAGCGCATGGGTGAATGGTGGTGATGAATGTAAATAAGGGGAACGGGGCGGTGTGCGTTATGGCGGCGAGCTTTTTTTGTTGCATTGTATGTGGGTGGAGCCCGCGGATGTGACGGAGGCTCGAAGGGGCCAACCGGGGCGTCCGGGAAGGAGTGGTTTTCGGTACTCTCTTTGGTTTTCCTTGTACCCGCTGAGAAGTTAATAAAAACCTTTAAATCGCAATTACCAGCGAAAACGTCGTACTCAAATTGTAAATGTTGTGGTTTCACGCTTCAACACACCGGTGGGCTAAAGCAGTGAACTATTTGTCTTTTGTCAACGTGACACTTTTTTACTGATTGGCCGTGTCGGGTGGTGGAGGGTTACGACACATTTATAAATAACGCGATCTAAACCCAAAAACGTTGATTATGAATAATAAAATAATTCTCACGACGTTTCGGCCACAATGCAAGCAGCCGTCCTCAGGTGAAGACCAGGTCTGTCGGGGAGACAGCGTCTGAATGAAACACCACCACGCTTGGAGCGTATATTTAAGCTGGGTTGGAAGAGGGGAGAGCGCCTTGACAAAAGAATTTGCATATCAAGAGGAATTTAGCATATTTATGGGAAATGCAGATATGCGATTAGTCTCCGACTACCACTCTCCCATTGACATATTTCGTTGCTTCCTCTTAGTATCTTTCACTCGACGGTCAATGGTATAGTGTATAGCATATTGTATAATAATGAATAGTATAAAATTGTAATGGTTAATACAATGTATAAGGCAATATATAGTATCGTAATTGTATAGTGAATATACAGCAGTGTGATATACAGTAGGGTGGATAGAATAATACATAGTGTAATATCACACTATGTATTATTCTAAGGTATAGGGTGGTGTATAGTAATACAGTATATAATTTAATGTTGGGTTGTCTATGGCAGCATATTGTATGGGGTGGACCCGTGTGATGTAAGGGAAAAAAGTTTAACTGGAAGCATATTATATTTTTTGCGACATAGAATTGTAATGTATTACTTACTGTTAGTAGCTCAGCTTATTGATAGTATATTTAGTATACTGATGATACTATGTAGTTTATACTTTAGTTTTTTACGTGGTTGTTTAGTTACTGCAGCTACATACTATTAACATTCCTTCCATTTATTAATGCTACCCTTATCCCCTCCCTTTGATGCTGCTAATCCTGCATAATGCACGGGCTTAATATGACTTTGAAACCCCCCACCCACCTCCTACGCATTTCACAAGTAGTACTAATCGCATATCTGCATTTCCCATAAATATGCTAAATTCCTCTTGATATGCAAATTATTTTGTCAAGGTGCTCTCCCCTCTTCCAACCCAGCTTAAATATACGCTCCAAGCGTGGTGGCGTTTCATTCAGACGCTGTCTCCCCGACAGACCTGGTCTTCACCTGAGGACGGCTGCTTGCGTTGTGGCCGAAACGTCGTGAGAATTATTTTATTATGTTTTATTTTTATTATTTCCCTTCTACGTGACTTTACCGAAAGAACCAAGAAGATCATACATCTTCCTTAAAAAAAATCACTTCAAGCATAATAACACGTAGGCTTTCGCGACCAATATCATCCATAATAGAGTTTTTTTTGGGTTAGATCGCGTAAATATAAAACATATAGGGGAACTAAGTCAGACTTCTAAATCACTAATGTCCTTACACGTGTAGCGAGTCCAACTGAGTCACAGACGTTATCTTGAACATAACACAACCTACGCTCGGTTCTCGAATACCCATCTAACCATGCTACGACTGGCTCCGCCCTTAGCCCCGCCCACCTTCCAGGCTCCTCGAGCGCCTTCTCGAATGTTCCCGAGAGCTCTCCGGGACCACGTGACCGCTCCTCGGCCTCCAGTGGCCCCCCTCCAGTATCGTCCAGTCACATGACAACAGGTCAGCCAGAGTATCATGCCCCAGAGTAATCCTGGCTGGCTGACACTCGCTCTCGCTCTCTCACTGGGAGCCGGCACCGCACACTGCTCGCGGTGCCCCCGTGCTAACCAGCGCTCACCCAACAACCGCTAGTGTTGGTACTGCAGCCTGCAACCCGGGCTGCCCGCAATGACATTACCGGCCGTGACTTTGCAAGTCCCGGCACCACAGTGACAGGTACAGTCACTACACACGTAAAAATTAGTAAGTGTCTCTACAGATCACTGGAATATAATCCACACAATTACACAGCAATCAGCTGATAATGCATTTAACAAAACTAACACTACCCAAATTAACAAATTTGCTAGACTGGCTAACAAACAACTCTCAATTAAAAATGAACATTTTATAAACAAAACAGTTATCAACATGACTAATGTTGAATTATCCAGCGATATGGTTTCAGTCCTGTCTAAAGGTCTTAACTTTTCTGTTGCCCATTGTACAATCCCTGTCGATGAGATCATTGCTTAAGTGGAATCAGCAGTTAGACATCTCCCCATAATTAAGCTGAGATGACTAGGCAAGAGGTTGCCAAAATTATTGATAACAGCAAATTGCCAAAAGCAAATATTAACTTCAGTGAAGCAAAAGCCTTGAGAGAATTGAGAGCAAATAAAGATATTCAAATTCTTGCTGCTGATAAGGGCCGATCAACTGTTGTGATGCCCCGTGAGGACTATGATAATAAAATAAAAAATGTACTCGATGAAGGTACCTACCTTAACAAACCAGCACCATGGAACGTAAAACAACGGCAATCATTGCCAAGTCATAAATTCCCAAGGAAGAGCAATACCTAATCAAACCAAGGGCATCAAAACCACCAAGACTTTATGGGCTACCAAAAATTCACAAACCTGATGTCCCATTAAGACCCATAGAATACAATAAGCTCTGCCACGTACAAATTAGCACAATATGTAACGAAACAAATACAGCCCTATATCGGTAGGACCTCTTCGTTCATCAAAAACTCTAAACATCTCATAAATATAATTAAAGATATTAAGCTTAACCCTAATGATATTCTCGTAAGTTTTGATGTGACTTCTATGTTCACGAGGGTTCCGGTCAACGAGCCAATTAAATTACTCGATACTCTGGTAACGAACAAAGGTTTAGCCAAAGATATCCCAAGACTAGCTGAACACTGTCTAAAGAACATTTCTTGTGGCGATGTGACTTCTATACACAAAAGGAGCAGCAATGGGCTCTCCTTTGTCTCCTGTGATAGCTAATTTGTACATGGAGGATTTCGAAATAAAAGCAATATCTTCAAGCACACTAAAACCATCTGCTTGGTTTAGATATGTGGATGACACATCAGTGGTCTAGCCACACGGCAAAGATACACTGAACGCATTTCTAAATCATCTCAACTCGCAAAACCCATCCATCCAGTTCACCATGGAAGTGGAAGATGACATAACTCTAACATTTCTGGATATTCTGCTCGGACGGGGTCGAAATGGTTGAAAAATGGCTCAAAAAACGCATGATTGTGACAACACCAAGGCAGCACTGATGAGCCAGAGTTGCTCCTTGCTCAAGATCTTCTTCTCTAATTGACTCCCTCCCTCTTCACGTTTCTATGATATGATTAATACAATCTTGATTTGAAGCTTTCGTGACTACAGGAATCCATACTCTCTGGTTATTTCGGTAAAGTCACATAGATAGAAAAAATAATAATAGAACACGACGTTTCGGTCGCAACACAAGCGTCCGTCATCAGGTGAGAAAGAATGATCTGCTGTTGTGGCTTTATGTAGGCACGGGAGAGGGGAAGAGGAGGGGAGGGGGTTTTGTTAAGTAAAATTAGCATGTCAATGAGATTTAAATCTTGAGTCTTGACTTATAGCTTTCGTGGCTGCAGGAGTTCACGGGGGGAGGGTTTGTGGCGTGCAGGGATGGAGGGGGGGGGGCTGGAGAAATTAGCATGTCAATGAGCTTGAATTAGTAAATGAAAACAGCAGGGGTGGGTGAGTGAAAATCACAGCAGTTAAAACTTGACGTGGTTTATCATGTCCTTCCAATGATTGAGATTTCGTGGTTGCAGGAGTTCACAAAGCGGATTTGAAACACGGTAGAACCAACACCTCGGCGGTGGCGGATCATTGTTTCAACGCTGTGGGCACACATGACATTGTTTTTTTCCGAAACCAAGGTGCTCTGCAAACTCTCGGGCTACCATCAGAGAATTTGTTCATGAAGCCATCCAGATATACAAACACAGACAAAACTTTAATGGAGAAGATGGATTCAGATTGAGCAATCATTAGAAGGACGTGATAAACCACGTCAAGTTTTAACTGCTGTGATTTTCACTCACCCACCCGTGCTGTTTTCTAAAAAATATGCGTTTACTAATTCAAGACTCAAGATTTAAATCTCATTCACATGTAGAGGTGTTACGGAGGGCAAACAAACACACTGGGCGTGGTTATGCCTGTACGCCAAGAGGTGCTTACATCCACGTCCGCACCGTTTAGCCTGGGGGGCTAACACGGCGCTGGGATCCCCCACGGCCCCACCCCTCAGTGAGGGAGTTGCTATATAAGGTGGTGAGCCGGAGGGCTCGGGGTTCAGTGTTCAGCCTTAACCAGCGAAGCAAGAAGACCGGCTAGATAGGCCCTGGGACTCCCCTGGATCGCTGTCCTTCTCAGGACCGACCAGGGCAAGCCAGTGGCGTGGCCCCAAGAGCCCAGAGCCGATGCTCTTGTAAGAGCCGGTCTGGGGACTCAGGGTGCCGTAATCTCAGCTTAACCAGAGCTGGGTTAGCTAGCCTCCCCTAGCCCTGTAGTGGAGGACCTAGGAGTAGGCTAGCCGTGACATAGATTGTGTGATCTCCCTGTTAGACGGGTGAAGGGGCCGATACCCCTTCGAGTGTTGTACATCTCGGCCTGTTATGTAGATTGTGGTTAATAAATAAGTGTGCCTCCAACTACGTCGTCCAAGTCTCCTGGAACCTACTACACACATACTAATTTCTCCAGCCCCCACCCGTCCCTGCATGCCACAAACCCTCCCCCCTCTGGGTAATGACGGCTCTAGCGAGGCATGGCGTGTGATGTATTTACATCGCGGAGACCCCGTATATGTGGGTGTAGTACCAGCCCTAGAGGGGCTCGGTGAGCCCTGATAAAGAACGCTGAGTGACACCACGCTCGGCGTGCAGTGCTGTCCCATATAGGAGGGGGGTGTGAGAGTGCCGGCCATGAATGGGGTTAATGTAGGCCATGGCACTCTGGTTGACCCTAGAAGGCACGTGACGGTAAGATCTACACAGGGGCCCCAAGTGGGGGCTAGGGGTGGTCACATGTCGGAGCGAGATCCTGCTAGAGGATTCTAGAAGGTGATCATAGCCAAGGGCGGAGCCAGCCACGACCAGGGAACATATAAACCGGGTCCCCAGAGGGACCGGGGTTCAGCATTGCTGTGTTATCCTGAAGATCTACATTCTAAGTTCGACGTCCGAGAAGAGTCACCAACACGTGGACCTGGACCCAAGCCAGGGTCCTGTCCGTTGTAGCTACTCCTAGTGTAATTAGTGTAGTTAGCGTGGTGGTCCACCACCATAGGTTGTTATCTGGTAAAGCGGCAGTTACCCCATTGTGTTGGTATCAATAAATGTGTTGCCTCCTAGGAGTACGTCTGCAACTCACTTGAACTCACGACAGTTAGAATAACAAAAAATGGTGCTCTATTATAAGGTGTTCTACTTTTACACTAAACAAAACCAAATAGCATTACATTAGCTGTGTTCTTCACTGGCTCTTATTTTGCCACCCGCTTCTTTATTATCTTTGTAATTTTCATGCACGGCGCCTTGAGACATTTTGAATTTCACCTGAAAAGATTAAATTATTATTAGTCCACAACTGTCATCTACCAAAGTTCCAGCTCACATGTACACAAGGTCTTATGGCCAATGGTGCACGGTTCCTCTGGAAATATAATTACAGGCATCCCTCGCGTAACACGCGCCCCCCCCCCCCCTTTAGCGCAAATTCGCAAGTTCCACAATTCATCTTCGAGGGACATACTTCACACTGACGCTATGCGTTTCAAGAAAAAACTAAAAAATTAAATATTTTTCTCAAAAATGTGTTCAATGATCAAAATTCAAAATAAACAATAATTCTGATTGCGTCACCACGCCATGGCAGCGCTCAGTGTCACGGGCTGGGTGTGGCCATCGTAGATCTGCTGCCTTTGTTTGCATCATACATGATGCTGCAAGCAACCCACGTAAGCATTCAAGAAGCCTTGAAGTTACTTCATATTAATTAATCTTTATAAGTAGTAATCTTTAGCATCTTATTATGTTATTAAACTCCTTCTTAAGTCTAGATTTGTAATATCGATATTAAACGACTTCATTTATCATTGCTAGCACACCCCCCCCCCCTTACAACATGTACGTCTGTGGGAAAATAAGCTTAAAACAGCGTGATTCGACTTACGCGCTGTCTTTCAGAAACACATGTCACGCGTCATGCGAGGGACGACTGTGCTACATGTGTTTACCTAGGAGAGCCTCACTGAGTCTTGATATTCGTTTGAAAGAGGGTTCTGCCATGAGTGGGTGATGTTGCAATGTGTAATCCAAACTGGCTAATTTTCAGGTATTTCTTCTGCATGGAGATGTTTTGGCCAGATATATTTGATGGGGCTTTTTTCTCTCTGGGAGGAAACCCATGCGGTATAGGTGAAAAACATCCAAACTCCACATACTCACATGGTGCCAATCGGGAATCGAACCTAATACATTCTTGCTATACGGCACAAGCATTACCACTGTGCCACCTTGCAGCATGGAAGTCACTTACAGAGCAGGGACTGGTGGCTCACATCAGCTGTGTCCAGCACCAACTCCAGCTTCTGTCTCTCCAGCTTCGTCTGCGTTGCAACAGCACGACTTACATATCACTTGAATGATTAATAATATACATATATTACTATGTTAATGGCCAAAGTAAATTATCTCACAATACAGGATGTCATTGGTTTAACTGCTTAAAATAAGGAATATTTATTAGCCTACAAGTCATCCGGAATGCTTCCATTATGTATGTCTGAAAAAAATGAACCGGTTAACAATTTCAACTCTTTAATATAGTTTATGAACAAGTATAACCCGTAAAAACAAAGTTTTTCACTATAAATCCTTTGTATGCGTGGCGGCTAGAGTCCTCTCGTCCTCTGGCTTGAGATGGCTGCCACCTATGGGTCAGATGATTGCATGGCACCATTAAGCAATTGGTAATTAATTATAATATTTTTGTCCGAAAAAGTGTAAAATTTTGGAAAAAAATTTTCACGAACATTAATTGTCACGCACAACGAGTCTGTGTGGAAAATGTCAGCTCGATTGGATCACGGGAAGTGGGTTAAAAAACGACCGAAAGATTTTCACGGTCGTAAGCAAGCAAGCAAGCGCGCAAGTGAACTTAATATAAAGAATTTAAAAATAAAACACTCCAAAAAGTTTTCCATGGAATACGATATCACTAACAATCGTGTGGATTACTATATTACTCTGTTTGAATGTCCATTTATTACTTTGAGGATATAAATTGAAAATAACATTGAGTTCATAGTGGTGTGTTTATAAATCAGTGTTACCAACAAGTTGTGGAAAATAAAAGAACATTAATGGATGCCCTGGTATGGGCAGAAGCCATCAAAGAATAATTTAGCGCCACAAAATTATATCACCAGTTACTCTATCCTCCAGTCCTACCTTGTTGACCTCAGTCTGCAGTGCTGCAATTTCATTTTGAAGTTTTATTTGGTGGACAACAGCAGATTTCTTTTCCACTTGTTTCCTGTTGTCTTCCATCTCCTCCTAAAACGTGAGCAGGGTAGTAACATTTACCATCTGACCTCAACAGATTCAGTCAGTCTATTTATTAAAATGTAACTTACATTATAAAATCATGGGTCTGGATACATGAATAGTGCAGGGTGTTTCAAAATAGGAAAAGGGTGCTGTGTTTAAACTAAATATACAAATCAGGGGTGGGTTCAAATGCACACAGGTGTAAAATTAAGTTAAGAGAGAATGTGATTATCCGTATGCTGACTTTAGATTTAAACTGGGAAGAGGAACATACCGTGGAAATGTACAAGGGGAGGCAGTTGCAACGTGTGTGGGGAACAGTGGTGAAGGAGTGACCCGCCGACTGAGTGGAGGATGAAACACTAAAGGGAGGCTTGTGATTGTCAGGTGACTATATTTACAAGAGCATGATACTGCTCACCAGTGTAGTGTGCAATTTTACTGCAAGATGTTCTCATCCTCAAAAAGTATGAGAACAAGTGTTATAGCTCAAATATCTATTAGTTATGCACATGTCAGGATTGTGGCTGCATAGTGACTTTGAGGATCATCCACGAGCTATGCTGATACATGCTGATGAGTGCAGAAATATTGTGATAAATCTTGACTTAAAGCTTTCGTGACTGCAGGAATTCATATTTGGGTCTTTCGGTAAAGCCACTTAGAAAAAAATAAATCACGTTTCGATCAACACAAGCAATCGTCATCATATTTTTTCTTGCCTCAGCAGCTCTCCCGCTATATTTTTTAACCTGATGACGATTGCTTGTGTTGCGATCGAAACGTCTAGATTTTTTTCTATTTGTGTCTTTACCGAAAAACCCAAAGAATAATATTGTGATAATTGTACATGATGCGACTATGGTGGCATGCATGTTATTGTGGGGTAAAGTCTTACTTGGGTTATCATCCCATCAGCGACGGCTCTCGAAAGAAATAACGCCACACTAGAGGGACACTCTGCCTCCCAAGGGTTCCGCTCATTGCCCTGAAGATTTTTATCAACCATAGTCACGTAGATTCAGCAACTAGAATTCAAAAACAGAAAAAGCAGCATGTTGGACACTGGATAAGATGTAACACTGTACCTTGATCACCCTGACTTCACACCATATAATCATCATCACCAGCTAGGGTACCAACTGCTCGATGAGGCCAATCCCATTGCCCACGTGAAGCCCCCATAAGAGAGAACAGCACTACCCACATGGACATGCATCAACCGAATCAGCTGACATAAACATGCGGATGCACATAGGTGAATGAGCATTGACAACTCGTAACCTACACACGGTGTACATGGCTGGTTTAGTTGAACGGCTAAGAGTTTCCCCTTTTGTTGGAAAACACGTGTACTTACTGCAAGTTATATGTACGTGTGTATACTGAGTATAGAGGTGTTTATCTGAGGGGTTAGCTGCAGGTAACCGTGAGTCTGGGGCAGAATCTCTGTGTGTGCAAAACAATTTCGTAATACTGCATTAGCAGTGGTGTTGAGCACAAATAAAAACGTTAGGCAATAATAGTCGATGTTTTGGGAAATTGCCCTTCTTCATATTGTGCAATGAAAGGCCACTGCATATGCAGGCATCCCTCGATATACGAATATATATTCCTGAAAATGCATCCGTATAGTGAAGTTCCGTATATCGAACCCTTATTTTCCTACTGACCTGCATATAATTGGCGATACGTTCCTATGGAAAATTGGCCCCAAGACGTAAGAACACAGCAAACCTGACCTTTAATAAGCACAGATTTAATGGAAAACAGATAAAACATTTAAATGTCTTTATCGTACTCAAAATAAGTCGTGAAATCAGAATGAATCGTTATTTAGTCTGGAGGAATGCAATGAGCTATTATGATTTTTCAAACATGTCCAGAAAATGTTTTTTGTACAGTATTTGTAGTTACCAGATACTGTGATTGCCATGTGAGGTGGTTGTGCTGTGGATTTGCAAGCCTGTCTACGGCGTTCATGATATAGTTTTGCCATCAAAAAGTATTCCTCAAATAAGCCTTGAAGGTGTTGATCACGAATTGATCCATGGACTGGATAAAGCCAGTCGTGTTTTTGGGAGGTACTCCCACCCTCACATTATGAGACCAATCACCTAAATATACTGGGTGCCATGGGGTATTGTCTAGGATGAGCAATGCCTTGTTGGCGACATTACTTTTGGCATGGAACCTTTCAAAAGCAGGCCATTTGGGAACAAATTGCTGTCGCCCAAACCTTCTTGTTCGATCGCCAGGCAAGGTAGTTAACATCTCGCCACGATGGCGAGATGTTAACTACCTTGCCAAAGTGGGCTTTACCTAGTATAATAAAATGTGCCTATTTCTAGTGACTCGCTTACCTTTCCTATACTTCATAACCCGCCCCTTTTGGACATCCGTGCAAAAGAGCTTCATAGCTCATCGGATTTCACCAGAATAAAAAACAATATTCTGATTCTGACCAGGCGTGATCAACGCCTGCACCAAAACAAGGCGAGGCCGGTAAACACGCAGCGCGGGAAGCAGTGCAGCGTGAAATGCACGCCGAGCATGAACCAAAGACCGAAGGATGGAAAGAGGTTGTGAAAACGAAAGGCCAGCGAGCATTGTTCGATTTCCTACACCTCCCCACCCCGTCTCCAAACAAATTTGGATTAAACATTTTGTAAATGAGAATTTAACGTAAAGTACATCGACTTAGTCCCCGAGTTTATAAGTTAGGGTCTAGCGAAATTCCGTGTATTCAGTCGACTTATAATGACGGATGACTCTACTGTATATTGACGAATGTTTTTTTTCATACAGAGACGTATGCACTATAATATGACTTTTCGTCGGCTCAAGTGAATTATTATAGCAGCGTTCCCGTGTCTGACCCGCCCCGACTGGACACATGGGGAAAAGAGCTTCAAAGCTCATCGGATTCCTTCCCGTCCACTCTACCGGTAATTCAAGGTCCCCATTCTGTCTCTCACCTCTCCGCGTTCCCGCGTTCCGCATTCAATTTGCGTCTCGAGCACCGCCACCCAATCGGAGGCCGCCTTACTCACGCACGGAGCCAATGGACGAAATCAACATTTAAGATACCTTTGTGCAGCTAATCAACGAGAACCTACGGTGGCTCGCATCGACGCGTGGACAAAACGCGTTTCGTAATTAGTGGCGGCTCCTTTTATGTGACGTCATCAGCATAACTGTCATAACGTTGGAACTTTTTTTTGCCAGTTTCAGTTTTCATTTCATTTATTAGGTACTAGCAGAAGTACCCGGCGTTGCCCGGGTGAAAAATATATTTCTTAATAACCTTACATATATACACAGATACTAAGGTATTGTCAAAGCCCACCACTCACAACTCACCCTCACCACTCATCCTCACCACTCCCACTCACTACTCACCCTCACCATTCACCATCACAACTCACCACTCACCAATCTCCCTCACCAATCTCCCTCACCCTCACCACTCACCCTCACCACTCACCCTCACCACTCACCAATCACCACACACCCTCACCACTAACCCTCACCACTCACTCTCACCATTCACCCTGACCATTCAGCCTCACCACTCACCCTCACCACTCTCCCTCACCAGTCACGCTTACCACTCACCCTCACCACCACCACTCACACTCACGCTCACCACTCACTCTCTCCCTCTCCACTCACCCTCACCACTCACCCTCACTACTCACTAATCACCCTCACCACTCACCCTCACTACTCACTAATCACCTTCACCACTCATCCTCACTACTTACTACTCACCACCACCAATCACCCCTCACCACTAACCCTCACCACTCACCCTCACCACTCACAATCACCATTAACCCTGACCCCTCACCACTGACCACTCACCCTCCCCACTCACCCCTCCTACTCACCACTCAACCTCACCACTAACCCTCACCCCTGACTACTCACCCTCCCCACTCACCACTCACCCTTCCTACTCACCACTCAACCTCACCCTCACCACCCACCACTCACCCTCACCACTCACCCTTCCTACTCACCACTCACCCTTACCCTCACCACTCACCCTTACTATTCACCACTCACCCTCACCACACACCCTCACCACTTAACCTCACCACTCAACCTCACCACTCACCCTCACCACTCACCCTCACCATTCACCCTCAACACTCACCCTAACCCCTCTCCCTCACCACTCTCCCTCACCACTCACCGTCACCACTCACCCTCACCACTGACCACTCACCCCTCACCATCACCACTCACCCTCACCACTAACCCTGACCCCTCACCACTGACCACTCACCACTCACCCTCACCTTCACCCTCAACACTCACCCTAACCCCTCTCCCTCACCACTCTCCCTCACCACTCACCGTCACCACTCACCCTCACCACTGACCACTCACCCCTCACCATCACCACTCACCCTCACCACTAACCCTGACCCCTCACCACTGACCACTCACCACTCACCCTCACCACTAACCCTAACCATCACCACTCAACCTCACCACTCTTCGTCATCACTCACCCTCACCACTCACCCCTCACCCTCACCACTCACCCTCACCACTCACCCCTCACCATCACCACTCACCCTCACCACTCTCCCTCACCACTCACTCTCACCATTCACCCTCACCACTCACCCTCACCACTCAACCTCACCACTCAACCTCACCCTCACTACTCACCATTCATCCTGACCAATCACCACTGACCAATCACCACTCACCACTCTCCACTAACCCTCACCACTCAACCTCACCACTCACCCTCAAAACTAACGACTCTCTCACCACTCACCCTCACCACTCAGCACTCACCCTCACCACTCACCCTCACCGCTCACCACTCACCACTCACCCATCACCACTCACAACTGCCACTCACCCTCACAACAACCACTCACCCTCACCACTCACCCTCACCACTCACCCTCACCACTAACCCTTACCACTCACCCTCACCACTAACCCTCACCATCACCACTCACCCTTACTACTCATCACTCATCCTCACTACTTACTACTCACCACCACCAATCACCCCTCACCACTAACCCTCACCACTCCTCACCACTCACAATCACCACTAACCCTGACCCCTCACCACTGACCACTCACCCTCCCCACTCACCCCTCCTACTCACCACTCAACCTCACCACTAACCCTCACCCCTGACTACTCACCCTCCCCACTCCCCACTCACCCCTCCTACTCACCACTCAACCTCACCACTAACCCTCACCCCTGACTACTCACCCTCCCCACTCACCACTCACCCTTCCTACTCACCACTCAACCTCACCCTCACCACCCACCACCCACCCTCACCACTCACCCTTCCTACTCACCACTCACCCTTACCCTCACCACTCACCCTTACTATTCACCACTCACCCTCACCACACACCCTCACCACTTAACCTCACCACTCAACCTCACCACTCACCCTCACCACTCACCCTCACCATTCACCCTCAACACTCACCCTAACCCCTCTCCCTCACCACTCTCCCTCACCACTCACCGTCACCACTCACCACTCACCCTCACCACTCACCCCTCACCACTCACTCTCACCACTAACCCTGACCCCTCACCACTGACCACTCACCACTCACCCTCACCTTCACCCTCAACACTCACCCTAACCCCTCTCCCTCACCACTCTCCCTCACCACTCACCGTCACCACTCACCCTCACCACTGACCACTCACCCCTCACCATCACCACTCACCCTCACCACTAACCCTGACCCCTCACCACTGACCACTTACCACTCACCCTCACCACTAACCCTCACCATCACCACTCACCACTCACCCTCACCACTAACCCTCACCATCACCACTCAACCTCACCACTCTTCGTCATCACTGACCCTCACCACTCACCCCTCACCACTCACCCTCACCACTCACCCCTCACCATCACCACTCACCCTCACCACTCTCCCTCACCACTCACTCTCACCATTCACCCTCACCACTCACCCTCACCACTCACCCTCACCACTCAACCTCACCACTCAACCTCACCCTCACTACTCACCATTCATCCTGACCAATCATCACTGACCAATCACCACTCACCACTCTCCACTAACCCTCACCACTCAACCTCACCACTCACCCTCAAAACTAACGACTCTCTCACCACTCACCCTCACCACTCAGCACTCACCCTCACCACTCACCCTCACCGCTCACCACTCACCACTCACCCATCACCACTCACAACTGCCACTCACCCTCACAACAACCACTCACCCTCACCGCTCACCACTCACCCTCACCACTCACCCTCACCACTAACCCTCACCACTAACCCTTACCACTCACCCTCACCACTAACCCTCATCATCACCACTCACCCTTACTACTCACCACTCATCCTCACTACTTACTACTCACCACCACCAATCACCCCTCACCACTAACCCTCACCACTCACCCTCACCACTCACAATCACCACTAACCCTGACCCCTCACCACTGACCACTCACCCTCCCCACTCACCCCTCCTACTCACCACTCAACCTCACCACTAACCCTCACCCCTGACTACTCACCCTCCCCACTCACCACTCACCCTTCCTACTCACCACTCAACCTCACCCTCACCACCCACCACCCACCCTCACCACTCACCCTTCCTACTCACCACTCACCCTTACCCTCACCACTCACCCTTACTATTCACCACTCACCCTCACCACACACCCTCACCACTTAACCTCACCACTCACCCCTCACCATCACCACTCACCCTCACCACTAACCCTGACCCCTCACCACTGACCACTCACCACTCACCCTCACCTTCACCCTCAACACTCACCCTAACCCCTCTCCCTCACCACTCTCCCTCACCACTCACCGTCACCACTCACCCTCACCACTGACCACTCACCCCTCACCATCACCACTCACCCTCACCACTAACCCTGACCCCTCACCACTGACCACTCACCACTCACCCTCACCACTAACCCTCACCACTCACCACTCAACCTCACCACTCTTCGTCATCACTCACCCTCACCACTCACCCCTCACCACTCACCCTCACCACTCACCCATCACCACTCACCCTCACCACTCTCCCTCACCACTCACTCTCACCATTCACCCTCACCACTCACCCTCACCACTCACCCTCACCACTCAACCTCACCACTCAACCTCACCCTCACTACTCACCATTCATCCTGACCAATCACCACTGACCAATCACCACTCACCACTCTCCACTAACCCACACCACTCAACCTCACCACTCACCCTCAAAACTAACGACTCTCTCACCACTCTCCCTCACCACTCAGCACTCACCCTCACCACTCACCCTCACCGCTCACCACTCACCACTCACCCATCACCACTCACAACTGCCACTCACCCTCACAACAACCACTCACCCTCACCGCTCACCACTCACCCTCACCACTCACCCTCACCACTAACCCTCACCACTAACCCTTACCACTCACCCTCACCACTAACCCTCACCATCACCACTCACCCTCACTACTCACCACTCATCCTCACTACTTACTACTCACCACCACCAATCACCCCTCACCACTAACCCTCACCACTCACCCTCACCACTCACAATCACCACTAACCCTGACCCCTCACCACTGACCACTCACCCTCCCCACTCACCCCTCCTACTCACCACTCAACCTCACCACTAACCGTCACCCCTGACTACTCACACTCACCACTCACCCTTCCTACTCACCACTCAACCTCACCCTCACCACCCACCACCCACCCTCACCACTCACCCTTCCTACTCACCACTCACCCTTACCCTCACCACTCACCCTTACTATTCACCACTCACCCTCACCACACACCCTCACCACTTAACCTCACCACTCAACCTCACCACTCACCCTCACCACTCACCCTCACCATTCACCCTCAACACTCACCCTAACCCCTCTCCCTCACCACTCTCCCTCACCACTCACCGTCACCACTCACCCTCACCACTCACCCCTCACCATCACCACTCACCCTCACCACTAACCCTGACCCCTCACCACTGACCACTCACCACTCACCCTCACCACTAACCCTCACCATCACCACTCACCACTCAACCTCACCACTCTTCGTCATCACTCACCCTCACCACTCACCCCTCACCCTCACCACTCACCCTCACCACTCACCCCTCACCATCACCACTCACCCTCACCACTCTCCCTCACCACTCACTCTCACCATTCACCCTCACCACTCACCCTCACCACTCACCCTCACCACTCAACCTCACCACTCAACCTCACCCTCACTACTCACCATTCATCCTGACCAATCACCACTGACCAATCACCACTCACCACTCTCCACTAACCCTCACCACTCAACCTCACCACTCACCCTCAAAACTAACGACTCTCTCACCACTCACCCTCACCACTCAGCACTCACCCTCACCACTCACCCTCACCGCTCACCACTCACCACTCACCCATCACCACTCACAACTGCCACTCACCCTCACAACAACCACTCACCCTCACCGCTCACCACTCACCCTCACCACTCACCCTCACCACTAACCCTCACCACTAACCCTTACCACTCACCCTCACCACTAACCCTCACCATCACCACTCACCCTTACTACTCACCACTCAACCTCTCCACTCTTCGTCACCACTCACCCTCACCCCTCACCACTCACCCCTCACCACTCACCCTCACCCCTCATCATCACCACTCACCCTCACCACTCTCCCTCACCACTCACTCTCACCATTCACCCTCACCATTCAGCCTCACCACTCACCCTCACCACTCACCACTCACGGTCACAACCACCATTCACCCTCACCACTCACCCTCACCACTCAACCTCACCACTCACCCTCACTACTCACCATTCATCCTGACCAATCACCACTGACTAATAACCACTCACCACTCTCCACTAACCCTCACCACTCAAACTTACCACTCACCCTCAAAACTAACGACTCTCACCACTCACCCTCAGCACTCACCCTCACCACTCACCCTCACCACTCACCCTCACCACTCACGCTCACCACTCACCCTCACAACAACCACTCACCCTCACCGCTCACCACTCACCACTCACCCTCACCACTAACCCTCACCATCACCACTCACCCTTACTACTCACCATTCAACCTCACCACTCACCCTCACCACTCACCCTCACCATTCACCCTCACCACTCACCCCTCACCATCACCACTCACCCTCACCAATCTCCCTCACCACTCACTCTCACCATTCACCCTCACCACTCACCCTCACCACTCACCCTCACCACTCAACCTCACCACTCAACCTCACCCTCACTACTCACCATTCATCCTGACCAATCACCACTGACCAATCACCACTCACCACTCTCCACTAACCCTCACCACTCAACCTCACCACTCACCCTCAAAACTAACGACTCTCTCACCACTCACCCTCACCACTCAGCACTCACCCTCACCACTCACCGCTCACCACTCACCACTCACCCATCACCACTCACAACTGCCACTCACCCTCACAACAACCACTCACCCTCACCGCTCACCACTCACCCTCACCACTCACCCTCACCACTAACCCTCACCACTAACCCTTACCACTCACCCTCACCACTAACCCTCACCATCACCACTCACCCTTACTACTCACCACTCAACCTCTCCACTCTTCGTCACCACTCACCCTCACCACTCACCCCTCACCACTCACCCCTCACCACTCACCCTCACCCCTCACCATCACCACTCACCCTCACCACTCTCCCTCACCACTCACTCTCACCATTCACCCTCACCATTCAGCCTCACCACTCACCCTCACCACTCACCACTCACGGTCACAACCACCATTCACCCTCACCACTCACCCTCACCACTCAACCTCACCACTCAACCTCACCCTCACTACTCACCATTCATCCTGACCAATCACCACTGACTAATAACCACTCACCACTCTCCACTAACCCTCACCACTCAAACTTACCACTCACCCTCAAAACTAACGACTCTCACCACTCACCCTCAGCACTCACCCTCACCACTCACCCTCACCACTCACGCTCACCACTCACCCTCACAACAACCACTCACCCTCACCGCTCACCACTCACCCTCACCACTCACCCTCACCACTAACCCTCACCATCACCACTCACCCTTACTACTCACCATTCAACCTCACCACTCACCCTCACCACTCACCCTCACCATTCACCCTCAACACTCACCCTAACCCCTCTCACTCACCACTCTCCCTCACCACTCACCGTCACCACTCACCCTCACCACTCACCCCTCACCATCACCACTCACTCTCACCACTAACCCTGACCCCTCACCACTGACCACTCACCACTCACCCTCACCACTAACCCTCACCATCACCACTCACCCTTACTACTCACCACTCAACCTCACCACTCTTCGTCATCACTCACCCTCACCACTCACCCCTCACCACTCACCCTCACCACTCACCGTCACAACCACCACTCACCCTCACCACATACCCTCACCACTCAACTTCACCACTCAACCTCACCCTCACTACTCACCATTCATCCTGACCAATCACCACTGACCAATCACCACTCACCACTCTCCACTAACCCTTACCACTCAACCTCACCACTCACCCTCACCACTCAGCACTCACCCTCACCACTCACCCTCACCGCTCACCACTCACCACTCACCCATCACCACTCACAACTGCCACTCACCCTCACAACAACCACTCACCCTCACCGCTCACCACTCACCCTCACCACTCACCCTCACCACTAACCCTCACCACTAACCCTTACCACTCACCCTCACCACTAACCCTCACCATCACCACGCACCCTTACTACTCACCACTCAACCTCTCCACTCTTCGTCACCACTCACCCTCACCCCTCACCACTCACCCCTCACCACTCACCCTCACCCCTCACCATCACCACTCACCCTCACCACTCTCCCTCACCACTCACTCTCACCATTCACCCTCACCATTCAGCCTCACCATTCACCCTCACCACTCACCCTCACCACTAAACCTCACCACTCAACCTCACCCTCACTACTCACCATTCATCCTGACCAATCACCACTGACTAATAACCACTCACCACTCTCCACTAACCCTCACCACTCAAACTTACCACTCACCCTCAAAACTAACGACTCTCACCACTCACCCTCAGCACTCACCCTCACCACTCACCCTCACCACTCACGCTCACCACTCACCCTCACAACAACCACTCACCCTCACCGCTCACCACTCACCCTCACCACTCACCCTCACCACTAACCCTCACCATCACCACTCACCCTTACTACTCACCATTCAACCTCACCACTCACCCTCACCACTCACCCTCACCATTCACCCTCAACACTCACCCTAACCCCTCTCACTCACCACTCTCCCTCACCACTCACCGTCACCACTCACCCTCACCACTCACCCCTCACCATCACCACTCACCCTCACCACTAACCCTGACCCCTCACCACTGACCACTCACCACTCACCCTCACCACTAACCCTCACCATCACCACTCACCCTTACTACTCACCACTCAACCTCACCACTCTTCGTCATCACTCACCCTCACCACTCACCCCTCACCACTCACCCTCACCACTCACCGTCACAACCACCACTCACCCTCACCACATACCCTCACCACTCAACTTCACCACTCAACCTCACCCTCACTACTCACCATTCATCCTGACCAATCACCACTGACCAATCACCACTCACCACTCTCCACTAACCCTTACCACTCAACCTCACCACTCACCCTCACCACTCAGCACTCACCCTCACCACTCACCCTCACCGCTCACCACTCACCACTCACCCATCACCACTCACAACTGCCACTCACCCTCACAACAACCACTCACCCTCACCGCTCACCACTCACCCTCACCACTCACCCTCACCACTAACCCTCACCACTAACCCTTACCACTCACCCTCACCACTAACCCTCACCATCACCACGCACCCTTACTACTCACCACTCAACCTCTCCACTCTTCGTCACCACTCACCCTCACCACTCACCCTCACCACTCACCCCTCACCCTCACCACTCACCCTCACCACTCACCCCTCACCACTCACCCTCACCACTCTCCCTCACCACTCACTCTCACCATTCACCCTCACCATTCAGCCTCACCACTCACCCTCACCACTCACCCTCACCACTCACCACTCACGGTCACAACCACCATTCACCCTCACCACTCACCCTCACCACTCAACCTCACCACTCAACCTCAAAACTACTCACCATTCATCCTGACCAATCACCACTGACTAATAACCACTCACCACTTTCCACTAACCCTCACCACTCAAACTTACCACTCACCCTCAAAACTAACGACTCTCACCACTCACCCTCAACACTCACCCTCACCACTCACCCTCACCACTCACCCTCACCACTCACCCTCACCGCTCACCACTCACCCTCACCACTCACCCTCACCATCACCACTCACCCTTACTACTCACCATTCAACCTCACCACTCACCCTCACCACTCACCCTCACCATTCACCCTCAACACTCACCCTAACCCCTCTCACTCACCACTCTCCCTCACCACTCACCGTCACCACTCACCCTCACCACTCACCCCTCACCATCACCACTCACCCTCACCACTAACCCTGACCCCTCACCACTGACCACTCACCACTCACCCTCACCACTAACCCTCACCACTCACCCTTACTACTCACCACTCAACCTCACCACTCTTCGTCATCACTCACCCTCACCACTCACCACTCACCCTCACCACTCACCGTCACAACCACCACTCACCCTCACCACATACCCTCACCACTCAACTTCACCACTCAACCTCACCCTCACTACTCACCATTCATCCTGACCAATCACCACTGACCAATCACCACTCACCACTCTCCACTAACCCTTACCACTCAACCTCACCACTCACCCTCACCACTCACCCTTAAAACTAACCACTCTCTCACCCTCACCACTCAGCACTCACCTCTCACCCTCACCACTCACCACTCACGCTCACCACTCACCCCTCACCGCTCACCTATCACCAATCACAACTGCCACTCACCCTCACCACTCACCCTCACAACAACCACTCACCCTCACCGCTCACCACTCACACTCACCCTCACCACTCACCACTCATCCTCACCAATCACACCCTCACCAATCACCACTTACCCTCACTGCTCACCCTCACCACTCACGCTCACCCCTCACTAATCACCACTCACAACTGCCACTCACCCTCACCACTCACCCTCACCACTCACCCTCACTACTCACCACTCATCCTCACCAATCACACCCTCAACAATCACCACTGACCCTCACTACTTACCACTCACCCTCCCACTCACTACTCACCCTCACCACTCACCCTCACCATTCACCCTCACCACTCTCCCTCACCACTCTCCCTCACCACTCACCAGTCACGCTCACCACTGACGCTCACCACTCACCCTCACTACTCACCCTGCCCACTCACCCTCACCTCATCGCTCACCACTCACCCTCACCCTGACCACTCACCACTCATCCTCACCAATCACACCGTCACCAATCACCACTCACCCTCACCTTCACCACTCACCCTAACCACTCACCCTCACCACCACCACCCACCCTATTCCCGTTTAAAAAAAAACTTGCTTACGTGTCGCCAAGTATGCTTAACATTTCACTAATTTAGATTTTGACATTACACATACAAAACGTCAGCTTGTACTACTGTCATGATAGCAGGTACCACCACCACAGTGATGGTGAGTGGTGAGGGTGAGTGGTGAGGGTGAGTTGTGAGTGATGAGGGTGAGTGGTGAGGGTGATTAGTGAGTGGTGAGGGTGAGTGGTGAGCGTGAGTGGTGAGGAGTGAGGAAGAGTGGTGAGGAAGAGTGGTGAGGGTGAGTGGTGAGGGTGAGTGGTGGTGGTGAGGATGATCGGTGAGGGTGAGCGTGAGTGTTGAGGGGGAAGGGTGAGTGGTGAGGGTGAGTGATGGTGAGTGGTGAGTGTGAGTGGTGAGTGATGGTGAGTGGTGAGGGTGAGTGAGGGAGAGTGGTGAGGGAGAGTGGTGAGGGTCTATATATTTTTGCCTATGATGACAGCAGTACATGCTGACGTTTTGTATGTTAAATGTAAAAGCAAAATGTGTGAATGTGTGTGTCTGGGACACGCAGTTTGCTAACAAGTAAACCCGTAAAAACAAAGTTTTTCACTATAAATCCTTTATATGCGTGGCGGCTAGAGTCCTCTCGTCCTCTGGCTTGAGATGGCTGCCACCTATGGGTCAGATGATTGTCTGCCACCATTAAGCAATTGGTAATGAAATATTTAATTTGTTTTCCCTAAACAGTGTAAATTTTTGGATTTTTTTCACGAAAATTTATTGTCACACACGAGTCTGTGTGGAAAATGTCAGCTCGATTGGATCACGGGAAGTGGGTTAAAAAACGAGCGAAAGATTTGCACGGTCCTAAGCAAGCAAGCGAACTTAATATAAAGGATTTAAAAATATATTCGCCTGTGGAGGACGCGGGGATCGATCCCGCGACCTTTGGCATGGGAAGCGAGGGCGCTACCAACTGCGCTACTCCGCCACGGCCTGTGGAGGGGTTACGCTCTGGGCTCTTACACTCTGACGTTCAGCCAAAGCCATGAATGCGTTCTATTTGAATATATGTAAAATAAAAATTTTTGCCTAAAAAGTGTAACATTTTGGGAATTTTTTTTCACGAACAATAATTGTCTGGCACAACGAGTCTGTGTGGAAAATGTCAGCTCGATTGGATCACGGGAAGTGGGTTAAAAAACGACCGAAAGATTTGCACGGTCCTAAGCAAGCAAGCACGCAAGCAAGCAAGCAAGCACGCGAACTTAATATAAAGGATTTAATAAGTATAACCCGTAAAAACAAAGTTTTTCACTATAAATCCTTTATATGCGTGGCAGCGAACTTAATATAAAGGATTTTAAAAATATATTCGCCTGTGGAGGACGCGGGGATCGATCCCGCGACCTTTGGCATGGGAAGCGAGGGCGCTACCAACTGCACTACTCCGCCACGGCCTGTGGAGGGGTTACGCTCTGGGCTCTTATACTGTGACGTTCAGCCAAAGCCAAGAATGAGTTCTATTTGAATATATGTAAAATAATTTATTTTTGCCTAAAAAGTGTACAATTTTGGGAATTTTTTTTTTCACGAACATTAATTGTCTGGCACAACGAGTCTGTGTGGAAAATTTCAGCTCGATTGGATCACGGGAAGTGGGTTAAAAAACGACCGAAAGATTTGCACGGTCCTAAGCAAGCAAGCAAGCACGCAAGCACGCAAGCAAGCAAGCAAGCGAACTTAATATAAGTATAACCCGTAAAAACAAAGTTTTTCACTCTAAATCCTTTATATGCGTGGCGGTTAGAGTCCTCTCGTCCTCTGGCTTGAGATGGCTGCCACCTATGGGTCAGATGATTGTCTGCAGTATTAAACAATTGGTAATTAAATATTTAATTTGTTTTCCCTAAACAGTGTAAAATTTTGGAAAAAAATTTTCACGAACATTAATTGTCTCGCACAACGAGTCTGTGTGCAAAATGTCAGCTCGATTGGATCACGGGAAGTGGGTTAAAAAACGACCGAAAGGTTTGCACGGTCGTAAGCAAGCAAGCACGCAAGCAAGCGAACTTAATATAAAGGATTTAATAAAGGATTTAAAAAGGGAACAGGGCGATTCTAAATGAATCGACAACCATCGATTCCTTTGCGCGATTCAGAGAATCGATTCTTGGCGCGTCGGGTTTAAAAGTAACTAGCTGTACTACCCGGCTTCGCCCGGGACTTGTATCTACCACGGCCGGCCGCCTTTGTCTCCCCAGTGGCGATGTTAATACGCTACAGTAGTTAAGTTACTCATTTGAGGCAGAGTCGACCTAGGGGAGGTTCAAATAATCGTCACCGCTGGTGGCCGTGAGCGGGAATCGAACTGGGTTTGCCGGGTTGGTAGCGCAGCGTAGCGTTAAGCACTACACCCACCGCTCCTCACACACCACACACGCACAGACACACACACAGACACACACACAGACACACGCAGACACACACAGACAGAAACACACACACAGACAGCACGCTAACCACTACACTACCGCTCCCCACACACCACACACGCACACACACAGACACACACACAGACACACACACAGACACACACACACAGACACACACACACAGGCAGCACGCTAAGCACTACACTACCGTTCCCCCTACACAACACACGTGCGCGCGTCCATAGGTACACATACACGCGCTTGCTGCAGACACACACGACTTTCAGGGTGCATACGGCAGTAAACGACTGAAATAATAAAGCGGCAATGCTGTGTAAGGAACGCCTTAGACCCGCATTATACATTTGTGTAATGCGAGCGTAAACACACAAACACACACAAACACATACACAATACACACACACATACATGCAGACACACAGACAGACACATAACACACATACATACACACACATACAAACACAGAAACACATACACACACATACATAGACACACACATACATACACACGAACACATCCACAGACGTACATACACACATACATACAGGCACGCAGACATACACATAAACACATACAAAAAAACCCACATACATACACACACACATACATACACACAAACACATGCACACACATACATACACACATGCATACAGACACACAGACATACACATAAACACATACACACATACACATGACCCGGCTTCGCCCGGGACTTGGATCCACCACGGCGGCAAAACCGACATACATACACACACAGACATACACACAAACACATACACACACATACATACACACATGCATACAGACACACAGACATACACATAAACACATACACATGACCCGGCTTCGCCCGGGACTTGGATCCACCACGGCGGCAAAACCGACATACATACACACACAGACATACACACAAACACATACACACACATACAAACACACATGCATACAGACACACAGACATACACATAAACACATACACATGACCCGGCTTCGCCTGGGACTTGGATCTACCACGCCCAGCCGCCTTTGTCTCCCAAGTGCCGATGTTAATACGCCACACCAGTTACTCGTTTGAGGCTGAGTGGACCTAGGGGAGGTTCAAATAATCGTCACCGGTGGTGGCCGTGAGCGGGAATGGAACTGGGTTCGCCGGGTTGGTAGCGCAGCGTAGCGTTAAGCACTACACCCACCGCTCCTCACACACCACACACGCACAGACACACACACAGACACACGCAGACACACACAGACAGACACAGACAGACACACACACACATACAGACACAGACAGCACGCTAAGCACTACACTACCGTTCCCCACACACCACACACGCACACACACAGACACACACACAGACACACGCAGACACACACAGACAGACACAGACAGACACACACACACATACAGACACAGACAGCACGCTAAGCACTACACTACCGTTCCCCCTACACAACACACGCGCGCGCGTCCATAGGTACACATACACGCGCTTGCTGCAGACACACACGACTTTCAGGGTGCGTAAGGCAGTAAACGACTGAAATAATAAAGCGGCAATGCTGTGCGAGGAACGCCTTAGACCAGCAACACATTTGTGTAATGCGAGCGTAAACACACAAACACATACAAACACATACACACACATACACACAAACACATACACACAGACATACACATACACACAAACACACACATACATGCACACAAACACATACACAATACACACACACATACATGCAGACACAGACAGACACATAACACACATACATACACACACATACATACACAAAAACACATACACACACATACATAGACACACACATACATACACACAAACACATGCACACACGTACATACACACATACATAGAGACACGCAGACATACACATAAAGACATAAAAAAAACCCACATACATACACACACACATACACACAAACACATACATACACATACATACACACATACATAGAGACACACAGACATACACATAAACACAAACACACATACACATGACCCGGCTTCGCCCGGGACTTGGATCCACGATGCCCCGCCGCCTTTGTCTCCCCAGTGACGATGTTCACACACGACAGCAGTTACGCGTTTGAGGCTGAGTGGACCTAGGGGAGGGCCAGGTCCGTTTCAAATAATCGTCAGCGGTGGTGGGCGTGAGTTGGAATCGAACTGGGGTCGCTCAAGCAGCTTAATGACTGTTTGTACAAAGAACATATAAAGAATCGATTATAATAACCAGGCTACAGTCCACATTATAGACTGCCAGTACACGCAGTCAGCTTCATAAGCAGGCTAGAGTGTACATGATAGAGTGCCAGTACGCTCACCGAGCTTAATAAGCAGGCTACAGTGTACATGATAGACTGGCAGTACGCTCACCCAGCTTAATGAGTATTTGTACAGTGAACATTAAAGTAATCGATTGTTGGCGCGTTGGGTTTAAAAGTAATATTAATAGCACACATTGTGGTGGGGGTGTAGTGAAGAGTAGGAAAAACTTTGATGAATTTACCTCAGAGTGGCGTGGTGGGTGTCGAGGCCTAGTAGCGTGCAAAGCCTGCGGCCTCGCCTAAAATTGTCGGCTTGGAAGAGGCAGGGTACGGGTGGCGTTCCTTCCCCCCCCCTCAGCGCTCCAACAATACTGTGTAATGGCTATTATTTAATTAAATACGGAGCTTATGAAAGTGGCGAAGGCGTGGCTAGCCGTTGGCAGGGGCAACCGCCGTCCAATGAAACTGCAGCCCTTGGCGAAGGCGTCGCTAGCCGTTGCCAGGTCCAATGAAAGCGGCGAAGGCGTGGCTAGCCGTTGCCAGGGGCAACCGCCGTCCAATGAAAGTGCGTATGGGCCGAAATACACACACACACACACAGACAGACAGACATGAACGATTTTATATATATAGATTACAGAGTTTTATTTGCATTGGTATGTTATGTTTGAAAGTTTTCAAGAGTTTTTAATTATATTTGTGCCCCGGTCAACGCCGGATATTTCCCATACGTAGCAGTTTATATCGACTCTATAATCAACTTATTTTAAACGGGAACAGGGCAATTCTAAATGAATCCACTCAACCTCACCACTAACCCTCACCCCTGACTACTCACCCTCCCCACTCACTACTCACCCTTCCTACTCACCACTCAACCTCACCACTCACCCTCACCACCCACCACTCACCCTCACCACTCACCCTTCCTACTCACTACTCACCCTTACCCTCACCACTCACCCTTACTATTCACACACCCTCACCACTCACCCTCAACATCAACACTCACCCTCACCATCATCACAAATCCTAACCACTCACCCTCACCACTCACCCTCACCACTCACTCTCACCACACCCTCAGCACTCACCCTCCCCACTCACCCTCACCACACACCCTCACCGCTTAACCTCACTACTCAACCTCACCACTCACCCTCACCACTCACCCTCAACACTCACCCTAACCCCTCTCCCTCACCACTCTCCCTCACCACTCACCGTCACCACTCACCACTCACCCTCACCACTCACCCCTCACCATCACCACTCACCCTCACCACTAACCCTGACCCCTCACCACTGACCACTCACCACTCACCCTCACCATTCACCCTCAACACTGCGATTCTAAATGAATCTACAACCATCGATTCCTTTGTGCGATTCAGAGAATCGATTCTTGGCGCGTCGGGTTTAAAAGTAATTACACAGTTGTATTTTCATTGGAATGTTATGTTTTATATTTTTCAGAAGTTTTTAAATGTATTTTTCACCCGGGCAACGCTGGGTATATCGAGTTTATAGCACAAAGTGCTCGCCTGACACGTGTGGGGTGTCGAGGCCTAGTACCGTGCAGAGCCTCCGGCCTCGCCTAGATTGCCCAGCCGGCTGAGGCTGGGTATTGGGGTCTCCTCCCCCCCCCCCCCCCCCCCCCACTGTGCTACAATAATACTGTCTAATCGCTATAATTTTATTATCTGCAGACCCTGTAATAGTAATTGTGCACACTGGAGTGGGGGGGGAGTGAAGAGGACGTGAAACCTTGATGTATTTACCTCAGCGTCGCGTGTAAATGCGTGTGCATATTTTTAACGGGAATTTAAATGGCGTCCACCCCGCAGCGAAGGCGTCGCTACCCGTTGCCAGGGGCAACCGCCGTGGTCCGCGCCGGTCTGCAATAATAAATAAATAAAGAGAAATCGCACTAAATCGATAATCAGACTGATTTAAAGGCGACGGACGAAAAATCGAAATTGCCTAAGTTCACCGCGGGGCCGGGGTCGTGCCCACCACTTCCATGGTGAATCTGATGGATGGGTGTCTAGAATTGATGTGGTCCAAGAAGTGGTTCAATGCTCCCAGCATTAAGAAAGACGGTAAACTACCATTCTTGGATATTCTGTTTGAGAGGAGGCCTGACGGATCCTTGGGACATTCTGTTTACAGGAAAGCCACCCACACAGATTCCTACTTGAAACCGGATTCCCACCACCACCCATCTCAAAAGAATTCTCTCATCAAAACGCAATACCACAGAGCCCATGGCATTTCTGACCAACACCACCTGACCGGTGAATTAAGACATGTACATCGGACCCTCAGGATGAACGGATACTCTGACCGTACTATCCGCCAAGCTGTCTCTCCCTCCACACAGGAACAGCCACATGAAACTCCGACCAAAACTATCACGTTACCATACATAGCAGGCGTGACCAAAAAGATCTCCAAAATTCTAAACAAACATAAGATCCAAGTCCAATTCAGTGCAGTGCATAAAATCCGTGATCTGATTCCATCTGTGAAGGATGTCGTTCCTGACTTACAGTATCCTGGAGTCTACAAATTGAGTTGCATTTGTGGTGATTGCTACATTGGAGAAACGAAACGTCATGTTTCTGATCGTGTCCGCGAGCACAAGTCAGATCTGAAACACGGCAGAACTGATTCTTCGGCCGTTGCCGATCATTGCTACAACTCGGTGGGCTCTCATGAAATTGTCTTTTCCGAGACCAAGGTTCTCTGCAAACCTCCCGGCTACCATCAAAGGTTTGTACACGAAGCCATACAAATATACAAACACAGACATAATTTCAACCGTGATGATGGGTACAAACTTAGTAATCATTGGAAAGATGTTATCAACCACGCAAAAAAGACTTAATTACACTTTTTTGGACCATCTTATCTGATAGGCACTATCTTACTTTACTTTACCGAGTGTTAACATTCCCAGTGTTTAACAGTACTCTCTTCATTGTTCAGCCAGCATTGGTATAAACATGGGCATTATCGTTCTTTTCTATCATGTGTATCAGGCCTCCCCTCCCCCTCTCTGTCCAATGCGTTGGCGTTGTGCAACAGCAACAGCGCCCATGCTGTCGTGCATTCTCTGGCCCCGCCCCCCCTCCCCCTCCCGATGCGTTGTACAGCAGCAACCGCGTCCATGCCGTCGTGCATTCTTTTGGCCCCGCCCCCCCTCCCCCTCCCGATGCGTTGTACGTTGGCACTCCGTGCCGTCTTTGAGCCCCGCCCCCCCTCCCTCCCGATACGTTCCATTCATTGGCTACCACATTCTGATTAGCTCCCCCCCCTCTCCTCCCCCTCAACTTGCTTTTTAAGGGATTACACCTTGAATCATTGCCTCACTTGATGCAGCTAATCCGGCTGTGACGGTCCCACCTGATGACGGAGACTTGTGTTGCCTCCGAAACGTCGTGATGTTTGTTTTATTTTATTTATTTTTTATTAATTTTGATGTTTTACCTACGTGACTTTAGAGTATGAAATAAAGTTTTGCACAATCTAACCAATTGATGGCATATAATCATTTTCTTTATCTAGTTAATGACATGAACAGTTTGGCCTGCAAGTCATCAACAAGTAAAAAAAAAGTAAAATGACTTGTTAGAAGCGCCGAATGAGAATCATTTTCTGTTTTGCAAGGTCTATGTGGGGTGGTTTTTTTTCCAGAAAGCAGCGGATACTTTTGAATTGCTGTGTACGTTCTGGGTTATGGACACAGCTACGGCCAGACCCAATTGCACATTTGATGTGACAAGTTCCTGAGTACCCACAGCTTTAGTTATCATTCATTATTGATTTTTGGGTAAGATCGTGTCGATAAAATGCGTGTTGTAAATCCTCCTCCACTCGACACAGAATATGAATAAGGTTGTCACGTGATCAAAAGTGCCAATTTATTACTGCTTCAGCAGCACCGGTGTGTTGAGAGAGCAATATTTACCACCAGCATCATCAAGTAGTTGCTAGAATTGTGAAACTGTCCTCTAGTTTTCGACCTTAAATAGGGCGTGTAATGTCATAAATGTGTAATGAGCGACTTCCGCGACATGTCGTGTAGAGGGTACTTCATTTATTTCTCACACTGGCACAACACAGGCCAACCTTATTCTTCTCACTCTGAGATATTAACGTCTCTACTGGCTACACACACAGCAGATCACTCGGCGTGGTTCCACCGCCCTCACTCGGCTACGCCGCTGTCTGGCGGCGTGACGAGGATGGCGATGGAATCCCCGAAGGAGATCTTCCACGTGGCCGGACGACGGAGAGAGATGATGGCGAGCAGCGATGCAGTCCGGACCCAAGAATACACACACAAACCCCGAGCGCCGGGTCCACTCGCCCTTATATCTCCCCAGGCGTGGCTCGGCCCCGCCTGGCTAGGCCCTGCCTCCGGCCACGCCCTTATGTGGAACTTTCGAGCAGGTTCCCAGAGCATCTCGGCCAACTCCATATTTCTTTTGCCACAGATACCTCTCCCTCTCCGATTGGATGTTATTTTAACTGTGCCCGTACCCATGCTTCTTTTTCCCAGCCAGCAGGTGTCATCATGTCATTACAAATGTACACCCTGGTTATTCCTCACCGAAATGGCAGGGCAGATGTGCAATTCTAACAGCCATACTCTCTTATCTTGCTCTTAAGTTAAGTGTACAAATTGTTATGATACGCAGCCAGACAAGTCATAATTCAGATTACATTGTATTACTTTGGTAATTTCATGGACACAGACTCTTGTAAAGCATTAAAAGATTTGTGTGTGCCTTTTTCCTCATTGTTTCTTCATTGTGTATTGCACTTGGGAACAAAGCTAATTAATATTATATTCCACATGGCAGCCACATCTCACATTGTGGAACAAACTCATCAAGATATTTGTCGGCTTTCACCACAGATCTTTCTAACCATGCAGGCACACAGGTGATTTGCTCTGTGCACAGTTACAGTAGCTCTGGCGTCACCATTGAATAGTTTTCTCCGTGATGACCTTCGGTATCATCACCACTTCACCACTGGAAATTAAGAGGTTGGAAAACGGCCAATGCTCTAGGTATCAGTACATCCCTTAATCCTCGACTTTCTACTGCAAGACTGCAGCTGATGCAGTTGAAACCCAACTTCCAAGGTCTGTTTCCAATCCAGCGTTCAGTTTTCCCAGGGTCCGAGTAATCCTGAATTGGGCACTGACCCTTAGAGTTACGCTGGGGAAAATCAAGTGCAAAACTCTATAACAGCGGCAACATTACGCCGTATTCAAGTTCGCTTGTCACGTTGCTAAACCTCGCGCGTACAATAGGATGACAGGCTTCATAATAAATAAATGCTGCAAAGGCTGTTGATCGTGGCAAATGACAACGGTGACAGCTACTACAGCTTTAATTACATCACAGCAGTTGCACGACTGATGTGAACAGGAGCGTCGCTCAAAAACAAGTGGAAAACGGCCTATTGTCCTTTTTTACAGTGCTTGTTGATGAGGCTAAGGCCATCAACGTTTATTGTACACGAACATCTGGTTGTATCTTAGAAGCTCATGACGAATATCCAGCATTGCTGCATTGGTTCAAAGACCGCAGGCATAGTATTATCCATCTCTGAGCTGCCCAGCCACCTTCAAGTCCAGGGATCTTTGAAGTCTACGTGCCAATGGGATGACAGGCTTCGCATTTTCCCCAGGGGCAGAAGCGCTTGTAACGCCGTTCCCACAGCTATGAGCCAAATTCTGGGATTTTCCAGCTGAACCCATGACCTTTGAAACGTGGGTGTGTTGCTCAAGAAATGTGGAGGCTGCGAGGGATTCTGTCCCTCAGCCCTTCACCTCAGCCTTTGTGTAGTTGCAATATGCACACATCCCGACTGTACTTATTATGCATTCATTGGTGACGTTATGTATTTTAAACACAATCTGGGAATACGTGCCGTAATTAAAAATAGTACACAAGTACAACATATGCAACAAGTTAAACTCTTGGTACAGATTCTATTTATCACAAGTTTTTTTTTTAAGTCCCCTATTAAAGCCTCCCTAAAGACTTTCCAAAGGAATGTTTTAAGATTACACAGGATATGACTATGAAGGTTTCCCAGACTCTCCTAAAGAATATTGTGTTTGTCAATGACCGTTTTCGCATTATTCTACAATAGCCCTACTTAAATTAATTACCGTAACGGCACCGAGTCCACGGTTGTTTGCATTCAAGTTGATGGGATTTCTGCAATGGCCAAATAAATTCCCATGAAATTGAATTGCCTACCGTGACATCTGCTAGCCTGAGCAGTCCCGCCAGCCTTCAGTCAGTATTCGTGCAAGTGTGTGAAGCATCCCTCGCAGCCTCCACATTTCTTGTGTGACGCTACCGTTCTAAAGCCGTTACTTCGCAAATGTGCCAAGTTGGAGTTAACCGATATTAATGTCACATAAGAGCGTCCCTTTAGAACCAGCACTGGAGATTACAAGAGAACATTCATCACGTCATACATCTCAGAAGACGTTTGTTCTCATAATTGCCATGAATCTGGGTTATTTATTAATTTAACGCAATATTTTTTAAAAATTGGCGTACAGTATTACATTTTTTTCTGCTCACAAAAAATCCTTTCCTGTAATTATATCCGAGGTTGTGCACATTGGTTTGCTTGGAAATGCAAACAATGGCTAATGTCACTATGCCATAAATTTGTGGCTTGGTCGAGCTTGGTAAAATGTGCGTCACAACGGGGTTTCTTTTTCATTTGTGATGGCAACAAACAATAGCCACAAGCTGCCGAGAAAGATGGGCACCATCTCATGCTCACTTGAGCAAAGAGACGCTCAGACATTTTACACGTAAATGTTGGATAACGAAATGCTTCTATAGGGTAATGAAGACAACAACGTAAACTCCAGCTTCATCACAGTGATGGACATGTCCCTGTATATTTGGAGTTAGCATGTTTTCCCCGTAGTCGAATGGATATTTCTCTGGGTCATGCGGTTTTTCCCCTCCACATTTAGAAACACGCATTGAGAATATTTGGCTGCTATAAATTTCCACGTAATAAGCCACTTTGTTGAGCTGTAATTTGTAGCCAGGTTCGCTTCTAAAAAGGAGCTTTATAGCTCAGTGGGCTTTACCTGGTAAAAGAAAAAAATATATTTCTAATTTTAGAACCCAGTGAGTACTAAAGTCAGGCCAAAAGATGAGCATAAATGCTAACGACGATGGAGGTATTTAACAAAACGGAAGAGGCAGCTTTAATGTGGAATAAACTAGAATAGGGGTTGCATATTTACAAAATAATTAATGTCTAATTTCTACAGCTATCCATATTTACTTGATTTTTGTGTTCAGTTTGTTGTCCTTCCCCCGATTAGCACGGTTGGCTACGTCCGGTGCGAAATAAATTCAATATATAGCCTTCATACATTACTTATCATATTTCCTGGCAACATTCGCAGCTAAAATATACAAGAGCGAACGGGATTTAAATCCATTTGCAGTTTCTAAGAAATGCACTAACTGCACAGTTTCACGTGGTTGTTATCTGCTTCTATGCATTGCAAGGAATGTGTTTCTGCTGTTTACGATATCTGCATATTCCCAGAGATGCACATTATTTAAGCTGGGTTGTCGAAGCCCCTGGTGTAATGTCTCTATCAGGAAAGTGAACCGTGTTGACGTGTATTTTTGCACATGTTAAAGCCCTGGTGTATGAACTCTGCTTGGTTGGTCTCTACGCAGGTGTTTATAAAGTGAGAGAGCAGCTTCTCGGGAGCTTCCTGCCAGCCGAATACTCAAAGCAAGAACAGAGCATGCATTTACACTGGTTACACATTCATAGTGTGTGAGTGTTTTACTTATACGGCTAACATAACAAACGTTGACATCGATATGCAGTTGCATTGCTCTTAGCTGCACGGCATTATCAGTGGTGGTGGAAAGGTAGTGCAGTGGTTAGAAGACTTCCCTATGAACCCGGATATCTGAGTTCAAATCTTGGGCATGGTTGACATCTGTGGCAAATTAAACCTTCACCATCCCATCACGGCAAGCATGGTGAAGTATGGTCAAACAACTCCATTACTGATGCAGCATGGGGAGGCCTTCATCTAGCAGTGGATGGACAAAAAGTTAAGGGGTACCGGGGTGGCAAGATGTTATCTCCCTGGCCTGGTATACTGGAGATCGTGACGCCTGTATAGTCGGAGTTTGCATGTTATCGCCGTGGTAGTGTGGATTTTTAGCCGGTCCTCGAGTTTTTTTCCTCCACAATTTAGAACCATGCGTTTAGAGTATTTGGCTGCTATACATTTCCACATGATAAGCCACTTTGTTGAGCTATAATTTGTGGCCAATCGCTTCTGAAAAAGAGCAATATAGATCAGTGGGTCTTGGCTATTAAAATAAAAAAATGTTTTATATCTAGTGGTATTAATAATTATTGTGAGTGATGGCATACTTATGAGAAATAATCATCTCTAATCCCCGTTTCCTGCAAAAGAAAAACTACTTCCTACAATATGAAAACATTGTAGAGTTCTCACAGATATTGGTTAGATTAATTGACACCCACAAGTCACCCTGTTTAACAAGTATCACAAAAAGGGCACCGGTGTGCATTTTATCACTGCATTTTTACATTTTATGGTTTTTCGTTGGGTCGAGTAAATTACGACACTGGCCCTTTTTTATTCCTGGAATTCCTCCTTCCTTGCTGCATAGCTGCAAAATTCCTGCCTCAAAAAACGGGCCAATCAGTTTAAGTGGAGGAGTCCCGGCTCACGGGTCGTGAAAATTGGACACGCGGGTTGGGTTCATGACCAACAGAAGCAACGGGAGGCGAGGTTGAGCGTGCTCTTTGCGCGTCACTCATCCCTCCTCCGAGGGAAACGTCAAGCCTGGCTGGCAGAGCCTGTCCTCGCAGGAAGACAAGGGCCCAGTGTGCAAGCCATTTCCTCTCCATCTCACGCCAAGAGCGGCGGAGCCACGGAACGCGGCGCGCAGCTTCACCAGAGGGACGGCAACTTCCCTCCCGCCCCGTAGCGCCCTGCGCTCCCCCTTCTCCGCCAGCTCCGTGTTCTTTCACAGCAGCGGACGCTCTTTCGTGCTGCGCAGGAAGAGATGCCGCGCTGAAAACGACCAGAAACTAAGATATCGAGGGATTCATTTGGCGGAGGTGAGGTTTTTTACATTATAATTATATGTTCTTTTGTCGAACACGCGTAGGAAATATGCAAAGAATGTGAGAGTTTGGCTCCTGTGATATCGGGGAAGTGGCTTGGAATAGTTTACACAGCTGGATTTGTTCCCATAAAAACATCCTTGATGGCTTGGAACGCTCCACTGGGTTCTTGCGGGTGACCTCTCGAGTAAGTGCATCCACGGCATTCGCCAGTCTGCGTAAACATGGACGCAGCGTTGGGTGATTCGTATTGCCGGTGGCATACATGCTGCTTGCCTTCAGGGTTTGTAGTAAAAAAAAACTTTCGTCTTGTTACTTAAACAACTAAACCGATGATCACACTTTTACGCATTGGCTGTTTTATTTTTGATGTTTAAAAAGCTTTACGTGCTCTCCATTACAGAATTTGAAATGCGTAGCTCATGTTGAGGATGTCCGACTCGTTCCGTTTGAGTAAATATTTAATACGCATCTGCATTGCGCGCACGCACTTAGCAAGCACAGTCTCGCTTTATTTCTTACTTTAATGACTTTAAAGTTCATAAAGACAACTTTTTAAAAATAGTTTACACATTTTATACGGCCGTTTCAGTTGATGACTTCTCTATAAAACGTTATGCTAGTAGTGTATAGTTGCATTAGCTTGTACACTGGACTCTCAGTCAACATTCGTTTAATGCCCAACCTGGTGGTTCAATCCTTGGACGAATTGCTTCATACAATATAATTTTCGTTGTTCCATGATAACACTGCTACAAAGCCAGCTGTTGATCCACTTATGGTAAGGTGCAATGTGGGTACCTCCACCTAACAATTTGTCCAGCTAGCACTGGGGTCGGCAACCTGCGGCTGCTTCATATTCAGGGGGCATCTGAGAAAAAGAGCCTTATAGCTCATCGGATTCCTCCAGTATAAAGACATATTCATTGCAGCTCTTTAAATATTGAGTTTATTTGACCGAATTCTAACAAAATGGCTCGACTTGTTATGTTGGTTGCCGACTCCTGGACTCGCACATAAGTTGAGAAAAACTCTCCCTGAATAAATATAGTGGTCTCATTCTGTATGTTTACATTAGCTTTATTAAGGGGTTATTTTGCGGAGGCAGGCATTGGAGTGGTTTTATGTCGGTCCGGTGACCAAGGTGAAGACCTCAGGCCAGATGGTGGGAGACTGTTAGGGCAGATCTTAGGGGGCCACGGTGGCAAGATGTTAACTGCCTTGCCTGGTATACAGGAGGCCGTGAGTTCGATCCCAACCCTGACGCCTGCTGTATATTTGGAGTTTGCATGTTATTCCCCGTGGTCGCGTGGATTTTTCTCCGGGGGTCCTCCGGTTTTTCCCTCCAAATTTAGAATGCGAGGTGTGGTGGCATCTACAGCGTTGGCCGTGACGACATCGCGACATTGATCTGTTGCTGCAACATAACAATGGTGCTGGACATGCTTTTCAAGTAATTACGTTTTTGAATCTAATTCTGTTCGTGCAGAATTTGGGGATGTAAAAAAAAACAATATTGAGGAGCAGAGGGAGGGAGGCGGTGGTGGTAGTGCGAGGAGAAGAGGAGTGGCTAATCCTCAATAGTTCTTCCACGTGTATGTGTGCGCCCACTGGCCTCTGCCTCGGATAGCTTTATCACGCTGAAAGGTCCAACGAAGCCCATTTTTCAAAGCCCCTATCACTGTCAGGTGATTCTGACTCATGACGTTTCCCAACTCCGGTCATCGTCGTCAGCCATGATAAATCCACTGCTGTGTGAAATCGTACCCAAGTTTGTCGCCATCTTTCACGGTCCTGTGAAGTTACGATCCATCTCGTAAACTGCACATGAGCTGGTTGTATAAGGAGAACATCAACTGTGGTTGTGATGGTGGAATATATGTTATTCTTCAGGAGTGATTGAGGAGGAACACAGTTTTCACTCAGAAGAATAGAATAGTCTAATAAACAACATGGGAGGATGCAGGCTAAGTTGAAATAGCCAAAGTAAGAGGTTCGAGTTAGACTGGCTAACTATCGCATTGAATATAGGCAGAGCCAGGCAGAGGAAATTGAAGATTCTAGCATAAAGAGGGACATAAATAGATAGATTTTTACAGTCAGTTCACTTCGTGGTAAGAGGGATTGTAATAATACAGTGTATGTGTTTCGAGCAAATTAATGCCCTCAGATCCCATGGTGGAAATTTCATATTTCCATGGCAGAGGCCAACCTCTCCATACGAGCAAATTTGCCCTCCCACAAACACACATAAATCGACATAGAAACGTATTTTCAGCATTAACATACGTCACTGTACTACTCAATTACTAGGGTGCACCTTATTGTTGGTCAGAGTCAAGATGCACAATATTCATTTTTTGTTCGTCTCCCTACATTGAGCTGAGAGCCTTTTCAGAGATCAGGGCCCCGAATGTGGCGGCAGCAGCAGGAGGAGCAGCAGCAACAGGATTAAGGGGATAATTTTTTGTTACAGACTGGTGACCACAGTTTTTGCACACAAATCTCCAGACGTTCACTGCTCCTTGTTGCAATATAGTGTACAGCGTTTATGAATTGCAGTCGTTTTTTCGCGTCGTATTTGGTGGGTTTTTAAAAAAAAAATTCCTTAGGTGTCCAAGAAACATTACCGCATTAAAGTTAGGGCAAAACTTCAGCATTAGGTGCAACGACGAACTGGCATTGTAAACAACTATTGAAAGGAGACACGGTAGGGTAGTGAAGATATGGATTATTGCCTTCCCTGCATGAGATATGACCAGTAACGGATTAGATAATGCTTATTTTAAGATTTTAGTGCTATTGGGATATATGTTTTATTATCACACACACGGTAATTTGCTGTCCCCATTCACTTCCGTAAGTCTCCAAACAATCATAAAAAAATCCTCGCAAGTCTTCATTATTTTATGCAATTGCACTGTTTAACATTTTTCTGCTTAATTAACAAAGAAAGGCAACATGTGAACAATCTGCATGCTCCTGAGGTGAAACATATACGTTGTTAATGTTATTCGTTTATATTGTTATCATGTACATTGCATTACTGTAGAGTGGTCTCAGACCACAAATATGGAATTACTGTTTATAGCTGCATGTTCCTGGATTTCCATCTAAAGCATGATTAGGGAGCACAACTGGAGATGCATATGCAATTGTAGTGTTAATGATTGCACCGTAAATCTAAGTTGTATTATTGTACTGAAGCCCCCTTTTAATGGCTTGCCACGTTACGTTTAGATATACATTATTATTATTATACCGTGTCACTTTATTTGCTCACAGTTGCTGGACCTGAAATGGAAAACGGCAATAACAGCAAACAAAGTCTCAAGGATTATGAATTCGAGGCTTCTCAGCTCGGCTACCTGCTGGAGAATCTCTCCAATATGACGCAAAGCGCTGGTAAGTATGAGTTTTTCTTAAATGATAGCTTTGTGCAATGAATCGTACCCAAGCCCATATACTTTTCTTCTTGGTTCTTTCGGTAAAGTCACGTAGAAGGGAAGTAATAAAATAATAAAAATAAAACGTAATAAAATTATTCTCACGACGTTTCGGCCACAACGCAAGCAGCCGTCCTCAGGTGAAAACCAGGTCCGTCGAGGCGACAGAGTCTGAATGAAACAGCACACGAGCTTGGAGCATATATATATATAAGCTGGGCGCCTTGACAAAGGAATTTGCATATCAAGAGGAATTTAATTAAAAGGAGACCTGATGGTTCAATGAGCCACTCTGTCTACAGGAAAGCCACCCATACGGATGCTTACCTAAAACCGGATTCCCACCACCATCCATCCCCAGAAGAATTCCCTCATCAAGACTCTATACCATAGAGCCCAATGCATTTCCGACCAGGAACACATTGGCAGTGAACTTAAACACGTACGCCAAGCTCTTAAGGCTAATGGTTACTCCGACTACACAATCCGCAAGGCCATCACTCCAACCATCAAGAAGGATCCTGTTGAGGAGCCTTTCAAGACCATCACCTTACCCTACATTGCTGGGGTCACAAAAAAAAATCTCCAAAATCCTGATTAAACACAAGATGAAGGTCCGATTCAACACAGTACATAAAATCCGTGATCTGGTCCCGTCTGTAAAAGACGTGGTTCCAGACATACAGTACCCTGGCGTCTACAAACTAAGTTGCCTCTGTGGTAGCAGTTACATTGGAGAAACCAAACGACATGTCTCGGACCGCATCCGTGAACATAAAGCAGACCTGAAACACGGTAGGACAAACACCTCAGCCGTGACAGATCACTGTTACAATTCAGTGGGCTCACATGACATTGACTTCTCCAAGACAGAGGTTCTCTGCAAGCCATCTGGCTATCATGAGAGATTCGTTCATGAGGCGATCCACATATACATATACAAACACAGAGACAATTTCAACCGAGAAGATGGATTCTGGCTTAGAAATCATTGGAAGGACGTAATAAACCATTTCGGATCTTAACTGATTGTGTTCACGTTTACGGTGACTTTCAGACCGCGTTCCACTCACTGGCATGGTGCAGTGTGCAGAGTAATGTATGGTGTCGTAATTGTATGGTAAATATATAGCAGTGTGATACACATTAGGGTGGGTAGAATAATACATAGTGTTATATTAAAATTGATAAGGCAGCAACTGCAGCAGCAGCAGCAACTGCAGCAGCAGCAACTGCAGCAGCAGCAGCAACTGCAGCAGCAGCAGAAACTGCAGCAGCAGCAACTGCAGCAGCAGCAACTGCAGCTCCCTTTGATGCTGTTAATCCTGCATAATGCACATGCATATGTAGTACTAATCACATTCCTGCATTTCCCATAAATATGCTAAATTCCTCTTGATATGCAAATTCCTTTGTCAAGGCGCCCAGCTTATATATATACTAGCTGTACTACCCGGCTTCGCCCGGGACTTGTATCTACCACGGCCGGCCGCCTTTGTCTCCCCAGTGGCGATGTTAATACGCTACAGTAGTTAAGTTACTCATCTGAGGCAGAGTCGACCTAGGGGAGGTTCAAATAATCGTCACCGCTGGTGGCCGTGAGCGGGAATCGAACTGGGTTTGCCGGGTTGGTAGCGCAGCGTAGCGTTAAGCACTACACCCACCGCTCCTCACACACCACACACGCACAGACACACACACAGACACACGCAGACACACACAGACAGACACAGACAGACACACACACACATACAGACACAGACAGCACGCTAAGCACTACACTACCGTTCCCCCTACACAACACACGCGCGCGCGTCCATAGGTACACATACACGCGCTTGCTGCAGACACACACGACTTTCAGGGTGCATACGGCAGTAAACGACTGAAATAATAAAGCGGCAATGCTGTGTAAGGAACGCCTTAGACCCGCATTATACATTTGTGTAATGCGAGCGTAAACACACAAACACACACAAACACATACACAATACACACACACATACATGCAGACACACAGACAGACACATAACACACATACATACACACACATACAAACACAGAAACACATACACACACATACATAGACACACACATACATACACACGAACACATCCACAGACGTACATACACACATACATACAGGCACGCAGACATACACATAAACACATACAAAAAAACCCACATACATACACACACACATACATACACACAAACACATGCACACACATACATACACACATGCATACAGACACACAGACATACACATAAACACATACACACATACACATGACCCGGCTTCGCCCGGGACTTGGATCCACCACGGCGGCAAAACCGACATACATACACACACAGACATACACACAAACACATACACACACATACATACACACATGCATACAGACACACAGACATACACATAAACACATACACATGACCCGGCTTCGCCCGGGACTTGGATCCACCACGGCGGCAAAACCGACATACATACACACACAGACATACACACAAACACATACACACACATACAAACACACATGCATACAGACACACAGACATACACATAAACACATACACATGACCCGGCTTCGCCTGGGACTTGGATCTACCACGCCCAGCCGCCTTTGTCTCCCAAGTGCCGATGTTAATACGCCACACCAGTTACTCGTTTGAGGCTGAGTGGACCTAGGGGAGGTTCAAATAATCGTCACCGGTGGTGGCCGTGAGCGGGAATGGAACTGGGTTCGCCGGGTTGGTAGCGCAGCGTAGCGTTAAGCACTACACCCACCGCTCCTCACACACCACACACGCACAGACACACACACAGACACACGCAGACACACACAGACAGACACAGACAGACACACACACACATACAGACACAGACAGCACGCTAAGCACTACACTACCGTTCCCCACACACCACACACGCACACACACAGACACACACACAGACACACGCAGACACACACAGACAGACACAGACAGACACACACACACATACAGACACAGACAGCACGCTAAGCACTACACTACCGTTCCCCCTACACAACACACGCGCGCGCGTCCATAGGTACACATACACGCGCTTGCTGCAGACACACACGACTTTCAGGGTGCGTAAGGCAGTAAACGACTGAAATAATAAAGCGGCAATGCTGTGCGAGGAACGCCTTAGACCAGCAACACATTTGTGTAATGCGAGCGTAAACACACAAACACATACAAACACATACACACACATACACACAAACACATACACACAGACATACACATACACACAAACACACACATACATGCACACAAACACATACACAATACACACACACATACATGCAGACACAGACAGACACATAACACACATACATACACACACATACATACACAAAAACACATACACACACATACATAGACACACACATACATACACACAAACACATGCACACACGTACATACACACATACATAGAGACACGCAGACATACACATAAAGACATAAAAAAAACCCACATACATACACACACACATACACACAAACACATACATACACATACATACACACATACATAGAGACACACAGACATACACATAAACACAAACACACATACACATGACCCGGCTTCGCCCGGGACTTGGATCCACGATGCCCCGCCGCCTTTGTCTCCCCAGTGACGATGTTCACACACGACAGCAGTTACGCGTTTGAGGCTGAGTGGACCTAGGGGAGGGCCAGGTCCGTTTCAAATAATCGTCAGCGGTGGTGGGCGTGAGTTGGAATCGAACTGGGGTCGCTCAAGCAGCTTAATGACTGTTTGTACAAAGAACATATAAAGAATCGATTATAATAACCAGGCTACAGTCCACATTATAGACTGCCAGTACACGCAGTCAGCTTCATAAGCAGGCTAGAGTGTACATGATAGAGTGCCAGTACGCTCACCGAGCTTAATAAGCAGGCTACAGTGTACATGATAGACTGGCAGTACGCTCACCCAGCTTAATGAGTATTTGTACAGTGAACATTAAAGTAATCGATTGTTGGCGCGTTGGGTTTAAAAGTAATATTAATAGCACACATTGTGGTGGGGGTGTAGTGAAGAGTAGGAAAAACTTTGATGAATTTACCTCAGAGTGGCGTGGTGGGTGTCGAGGCCTAGTAGCGTGCAAAGCCTGCGGCCTCGCCTAAAATTGTCGGCTTGGAAGAGGCAGGGTACGGGTGGCGTTCCTTCCCCCCCCCTCAGCGCTCCAACAATACTGTGTAATGGCTATTATTTAATTAAATACGGAGCTTATGAAAGTGGCGAAGGCGTGGCTAGCCGTTGGCAGGGGCAACCGCCGTCCAATGAAACTGCAGCCCTTGGCGAAGGCGTCGCTAGCCGTTGCCAGGTCCAATGAAAGCGGCGAAGGCGTGGCTAGCCGTTGCCAGGGGCAACCGCCGTCCAATGAAAGTGCGTATGGGCCGAAATACACACACACACACACAGACAGACAGACATGAACGATTTTATATATATAGATTTGCTCCAAGCACGTGTGCTGTTTCATTCAGACTCTGTCGCCTCGACGGACCTGGTTTTCACCTGAGGACGGCTGCTTGCGTTGTGGCCGAAACGTCGTGAGAATAATTTTATTATGTTTTATTTGTATTATTTTATTACTTCCCTTCTACGTGACTTTACCGAAAGAACCAAGAAGATGAATCCCTGCAGTCACGAAAGCTTTAAATCAAAATGATGCATCTAATTTGCATTTGTTCTCTTATCCACATATTCCTCTTTTGTCTCGCAATATGATTCTCTTCATTAATGTCTCCATGCTTCCTTGTATACTGTACATTTCAGCTTTCATTTCGTGTTCTATGTCAGAGTCTATGTTTGTGATTCAGATATCAGGCGGATTCGAGGACCACGTAAATAACGATATCACTATATGCTTATTTTTTATTCATAGGTTAACGATTCATTTTATTTGCTTTATGTTGCATCCTGCCAACCCGAACATGGGGTGGACCCCATTGAGAGACTATCCTGCTTTTGTGTAAGACAAAGTTTGGATGTAATTGCAATTGAAAACGAATTTCTTGAGAACTGCTTCTTGTGCTTAGTTTGTTGTCCTTCCCCCACACCTTCGATCAGCATGGTTGGCTACGTACGGTGCGAAGGAAGTTCAACATACACATATAAAACCCCGAGGTTGTAGCGTGTTCTAATGGTGATGGGGTGTGGCGTCGTGCCTAGGTCTGGATGGAACATGGAAATCGAGACATCAGTAGTTTCATGAAACGTTACCATCACCGGGGACACCAGAATTGGGAAGAATATGTTCCTAAGCTGGGGTGATCTTTGCGCAACATGCAAAAGGCTCCCGCTGAAGGCAGTAGCTTGCTCAGAAAACTATGGACTCTTAGACCCACTGGTCCACCAGGAAGGTAGGAAGGACATCTTGGTTTGGGCCTTTGGGAGTTTCTCCAATTATGCATTTTAGAGGTGATATCCCCAAAATTCAAACCCTAGCCTTACACGTTATGTTCGAATTTTTTTTTTCTGACCTCGAGGGCCCAGGGTAAACTCCCAGCAGATTCACATGTGCTTTTTTCAAGAAATGTGTTCTTGGTTAGTGACCATAACATCGTATATTCAAGAATATACAAACGCTAAATTCTGAATCATTACGATGAAGGTTAAATCACAGCATTTAACCTTCAACTGTGTCAAGGTTATAGGAGCAGACATTTCCGCTTCCTTCATGCAAATACTTGGTTCTGTCATTATTTTTTATGGCAACAGAAAAACCCTAACAGCCCACATCCTGTTCACAGTGATGGAGTCAGAGCAGAGGCTCCCTGAGCCATGCTGGGACTTCAGGAAACCAGAGAGCCAAATACACAGGCAGGCCGAGCAAGCAAACCTGGAAAAACAAAAGGCCGAGTCAACGACACGGCTGTGGCCTACTCAGCTGGGCTCTCCGTGGGATGCGCCCTCTGCCTCAGCTCTGCATACCTTCCCCAGGTAAGATGTCTGTGCACGACGGGGTACAGGAAACAATACCATCCCCTCTGAAACCACAACACCGTGCAGGAGGCATGTCGGGCAAGTTACCAATAAAGGCTTTGTAATGGTCACCCAGATGTCAGTGAAAAAGAGAGCAACCTAAACCCACATGGTGGAATACTGCAAGAGTGGACCTTGAGGGTCGGGCAACAACCATAAAACAGTTTTAGAACCTCGTAGAAGGTATGAAATGTTGGATAAGTGCGTTGACATCGGAAGCTTTGGATCTCTTGACATTTTTCTCAACGTGGTGGCTCACTCTCCCCACTAACGTGCTTTTCCCGCACAGATCGCGACCTCTGCTGTGCGAATCGAGCATGGGGCGGCCCCGGGCGGCCAGCTGTGGCTGCTCGCTCAACCGCAGGGCCGCCCCACCGACCCGGCCGGGGCCCGTGCCGCACGGCACCCTGCGCAGGGCCCTCCAGGCCGAGGAGGTGACCACCACTGCTCATTTTAAAGTGCCCTGGAAAGGGCGCTATATAAATCCGAATTAGAATAGAATGATTGCGGCCGCACAGGAGTCAGCTCACTTCAGGAAACATGAGTATGTGGGGGCCGACGTCCACCCCACCGCCCTCGCCGGGCAGGTGGGGTGCGACGTCCGCCCTTTCCACTCCCGTCTCCACTCACTCCTCCACCGCGTCGATTGGCTCCCGCCGGGCCCCCGCCGGGCCCCCGCCGACCGGGTGATTGGTCCCCCCGCGCTAATGCCCTCTCTGAGAGACATGAAAAAACTATTGGCCTGCCGCCGTACAGAGTTAGTCCTCACTCGCACACACACCAACACTCACGCCAATGCGGCACACACCTGTACGACCGCACCCACACCTGCGAACGGTTTCCTCTTAACACACACTACAGCTAACGCTAGCGTCTACGCGAACACGCGTGCGCGCCTGCGGGTGGTTATATCCAAATCCGCGTCCGCACAAAGACTAGCACTACGGCGGTGGCGCGAACACGCGCGTGCCGGTGGGTAGTTATACGCTACCCGGCACCCACACTAAGACTCACACCTACACACACAACAGTTAACGCTACAGCAGCTGCGTGAACGCGCACGCACCTCCAGGCGATTATCTCAACGAGCGCTCGTGCTGCGGCTCTGCCCTCACTATTGCCACGTGTCCGCCCACGCAGCAGCTCTACACATAAATCACTCACACCACACCGAGGCTCTGTGCTAACGTTAATTCACGGCGCAAATCCCTGCACTGCCCGGAGGTAATTTTCTGCGAGCAGAACCTACCCTACTACTATCCAATTCCTCAAACACTCACACACTCTATCACGTACCTCGCAGCTGTACTCACGGCATCGCATGGACGCTGTGATAGTTGGAGGGAGGATGACGAAAAAACCTTGCTTATCACTGCCTCGTAGCAGCACTCGCTGGCATCGCACGGATGCTGTGAGCAGCTTGAGGCAGGCCGCAGGGAGTCGGTCTTAGCGGCCGAGAGGTTGGAGAGGAGAACTGACTTGAACCGTTTCGGGTTCCTTTTTTTATGCCCCTTGATTTCGAAAAAACCCATCCGGGGTTACATTATCCTGCGCAGCCAATCGTGCGCCTACCTGTGATTTTCAAAGTTTTTCTGTTCTTACATGGAGCATTACATTATATTCTTTTTTGTCCCATTGTCTTTGCGCCCATACCCATTAATCCCTGACTCAGCCGGTTTAATCTGGGAGGGCGTGCTGACTGGCGTATACACACCCGGTCAGTGTGTACTTGGTCGGAGACGCTAGATTCCCCCCCCCCACCCTCATTGTCTGGTCTGCTCGCTTAATATTTCACCCCAGCCCTTTCCCCAATGTCGTGCGTGACTCATTGTGGCTGGCCCGGTGAACCTTGGTGCGCCCATACAATTTTAAGCCAATTTAGGGGCGCCACAATCTTATTTGTCCTGGGAGGGTTGGCCAATTTTCTGGCACTGGGAAAGCACGGGACTTCCCACCTAGGGGCCCTTCGGATGAAAACCCGTTGTGTCAGGCGATCCCCCACTGGGACACTACGTGTGTGTGTGCTGCGTGCGTGCGTGTGCTCAGGCGGAGGGGTAGGGGAGAATCGCAGCACTTGCGGAGTTGCTCCGCGGTCGGGGCACCACAAGTATATGTACCGCTCATGTCAGTCCAACTCCACTGCTATATGGGGATCTCTCCGTACCAACAATCTTGGTACGGTACCAACAACTCATGCTTGTTGGTGCCTTTGAAATCTTATGATGTGTCTCTTGTCAAATAAAATTTGGTCAGGTGGCTAAGAGGTCAGAGCACTTAGTTGGAAATCCTGGGTTTGAATCCAAGCAGTTGTCAGTAATTAAACATGCTTCTAACATGTAATTGCAGCGAATTGAAGGTCTCAGCCCAATTACTAATGACTGTACTCATACTCTTAGATTTTTTCGGTAAAGTCACGTAGGTAAAAAATAAATGACTGCATACTAATACTAATGACTGCATACTAATGACTGCACATGAAAACCCATACATTGATTTGGTTTGTACTAAATGTGGTTAAATTCCAGCTCTTAGAATAACAAAATGTCAGTTATCCTGTCATGCAATATTTATTGCTCTCTCGGGTAGTTTTGGGTGGGAAATTGCTGTCCCCTACTTTTTGGACCAGAGGTCATGTGAAGAAATCTCAGAGGTATATCTGTGATATCTGCTTGGGTGGGCCGTTCTTTAGCACGGACGATCGCGCTGCTGTGCGAGAGTTCCGAATGGATTCATCACCTCGTGAGGTGACTCCAATAGTACAATTGGGACAAATTTCTTGATGAAGTAAAAACAAAACCAAGTGCAAAGTTTCACCGGGAATGCAGATTCTAGGAGGCTCTCCTGTAATTTAGCACGGTCGGCTACATACGGTGCTAAATAAGTTCAACACACATACGCACATTCACGTAGGGTTGTATGCGTAACGCGACGCCGATCCTTCTGACCTCTGCTGTGCTGCCGTTGGTCTTGTGTAGCGGTGCAACGACTTTGAGGCGGAGAACGCCACGCTGCATGCGGAGAACTCGCGGCTACAGCTGGAGCTGGCCACAGCGCACATCCAGCTGTCGGCGCTGCAGGCACACCTCGAGTCGCTGTGCGACCACACGCGTGAATTCCTGCTCGCCCAGATGGAGACGCTGCACGTGCCTAGGGACGCTCTGGGACGTTGACGCTGATGCGATTCTTCGCTCATCTCCTTTTCCTGTCAGGGGGTCGACTGGTGAATATTTCCCAGCTGAAACACACGTGGTTTAAGGCTCACCGAGAAGAGTCCTGATGGGCACTGTGACGAGGGTAACGGGATATGACGTGAAAAAGGTCGTGTAATGTAATGTTAAAAATAAGCTAGTCCTCATAGTAATCCTAGTCCTATGGGTAGTTTACTATTTTTATTCTTTTTATTTTAACAGTTAAGGCCCACTGAGGTATTAGTTCTTTTTCAGAAGCGACTTGGCCGTAAATAATAGCTCAACGAAGTGGCTTATCATGTGCAAATGTGTAGCAGCCAAATACTGTAAAGTCATGTTTCTAAATGTGGAGGGAAAAACCAGAAGACCGGGAGAAAAATCCACATGACCACGGGTAACCTTGTTATCCATAGCCCTCACCTTAGAAATAACTTCCACCCATAGTCATGACAATGATTGATTGCACGAATGCTGTGAAACTCCCCGTCGGCGTCGAGCAGGAGCCATCCCCTGACTTGCCAGGAAATGGCGGTACAGCAAGTGGACTAATCATCATTTTCTTGGTTTTTTCGGTAAAGTCAATAAAAATTAAAGCATAATAAAATTATGTTTTATTTTTTATTATTTTATTAGTTCCCTTCTACGTGACTTTACCGAAAGAACCAAGAAGATGAATCCCTGCAGTCACGAAAGCTTTAAATCGAAATTTAATCATCATTTATTTCCATATATACAGGGATAATGTTTCCCCCTCACATGCGTGGGTTTTCTCCAGGTGCCCTGGTTCATGGCTCTTGTATAAACACTCACAAATTGTATGACATTTTTTTTATTGGATCCATTGCATATCCGATGGTTACAGGCGAGAGGACACTGGCTGACATCTTCTCAAAATAAAAACGCATTGCAGGACCCTCCTGAAAAAAGAGTCCTACTACTCAGGGTGGTGCTCCTGGACAATTAAACAAAATAAGTAAAGTAACTGCAGCAAAAACACTCGCACTAATTGTACAAACTCAAATTATAACTTTAAAAGCCCAGGCCCCTACCCTAGCCCTATCTTTAAGCCAATCTTTTTCATAGCCATAGCATGAATCATTACCCCAGCAATGAAACTACTATTCTTTGGGTCTTTCCGTAAAGTCACGTAGATAGGTTCAAAGAAAATTACAAAAAACTGAAACTACGACGTTTCGATCGCAACACAAACGGTTGTCTTCAGGAAAAGGGGGATTAGCTTCCAAAGGCAAACTATTTATAAGGGTTTGAAATGGGCGTACCCCAAATGTCAGCAGCCAATGTTAATGAAAGTGGTGGGCAGCCAACCCAACGGTGGTTGGTTTTCCCTCAATCAAAGGGCTGCCAGGTGAAAATTAGCATGTTAATGAGAGATTAGCATGTTAATGGAGAATCACAGAGCCGCAACCGAGGGGTCGGTGTGCGAAGAAGCTGTTTTGGTGTGAATCATGTGAATGCGCAAGTTTGAAATGGGCGTAAAGCACAACTAACATCGGAAGGTGGTAGGATAGGAACATCATAGCCAGTTATGGAGGCGGAAAAGAACACCAAGCAACCATTCTTGGATGTTCTAATCAAAAAGAGACCAGATGGTTCAATGGGACACTCTGTCTACAGGAAAGCCACCCATACGGATGCATATCTAAAACCTGACTCCCACCACCATCCATCTCAGAAGAATTCCCTCATCAAAACTCGATACCATAGAGCTCGATGTATTTACGACTGTCATCACCTAGCCAGTGAACTGGAACATGTACACCAAGCTCTCAGACTCCACAATCCATAAAGCTATCACCCCAACCGTTGAGAAAGAACCATCTGAGGACCCAATCAAAACCATCACCTTGCCATACATAGCAGAGGTCACTCAAGAGATGTCCAAAATCATGTACAAACAAAAGATCCAGGTTCGATTTAACATAGTACGTAAAATTTGTGATCTGATCCCATCTGTGAAGGATGTGTTCCCTGACGAGCATTACTCCAGCGTCTACAAACTAAGTTGTGTCTGCGGCAGTAGTTACATTGGGGATACTAAGCGACATGTCTCGGACCGTGTTCGTGAACATAAGGCAGATCTTAAACACGGTAGGACCAATACCTCGGCCGTGGCTGATGATTGTTTTAATGCGGTGGGCTCACACGAAATTTATTTATCTAAGACGAAGGTACTTTGCAAGCCCACTGGCTATCAACAAAGATTCGTTCATGAAGCCATCCATATATATAGACACAGACACAATTTCAATCGAGAAGATGGGTACAAACTGAGCAATCATTGGAAGGATGTTATCTACCAGTTTAAGTCATAACTGGCTATTGTTGTATATGTTGGTTATCGAAATTTGTTATGTTGTATGCGTGCGTGGGTGAAATTATTATGTTGTATATGTGGGTTATGAATATTCAGTGAAAATAATAATAATTAAATGAAATTTGGCCAAATGTGTAATTATCCAGAAATATGTTAATTTATGTAATTATGCACATTTTAATTATGCCAATTCGAGAGGTAATCGTATTAATTATGCGAGTGGGTGTAATTATGATAATGCAAGTCGTTATGATAACCAGACCCCGCCTCGGTGACGAGGGTGGGTTATCGATCGGAATAAGGCAATTAATCGTATGCAGTTATGCAGGTGTGGTGTAAGTATGCAAGATTAACTTAGATTAACTCGGCATCGTTGTCTAGGTTCGTCTCATTCTCGCTTTAACATTCCCAGAGTGTATATTCGTGGTTATATTTTAGGTCCCCGGTTCACCCCGTTATCGCTTTAACATTTACTGAGTATGTATTAGTGTGTTTATTAAGGTCACCAAGTTCAGATCTCAACGCAGAAGCAGATCTTATGCATAGATTTCAGGAAAGAATCACACAACCACTTCTGTATTGATCAATTTATTACTAATTCAACCTTAACTATGATATAGTATGCGAACTCTCAATCCCGGAACGTCAACACGGCATCAATACAGTATCATCAACGATTGTCTGATTTCACTTTGACAACGGCACATGGATCCCGCATAACGCGATGGTTGTTAGTGAGAGAGAGTCGTTAAAATATGCAAATACTATGCTAAGAAAACCTTAACGTTAATGAATGATTATGCTCAATATTGTTCACGCAGTACCGCACTCCTTATTGATCATACGCAACCCTTATCACGTTGTTAGCACCTTGGGTCACGGGACAGTTGAATATTCTGTAGAGGATGCGAGTACGTGCGGCGATTATGACTGAAAGATACTTGAAAGATTATACGGCGATAAAAAAACACAATCAAAAACAGTTATTATTCTTAAAGGCACCAATCTCAACAGATACATCGGCAGGTTATCTGACAACAGAACGGCTCGGAGTAAGGGCCTGCGACGGTGCTCCTTTTCCGAAGATCGTTATCTTATACCAAGTTTACTAATTGGGGACCAGATCACCTGATAAGGATCCGGTGGGCCACCACTCCCCACGTGAGCGTGGCTCGGCGGAAGGAGGTGCCAAGAATCAGTTCGTATTGATGGATCTGTTGGGAATTTATGCGATTAAGAGTACAGCCCACTAAATATTAAAGATAAAAATTACGAATACTTTATAAACGACGGATGGCCATCACTCGGTCTCGTTGTGATGCCTTCCCAGCCACAGATGGCTTATGGGTTCGAGTGTGTTTGAGTGGTAAGAGTTGTCTTGAATAGTCAGTGTTCGGAGTCGATTCTTTATGTCAAACAGACGCCTGGTGGTCGTGTGGTGAGGGGGCGGTGCGCGTCATACGTATCAGTCGCTCCCCTGTCACCGTGGTGAACTGGTTCGGATGCCCGTTGATACGCTGTCGCAGTTCGGAACCCGGTCGGTAGGTGGCGCCCACAACTCGCTCGCAGCGTGCAGTGTTGTCGTCGACTAGGGTGTGCACTGGAGCCTCGTCGCCAAACCGCGACCCTCACCACTCCGGCGGCAGCAGAGACCTCCGACTCGGCAGAGGTTGACCCACGCAGGCCGAGTTGAGCTGTCAAGCGGGTCTTGCCCGCCTGCAGAGGAGATGGGGAGCCGCTTGAGTCGAGCCCCGAGAGCCGGCTTTGGTAAGCCGATCGAACTCGGCTGAGTCCCAGACGAGCTGAAGATGAGTCGAGCCGACCCGCTGGTCGCACTCGCTCCTGAGCCGACCCTCCCGGTCGAGCTCGCTCCTGAGCCGACCCGCTGGTCGCACCCCCCACGTGAGCCGACCCGCTGGTCGCACTCGCTCCTGAGCCGACCCTCCCGGTCGAGCTCGCTCCTGAGCCGACCCGCTGGTCGCACTCCCCACGTGAGCCGACCCGCTGGTCGCACTAATTTCCAATGCTCAGGATCCTTTCCTTTATGCCGAAAAATCCCCCTGGATCCCGCCCACAAGGCGGGGCTTCTTTCGATTTTTGCTGTGTCAGGATCTGTCCGTAGGCAGGTGTGTCCATGTGTGTGTCCGTACGGTATATTCCGTTGTCACACTCCCTCCATAAAACCCACGAGCAAACAATCAGATGTTACAAATTGCCTCGAAGTCGTCTCTCTGTCTGGGTGCAATATTATCTCTTGTCTGGCCTTCTTCATGAACCCAAAACACAGACGTTACAAATCGTCTCATAGGCGTCTTTGTTCGTGTTGCACAACCTGGAGGGAGGGGCAACACTCTCTCCGACCCGGCGCACAAAGAAATGGTTAAGAAGTTTTAAGTTAACATTTGTCCCTTACTATTTCACAGTTATGATTCTGTATGTAACCTAAGGTCTGTCGTTTCCCATCGTGGTGCTTGACTCAAGTGGAGGTGTTTCCCCGAACGTATACACACTCCTATCCCGCGCTGCGGGGATACAAAGACGGCCGGGATCTCCCTTTCTCTCCGACCCTGGGTTTAACATCGTTTTTTTTTTTATTATGTATTTATATTCGACCTGGTGGTGATTCATCCCGTTATCCTGGCTTTTCCATAAGTTTTACTTTTGTCTTTTCATGCATATGCTTATTATTATTAATTTATTTCCGATATCTTAGGTTAAGGGTAAGTTCTTGATCCTAGGAATTCGTATTCCTTGGTGTCTGCATGGTTATATAAGCGGAATATAGTTTACGGTGAATAGCGTTAACATTGATGTTATGTACGATATTATGTATTGTGATGTCTTTAACTTAACTTGTTTGTCAGGGCTTTACTGACACGAAGTTGCATTCCATAGGCCCGCAGTCTTTGCCCCACCCTATCTCTGCTCGCCGTTGTTATTGCCGTCCAGCTGACGCCGTTAACTCAAGGCCTCATTAATTTCCGTCACTCCTTGTAGGTGAGGGCGGTTGAACCTTGGAGTCAGTTCTGGTTTTTGTCTGCCTGCTTCTTCTTGTGTCCCCTGACCCCGGGAGTTATTATTTCTACTTTTATGGCCTGTCGAAGCCCGACTCGCTGTTGCTGGGCTGGTGTCGTTCCCGGCTTTTTGCTTACGTTTGCAGTTCGCCGTGCTCTTAATTTCCTTCCCTCTTCAACCTTATATCGACTATTCGCTCCTGTCTGGGTGCGATTCAATTTTGACTTAGGAAGGTTCTGATTGTCATATGCTTCGGGTCGAGTTGTATAGAAAGTATTAAAGTATGGAAATAACATTTCATATTGACTTAATGATGGTGATGGTTCAGTAGGCGTAACTTGTGGCCTGGTTTAATTGGAGTGGGTGTGAATATCAATAACTTTAGCCTACCCTGTTGTTAAATTCCGACTTTAACGTTACTTTAATAGCAATACAGAATAATTGAGCTTTTTGTCTTAACTAGGCGAACGCGAACTTCTGGTGACCCCCGCAGCCTTGTTGTTCAGCTGGGTCTGCCTCCTTGAGAGATATACAACACTCTTATTCTCCTCACTGTGGCCATCCAACCTTCTGCTCTGGGAGTGTTATTCTTAATTTCAGGTCAAAGGCCCCCTCACGTTCAGACGTGCAGGGTTGTTTAAATCAGCTCCCTCCCCTGTGCACACAGCCTTGAGCTGACCCACTTATTTTCGTTCCCTCAGCTGCAGGAGGACAAGGTGTACTTCTACCTCCCCCCTGTGTGCACGTGTTCCAACTAGCTCGGAATCCCTAAACACACAATCAGTGATGATTCCTGGCTTTCTGTGGTTGTGATTTAGACAAAGGCGCCTCTGCTTTCTTCCATTGCCTTTGAGTAGACACTGCCCTATTATTTGCCCATGTGCTGAGGTCATAGAATTCGTTTTGACTTCAGTAATATTAACATTCAGTATTGGATTAGCAAATGGGCAATGGTTCATTGATGTAGCTCGCAGCCTGGTCTCCAATTTGAGCGAGCGCGAGGATCGATACTTTAGCCTACTCTGTTGTTGAATTTCGAATTTTGACGTTACTTTAAAACCATGCAGGATGGTTGGGCTTTTTGCCTTAACTATGTCTGGCTGACACTCCCACTGTCTCTGCCGCCTGCACGGGTGACATGTGCCCGTTCATCAGGCCTTATCTTTCCTTGAAGCAAGGTTGCAAATTCTGCTATCCTAGCCCTCCTCCAGTTCATTACTTAACAACACCTGGTGTTTTGCAGTTTGCTGCGCTTTGGTGTGTTTCAAAAAAAAAACAAGTAAAAAGATAATATATAAAAATCATCAAATATTATTAATCTCAATTTTGGAAGAAGGGTTAGTATACAACATTCCGCCCTTTTAAAAATGACCAGTGGTCAAATGGCCACGGGTTATTTTAAAAAAAAATGTATACCCTTCTTCCATCATGAACCATCGATTGTCCTCAAGTTTTGCTGCTATTCCTTACAACGCGCGCGTACGTGTCACAACTTAACATGGTTATATGTGACAAGAGAGAGAAAAAAAGGAAAAAAAAAATTCTAAAGGAAGGTAAAACGATAAGGGAGGGAAAAATTATTCTATTGACTACGTGTTATAGGAGATATCGTTAAAAAGATAGTTTCTACGGTTATTCTTGGGTGGCATCATCAGGCCTTGGCTCTATCCCTGTTCCTGGGCTTGAATGGTAGGTGGCTTGTCCCTGCGATTAGTCTTTTAAGTTCGGCATTCATTTTGGCCACATGGTATGTTAAGGTTAGAATAGCCAGGACTAGTATGATCATCCCTGTTGCCCCTGTGATTCCCATCCCCATCTGTTGATTTCGCTGATATCCAGCCTCTTCGGTCGCCCAAGTAAGATCTGTTATGTTAATCTCTGATTCGCTGAGGGATAATTTCACCATATGGAATTCTTTACTGTTCAACAAGTTGGACACATGTTTGTGTATGTCTTCCCCCATTTTTGGCCAGTAGGCCACCTGTCGCAGCATCTGTCCCGTATTCACCTCGCATCGGTGGCCGCTGCACGGTTCATTGTGGGCGTGTTGTAACATTATTTCTCGATATTGAGAGGGGACTACCCATCTAGGTCGACCGTCTTTTTCGTTTGTGTATACCAGTAGCCCTTTTCGCATTGAGAACCTTTTGATTTGGCTATGCATGATCTCGAGCTCTTTGTTGTCATTCAAGTTGTCAGTAGTGATTGGTTTTCCTGCTGGATCTTGGATATGATCGGCGAGTGTCTTTAGTGTTTCGTCCTCTTGTTGCATTCTGATCAGGTCTTCGGAAGGCTGGGCACTGTTCAATTGGGCTCTGGTTCCAGCTTCTGCCGGGTTCTTCCCACTTCTTGTGACCAGTCTTATCACGGCGATGTCTTGGTTCGTCGACTCTTGTTGTCCGTCTCTGTCGGTTTGGTCTTCTAGCTTCCACGGGGTGCCTTCCAGGCTTCCCACTTTTGCTATGGCATCTGCTTGGTCGTTCCCAGTTTTCTCTTGACCAGGTATCTTGGAGTGCCCTTTGACTTTCTTCCAAAATATCTTCATATCCTTGTTCTGAACCATCTTATCTATGGCCTCGAATAGTTCTCGATGGTGAATTGGTTTATTCCTATGGTTCTTCATCTCGTTTTTTTTCCATATGGGTAGGTGGTGCAGGAAGCTGTGCTGTACGTAGTTGGAATCAGTGCACACCACCATGGTCCGTATTTGGTTATCGGATGCCATTTGGACAGCGATGTGTACCCCGACCAACTCTGCATACTGGTTTGACTTTGGTCCCAGCTGAAATCCCTCTTGAATCCCTGTGAGTGGGCCAGTTTCCCAAATGACTCCTGACCCAGCGTGAAGCTTGTTCTCCTTCATCTTGGAGCATCCATCGATGTATACCACTGGTAGGTCGGCACATGTCTCCTTCCTGAAGGGCAGGTACCTGTTGTCCTCCGGAGGTATCTTTCCGTCCTCTGCTTCTATGCTGTCAAAGGTACAATCATGTAAATCGGCAAGACCTTGGGCCATTGGACTTTTCTTGTTTTTTGCGTATTTCACTGTGATTGGTAGGCCTTGGAGTGTCAGTGTCCAGCTGGCTATTCGGCTGCTGGTTATGCGGCCCTCTCGAATCTTCTTACTGTTGAGGTATGCCAAGGATTCATGATTCGTTTCCAGGATGATCTTCTCTCCGTTCAACAAGTTCCGAAAATGCTGTATGGCCCAGATGTTTCCAAATATCGCCTTCTCACACTCGGAGAACTTCATCTCCACTCCCCGGAGGGCTTTGCTGGCATAGGCAATAACTCGTTTCTCTGCTTCCTGTCTCTGGTACAGTACCGAGCTGATACTATGATCTGAGTATGCGGTCTCCAGGTAGTATTCTTTCCCTTTCTCTGGGTATGCTAGGCAGGATGCCTCTGTGATCTGTCGTTTTAATTCTTTTTCTGCGGCTTCCTGTTCCTGTCCCCACTCCCATGGTTCGTCTTTTTGCAGTAGTTTGACTAAGGGTCGAACGATTCCTGCGTAGTCGTCCACGAACTGTCGAAGGTAGTTGCAAATCCCTAAGAAGCTCTGAAGGGTCGTGACTGTGGTGGGCGATTTGAGTGCGAGGAGGGCTTCAAGTCTTTTGGTTTGGGGTAACATTCCCTCAGTGCCGACCTGGAGCCCGAGGTAGTCCACCCTTTTGCGTGCCCACTATCCTTTTTGTATTGAAATCTTTGCGCCTGCTTCCTTTAACTGCTCGAGGGTATGCTGGAGGCTCTCGAGGTGTTCTTCCCATGAGGAGTCCTTGATCAGTATATCGTCGACATAGACGATGGTACCTCGCTCTTTTGCGTCGTCCATTGCCTTGTGTAGGAATATGTTAAAGTCCGCAGGTGAATTTGAGTATCCAAATGGACATCGGTTCCAAGTATACTGTATTCCATTGAATGTAAATGCCAACTTGTATTGATCCGCTTCTTTCACGGGCATGGTCCAGAAGCCATTTGATAGATCCATGGTGGTGAGAATTTTTGCGCCTTTTATTTGGTTGAGATTCTGGTCGATTTCTGCCATTGGCCATCGAGATAGGGGAACCGTTTTGTTGAGTTGCCTATAGTCGATGGTGAGTCGCCACTTGCCTGTGGGTTTCAATACAGGCCAAATCGGTGAGTTGTAGGTTGAGTTGCATTCTCGAATTATATTCTTCTTGAGTAGGTTCTCCAAGGTTTCTTGGATTGATTCGTAGGCAGCCAGTGGAATCTTGTATTGTTTCACATATACCGCTGGCGCTCCTTCCAGTGTGGGAATAGATACCACGTGTAGGCCGGTTTTGCCGCAATCATAGGGGTCTTCTGAGAACAGGAAGTGGTATTTGTGGAGCAGTTGACGAAGCTCATTTCGTTGAGTGTCGTTCTCGAGGGCGTCTGCTGCTTCAATTTGTTGTTCGATTTGTTCTTCTATTATGGAGACTCCTTGTCCTGGGTCTGGGTCCAAGGCCTTCGTGGTTTCGGGCGGCTCGGTTGAAAGTTCCTTTTGCGTTACTATCGGTTGAGTTGCCTTGGCTTCATCCGAGGGTAATACGCTCTTGCCCTTGTGTTCTCCTTCATCAGTTTGCAGTTCGTCGGTTTGGCCTCCAGGGGGCGGTATATACTCCATGAGGGGACGGTCATTTGGTGATACTGACTCTAAGTCGGCTTCCTTTCGGTCTTCTCTCAGTCTGTTAGTCATTAGCTGAGTGATTCGAATTCCTGCTGGGAGCTCGTCTTCGTTCCTGATTGTCGTTGATAGGTCGTCGAGCTCTTGTGTTATCACTTGGATTCCCGTGGAGTCTCTCATAACGTCTTCATCTTCTGAGTCCCTTTGTTGCTCCGGCATTGACTGTGCCCAAATTTGTCGGGATTCAAGGTTCATAATGGGTTTCAGGCGATTCAGTAGTTCTTTCCCAATGATCAGCTCTTTTCCGGGGTTCCGTACGACATATAGGGGATGGTTCATGTTGATTTTGTTGAACGTCAACTTCGTCATAACTTTGCCCAATGGTCGCATGTGGGTCCCTTCACATCCTGAGTAGGTAAGTTTACTTGGCATCATTTGTAGTGTTTCATTCTTCCTCTGGAGGGCAGTCTGGAGTTCGTCAAATAATTCTCTGGATATCATGGATATTTCTGCTCCAGTATCACAAAGGCCCTGGCTGGTCAGGGTGTCTTGCAGTATTACTTCCACGTGGACTCGTCCGACTGGTCCTACGGGAATCAATTCCCCCAGATGGTACCCTTTTCCCTCTGGTACCACTTCGGTAATTGCTTCGAGGCTTCTTGTCTTCCCTACGTTCACTTGGGCTACCTTTGCGCTGGGTGTGTCCTCCTCCTGTGTGGGTATAGTTGGTATTCTTCCCTTCGCTACTTGCATGGGAGTCTTCATACTCCCTAGGAGCTCTTTTTCCATCCTAATGTGGTGAGCATATCGATTCCTGTTAGCTAACGGTGGTCTATGCTCTATTGTTAGTGGAGGCGGCAGTGGGGGACGATATGGTAACTGGTTTGGTGGGCGTCGGCCTCCGCGGGGTAGGTATGGCCCGTCACTCGCTCTTCCTCCTCCATAATTCCAGCCTCCGCCCTCTTCTGCATTCCATGGTGGTGGCGGCTGTGGGTGCCAGGTTCCTCTGGCCTCGTTCCTCCCCCCACGTGGAACGTTATTCAGCGTGTTGTGGACGGGTGTTGATTCTATTGGGTTAGGCGCCCTCTCCTGGGGGAATTCATGTCCACCCCGTGTGGCGCTAATATTATTCCTTGGAGATTCGCTTCCCTCCAGATCGAGGCATTCTTTATCTCTGGTGACGATGTGGGTTTTGGCTATGCCAGTGGTTTTCCGTCCGTTCACCCAGGCCGTGTGGGCCTTGCTTTCAATCTGGCGTAGGGAGGCAGTCTCGGGGTCCAACATCATTCCTACTATTCTCACTATTTCAGGTCTCAATGATTGGAAGAACATCACTTTTAAGACTGTCTTATCTCCCTGGGCATTGTCCACGTCCCCTGCGTAATATGCTTTCTTAAGGCGTAGGAGATAATCTCGTGGGTCTTCGTCTACACGCTGGGTCATCAACTTTGCCGCGTTCAATCCTTCGGATAGTGTGGAGTATTCCCCAAATCTCTTAACTACTGCTCGGCTCAATTGTTTAAAGTCACTCTTCACCCTATTTGGCAGGGAGGCTACCCATGGTCTGGCGGGTTCATGTAGGCTCCTTGATAACAAACATGCTTTTTCTGCTGATTTACCCAGACCCCGGATCTTAGCCTCCTGTTCTACTGTAGCTATGTGAGTGTGTATATCCCTGTTCTTGTTATGTGGATCGAAATAGGGAATTCTCACGAGTGCTTTGTCCATTAGTTTTAGTGTCTTACTGTTAAAAGTGTGTTGTTCGTCATCAGTGGTGTCGGTTCCTGAGGAGTGCTCCCTTGAGCTACCCTTGTCTCCACTATCACTGTTGTCATGTGTCCCGTGTCTGTGTCGTGATCTCCCTCTGTCCGAGGATTCGTATCTGTCCCGTTGCTTGTGTCTCTTGTTTTCCTTATGTGGGTCTTGTGATTCGTGCTTGTGGGTTGGTGTGCGTGATCTCCTTGAGCGGTGTCTATGTGGTGAGTGTTTTTGTCCTTGACCTTCATGCTGCCTACTACGTGTGTGGTGCCTGCTAGGTGAGGTGTTGCATTTATGTTTGTCTCGTGCTTCATGGTTATCGGGATTCCTGTCTCTGTCATCTGTGGTGCGGGTGGTTTTGCATGGGTGATTTTTACATGTCATGCGTCCCTCTGGTGAGCTCTCTCTGTTACCCATGTCGTGTTGGTCATCGTCAGAGGAGTCAGTGTCAGATGAGCCGTCACCATCACGGTGGCTCTGCTTAACATAACTTTTGTAGTGCCTTTTGCACCTGTTACGTGGGTCAACGTGGCTCGGTGATTTCTGCTTATCCCATGGCTCATGCTTGTGTGATGTGCGTCTCTCTGGTGAGCTCCTGTTACCCGTGTCGTGTTGGTCGTGTTTGTGCGAGGTGCGTTTCTCTGGTGAGCTCCTGTTACCCGTGTCGTGTTGGTCGTGTTTGTGCGAGGTGCGTTTCTCTGGTGAGCTCCTGTTACCCGTGTCGTGTTGGTCGTGTTTGTGCGAGGTGCGTTTCTCTGGTGAGCTGTCTTTGTCATCTGCATCATGTCGGCCATACTTGCGTAGCGTGCGTCTGCCTGGTGTGCTGTTTATGTCATGTTTCCCGTCTTGCACCAGCTCCGCCCTTTTCCGCTCTATCATTACAGTGTATCCTGATGACTTAGGGTTAATTATTTGTCTCTCTCTAACGTTGGGGTGGTCGGCCTCATGTTTTCCCGTTTGTATTATTATTTCCTCTTCTCTCTCCTCGATTTGCGAGGGCGTTACTTTATCAAAATTGCTTTGCATAGTAGCCATACTCGTTGTGAGATCTGGCCCTGGGCTACGTCCACGTGGCTCGGAGTGTGGTAAATTGTTACTCCCGTATGTGTTCTGTGTATCAACGTCTGGGTGTTTCACTGGTGCATTTAGTGCGGATTCTTTCTCTCTCACGAGGGCGTGCAGACGCTCTACCTGCACCATTAAGGACAGTTTCTCTTGTCTCTCCCTTTCAAATTTTTCCTCATTCCATAACCTTTCTCTGTCTGTCTGTGCGAGGAGATACGAGTCTACCCTCGCTATTTCTGCAATTTTTACGTCACGTTTGGCTTTGCCACATTTCATCACGTCCTTAAGTAGTTTCCTTCTATGGGCCTTAACATCTTCTGTATGGCTCCCCTCCCATATATCTCTCTGCTCCGTCTGCTGGCTAGCAGTCCGTCCAGTACGTTTTAACACAAATTCCCGATATTGTTTTTCCATAGATTCCATCTCCTCCTCAGAGGTCCACTCTGTATCAGTGTTATGCGTTGGTGTGTCAAACTCAGAATGTTGTGGATCCTGTGCCATCTCTATTATGTAGTGTGGTTAATAGACTTAAGAGTGTATCTTAATTCTAACATCTCATGTGCGTCGTGAGTTACTCTAGAATTCCCCTTCAGAGCACATATAAACAATTGTATCACAGGATGCGTCAGTTCAACTCGAGCAAATAATCTCAGCCCAGCTGTCTTTGTTATACTCTGCTACTCTGGTATTTCCCTTCAGAGCGCGTTTTGTTTGTATACCCCCGTTTACAATCACAAGGCAACGTTAGTTCACAACACTTTGATTAACACAACAGTGATTCGTTCCTGAATTCATGCATAAACCGTCTGCGAGAGATCCCGGACGACGCCACCCATTATGTTGTATATGTTGGTTATCGAAATTTGTTATGTTGTATGCGTGCGTGGGTGAAATTATTATGTTGTATATGTGGGTTATGAATATTCAGTGAAAATAATAATAATTAAATGAAATTTGGCCAAATGTGTAATTATCCAGAAATATGTTAATTTATGTAATTATGCACATTTTAATTATGCCAATTCGAGAGGTAATCGTATTAATTATGCGAGTGGGTGTAATTATGATAATGCAAGTCGTTATGATAACCAGACCCCGCCTCGGTGACGAGGGTGGGTTATCGATCGGAATAAGGCAATTAATCGTATGCAGTTATGCAGGTGTGGTGTAAGTATGCAAGATTAACTTAGATTAACTCGGCATCGTTGTCTAGGTTCGTCTCATTCTCGCTTTAACATTCCCAGAGTGTATATTCGTGGTTATATTTTAGGTCCCCGGTTCACCCCGTTATCGCTTTAACATTTACTGAGTATGTATTAGTGTGTTTATTAAGGTCACCAAGTTCAGATCTCAACGCAGAAGCAGATCTTATGCATAGATTTCAGGAAAGAATCACACAACCACTTCTGTATTGATCAATTTATTACTAATTCAACCTTAACTATGATATAGTATGCGAACTCTCAATCCCGGAACGTCAACACGGCATCAATACAGTATCATCAACGATTGTCTGATTTCACTTTGACAACGGCACATGGATCCCGCATAACGCGATGGTTGTTAGTGAGAGAGAGTCGTTAAAATATGCAAATACTATGCTAAGAAAACCTTAACGTTAATGAATGATTATGCTCAATATTGTTCACGCAGTACCGCACTCCTTATTGATCATACGCAACCCTTATCACGTTGTTAGCACCTTGGGTCACGGGACAGTTGAATATTCTGTAGAGGATGCGAGTACGTGCGGCGATTATGACTGAAAGATACTTGAAAGATTATACGGCGATAAAAAAACACAATCAAAAACAGTTATTATTCTTAAAGGCACCAATCTCAACAGATACATCGGCAGGTTATCTGACAACAGAACGGCTCGGAGTAAGGGCCTGCGACGGTGCTCCTTTTCCGAAGATCGTTATCTTATACCAAGTTTACTAATTGGGGACCAGATCACCTGATAAGGATCCGGTGGGCCACCACTCCCCACGTGAGCGTGGCTCGGCGGAAGGAGGTGCCAAGAATCAGTTCGTATTGATGGATCTGTTGGGAATTTATGCGATTAAGAGTACAGCCCACTAAATATTAAAGATAAAAATTACGAATACTTTATAAACGACGGATGGCCATCACTCGGTCTCGTTGTGATGCCTTCCCAGCCACAGATGGCTTATGGGTTCGAGTGTGTTTGAGTGGTAAGAGTTGTCTTGAATAGTCAGTGTTCGGAGTCGATTCTTTATGTCAAACAGACGCCTGGTGGTCGTGTGGTGAGGGGGCGGTGCGCGTCATACGTATCAGTCGCTCCCCTGTCACCGTGGTGAACTGGTTCGGATGCCCGTTGATACGCTGTCGCAGTTCGGAACCCGGTCGGTAGGTGGCGCCCACAACTCGCTCGCAGCGTGCAGTGTTGTCGTCGACTAGGGTGTGCACGGAGCCTCGTCGCCAAACCGCGACCCTCACCACTCCGGCGGCAGCAGAGACCTCCGACTCGGCAGAGGTTGACCCACGCAGGCCGAGTTGAGCTGTCAAGCGGGTCTTGCCCGCCTGCAGAGGAGATGGGGAGCCGCTTGAGTCGAGCCCCGAGAGCCGGCTTTGGTAAGCCGATCGAACTCGGCTGAGTCCCAGACGAGCTGAAGATGAGTCGAGCCGACCCGCTGGTCGCACTCGCTCCTGAGCCGACCCTCCCGGTCGAGCTCGCTCCTGAGCCGACCCGCTGGTCGCACTCCCCACGTGAGCCGACCCGCTGGTCGCACTAATTTCCAATGCTCAGGATCCTTTCCTTTATGCCGAAAAATCCCCCTGGATCCCGCCCACAAGGCGGGGCTTCTTTCGATTTTTGCTGTGTCAGGATCTGTCCGTAGGCAGGTGTGTCCATGTGTGTGTCCGTACGGTATATTCCGTTGTCACACTCCCTCCATAAAACCCACGAGCAAACAATCAGATGTTACAAATTGCCTCGAAGTCGTCTCTCTGTCTGGGTGCAATATTATCTCTTGTCTGGCCTTCTTCATGAACCCAAAACACAGACGTTACAAATCGTCTCATAGGCGTCTTTGTTCGTGTTGCACAACCTGGAGGGAGGGGCAACACTCTCTCCGACCCGGCGCACAAAGAAATGGTTAAGAAGTTTTAAGTTAACATTTGTCCCTTACTATTTCACAGTTATGATTCTGTATGTAACCTAAGGTCTGTCGTTTCCCATCGTGGTGCTTGACTCAAGTGGAGGTGTTTCCCCGAGCGTATACACACTCCTATCCCGCGCTGCGGGGATACAAAGACGGCCGGGATCTCCCTTTCTCTCCGACCCTGGGTTTAACATCGTTTTTTTTTTTTATTATGTATTTATATTCGACCTGGTGGTGATTCATCCCGTTATCCTGGCTTTTCCATAAGTTTTACTTTTGTCTTTTCATGCATATGCTTATTATTATTAATTTATTTCCGATATCTTAGGTTAAGGGTAAGTTCTTGATCCTAGGAATTCGTATTCCTTGGTGTCTGCATGGTTATATAAGCGGAATATAGTTTACGGTGAATAGCGTTAACATTGATGTTATGTACGATATTATGTATTGTGATGTCTTTAACTTAACTTGTTTGTCAGGGCTTTACTGACACGAAGTTGCATTCCATAGCCCCGCAGTCTTTGCCCCACCCTATCTCTGCTCGCCGTTGTTATTGCCGTCCAGCTGACGCCGTTAACTCAAGGCCTCATTAATTTGCGTCACTCCTTGTAGGTGAGGGCGGTTGAACCTTGGAGTCAGTTCTGGTTTTTGTCTGCCTGCTTCTTCTTGTGTCCCCTGACCCCGGGAGTTATTATTTCTACTTTTATGGCCTGTCGAAGCCCGACTCGCTGTTGCTGGGCTGGTGTCGTTCCCGGCTTTTTGCTTACGTTTGCAGTTCGCCGTGCTCTTAATTTCCTTCCCTCTTCAACCTTATATCGACTATTCGCTCCTGTCTGGGTGCGATTCAATTTTGACTTAGGAAGGTTCTGATTGTCATATGCTTCGGGTCGAGTTGTATAGAAAGTATTAAAGTATGGAAATAACATTTCATATTGACTTAATGATGGTGATGGTTCAGTAGGCGTAACTTGTGGCCTGGTTTAATTGGAGTGGGTGTGAATATCAATAACTTTAGCCTACCCTGTTGTTAAATTCCGACTTTAACGTTACTTTAATAGCAATACAGAATAATTGAGCTTTTTGTCTTAACTAGGCGAACGCGAACTTCTGGTGACCCCCGCAGCCTTGTTGTTCAGCTGGGTCTGCCTCCTTGAGAGATATACAACACTCTTATTCTCCTCACTGTGGCCATCCAACCTTCTGCTCTGGGAGTGTTATTCTTAATTTCAGGTCAAAGGCCCCCTCACGTTCAGACGTGCAGGGTTGTTTAAATCAGCTCCCTCCCCTGTGCACACAGCCTTGAGCTGACCCACTTATTTTCGTTCCCTCAGCTGCAGGAGGACAAGGCGTACTTCTACCTCCCCCCTGTGTGCACGTGTTCCAACTAGCTCGGAATCCCTAAACACACAATCAGTGATGATTCCTGGCTTTCTGTGGTTGTGATTTAGACAAAGGCGCCTCTGCTTTCTTCCATTGCCTTTGAGTAGACACTGCCCTATTATTTGCCCATGTGCTGAGGTCATAGAATTCGTTTTGACTTCAGTAATATTAACATTCAGTATTGGATTAGCAAATGGGCAATGGTTCATTGATGTAGCTCGCAGCCTGGTCTCCAATTTGAGCGAGCGCGAGGATCGATACTTTAGCCTACTCTGTTGTTGAATTTCGAATTTTGACGTTACTTTAAAACCATGCAGGATGGTTGGGCTTTTTGCCTTAACTATGTCTGGCTGACACTCTCACTGTCTCTGCCGCCTGCACGGGTGACATGTGCCCGTTCATCAGGCCTTATCTTTCCTTGAAGCAAGGTTGCAAATTCTGCTATCCTAGCCCTCCTCCAGTTCATTACTTAACAACACCTGGTGTTTTGCAGTTTGCTGCGCTTTGATGTGTTTCAAAAAAAAAAACAAGTAAAAAGATAATATATAAAAATCATCAAATATTATTAATCTCAATTTTGGAAGAAGGGTTAGTATACAACACTATGATGTTCCCATTTCTACCACCTTCCAATGTTGTGCTTTACGCCCATTTCAAACTTGCGCTTTCACAGGATTCACACTAACACAGCTCTTCACGCGCCGACCCCTCGGTTGTGGTTCTGCGATCTACCATTAACATGCTAATCTCTCATTAACATGCTAATTTTCACTTGGCAGCCCTTTGATTGGTGGAAAACCAACCATCGTCGGGTTGGCTGCCCACCACTTGCATTAACATTGGCTGCTGACATTTGGGATCCCCCCATTTCAAACCCTTATTAATAGTTTGCCTTTGGAAGCTAACCCCCCTTTTCCTGAAGGCGACCGCTTGTGTTGTGATCGAAACCTCGTAGTTTTTGTTTTTTGTTATTGTCTTTGAACCTATCTACTTGACTTTACCGAAAGACCCAACTAATATTAATTCCTGTAGTCATGAAAGTTTAAATTAAAGATTTAATAAAACTACTGTATAGCTGTAGCCTAACTCTGAGATATTCTTAAATGTTAACTAATGCAGACCACTATGCTTGAAAATTAGAGCAATGTAAAGAGAATACAAATGCATAACTTATCCTGTATACATGATATCACTTGCTTTTTACACCACCACTTAAACAGCATATTGGATCACGTGTAATTTTGACAACTGCTATAAATCTAGCGTTAACAAATACACTCTTGAACTGGGAAGAGTTGAGGCCAAGTGACAACGTCTAGGGGAATCGTGCGAGCAAGCCACCTTGGCCATTTGAAGTGAGCATGCAACGGGAGGCTTGCAGAGTTATAACGGGAGCACCCAGTGCCGGTGCCATTGAGACTTTCGGAGGTGACTCCCCTCGGCATCACTTGCAGATTTACGCAGTAACTAGTACTGTGGGCTAGGCAGCTTCGGAAGAAATAGAATAGCCCCCCCCCACCCCCCATTTCTTAAACTGACATCTTTCCTCGAACACAACTCATTTTTAAAACTTCGGTCTAAAACTTCAAAAGAGGATTTATGTGCTTGTGTAATGACATAGTGACATCTACTGGTTAGCAAATGGAAGCACAGGCACCACTTTAAACATCATCTAATCCTAAAGGGAGAGGTATCTGGGCCAAAGGTAAAGGGCGGGACTGGCCGAGATACTCCGGGAACCGGCTAGAAGGTTCCACGAGAGGGCGTAGCCGGAGGCGGAGACAATCCGCGCCTGCGGCAATATAAGCGGAGGCGGAGGAGGACTCATGGTCGGTGTGGGGAGCCTTGCGTCCGGACTGTGTCGCTAATCGCCATCATCTCTCTCCGTCCTTCGGCCACATGGCAGATTTCCTGCGAAGTTCCACCACCCTCGCCGGCGTGCCGTCAACCAGCGGCGAGGCCGGGAGTGGGCGAACGGAACCACGCTGTGGAATCGACCATGTGTAGCCTGTAGGGATGCTAATATCTATGTGTGTACTTGGAGAAGGAAGAGGATAAGGTTGGCCTGTGGTGTGTCCGAATGTGAATAAAGAAGAGAGCACCCTCTACACGACATGTCGCGGAAGTCGCTCATTACACTTGTATCAGAGAAGACAAGTCACCTACCCTATTGGATAATAACATGATGTTGTGTTCCTCTATGTTACCTTTATTTTATTTTACACATTTATTTAGATTGCCAGAATATTTTGTCTAAGCAAGTATCACAGGCTATATATATATTTACGTGAGCAAATAATAAACGCTTGGGGAAGAGACATGGCTCCTTGTCGAGCCCTGAGCCGTCTCATCCTCCGGCTATGTGGGACACGGTTCGTGGTGACGGACCGGTGGTGGGAACCCGCTCCCCAAGGACTGTTTTTCATTGAAGAATGCGAGAGCGTTCAAAAGGACAGACTGCATTGCACCCTCCATAAGTAATTCGCACGTTACTTGGTTTGTATATAAGGTTAGCCAGGACAGCTGGATTTTTTATAACAAGTTGCGAAGAACATTCAAGCACATCTGGGCCTCAAGGACGAGCTAGCTGCGATGGCATGCACGATGGTGAAAGGGGACATGACGGCCAGCGACGGCAGCATGAGATACGCAGCCTGGTCTTCAAGTCCACGACGTGTAGAGATGAACGGTGGTCAGTCGCCACCACGTCGCGGACCGCCAAGAGGATACGCTTTGCGTGGGTGCTACAACTGCGCGCAGATGGGCCACATCGCCAGGAACTGCCGGCCACATGTTGGTGGTCCGCCTGGAGCTCCGGCGACCTACGACGTCAACTTCTCCTCGTTCCGAGGACCATAGGCGAGTCGCGACCCATCATGCACATGGCCGTTTCATTCCCATCACTCATCCGCGCCGCATTGCCCTGTATCTGTTCATGCTGACGGGTTATATGACGATGGTGAATGGTGTGCGTTGGCATATCGGGCGTTCTGTGCCGCGCGGGTTTGTAGGACGTTATGGCGCTTATCCAGGGGGTGGAGGTTCAAGTGGTAATTGACACGGGTGCTTCAGCTACCCTCATTTCGCTGTTTACTTTTTGATCGATACCGGCCTCACCCCGGCTGCGAGAGCAGGTGGACGGGCCATGTATTGTGGCAAATGGTGGTAGTTTTGGGATTGTGGGTCGCATGATTGCTATGATACAACTAGGGGATGTACGTATTGATGGTCCTGTGTTGGTTTCCATGACTTTGGCCATGCCGTGCTTATTGGGCGTGGATTTCTTGTGCAGGATGCCCCTTAACATTCGGCTGGATAAGGGCTGTATTGAGATGCCATCGGGATGGCGCCTGAGCTTTTTGAAAACATCTACAATGTATACGGTGATCAATGCTGTTGTACAGGCTCTGGTTAGCCACACGGTACACTTTCCACCAGCCATGCAGATGCTTGTGCCATTACAGCTGCGTAAAAACTTGCCCTTGGTGAACCCGGCAGAGGGAGTCTTGTTGACCCCCTCGAATGCGGTGTCGCGGCCACCCTCTTTGGTGGGGGCACTAACGGTGGTGTCGGCAAAATAGTGATCCCTTCATTCAAGTCGTTAATGCGGGGCATACGCCGATTGTCATTCAGGAAGGCACCGTGTTTGCACACGTGACGGTGGCCACGGGTATGAAACAGATGGCGTGCATGTCAGGGGAGTTGGTACAGGTGTAGTGGTGATACGCGCTGGGGTAGGGATCGTGTGCCAGCGCGTAGTGATTGGCTGTGTGGGTGGTGACGCGCGCTGACGGTGAAGGATCAGGGGTCAGCGCGGGGTCGTGGGTTATGTGGTGCTGATTGGCTGTGTGCCGGTGACGCGCTTGAGAGGGAGTGATCGGGTGGCAGCGCGGTGTGATTGGTTGGGTAGTGGTAACATGCGCTGGGGAAAACGGATCGTAGGAACAGCGCGTCGTCATTGGTTAATTAAGGAGTGATGCTCACGTCGAGGTCTGCATCCGCTCCGTCTCCCGTGAGCGGGGACTATATAAGGGGATGCACACAGGCGCACGGGCAGAGTGTAACCAGCGAAGACTGAAGACGGGGAGGAAGAGATAGGGCCCTGCGGTACCTAGTCCCGCTGTCCTAAAGGGACCGGGACTCTGTGTAACCCAGAGGCGGAATGCAGTGTGTGTAGCCAGAGGCATAGGGTCTACACGAGTCAAGTGAAGTGTGTGTAGCCAGAGGCATGGGGTCTACACGAGTCAAGTGAAGTGTGTGTAGCCAGAGGCATAGGGTCTACACGAGTCAAGTGAAGTGTGTGTAGCCAGAGGCATAGAGTCTACACGAGTTAAGTGAAGTGTATAGTCAGAAGAATAGAGACCACACGTTGTATCGTGACACGTCAAGATTTAATAAAAAGTGTGTTACCCGTCAAGGAGTTCCTGCCGTCATTTCCAATACTTCAACTGGCATCAGAAGTGAAACGGTCTTCCAAGCATGGATACAAGGAAGACCCGTCGGACCCACGGGATTGACCGCGAGGATAACCTTGACGACTCGGGCCAGCTGGCATCGGGGGGTGAGGACGAAGAATTGCCCACGCTGCAGGATCCGCCGACGGCGCCGGGCGAGCGACGGGGGACCGACGCCGTGCTCCGCGAGGCGCACTCCCGTCTGGCGGAGCTGCTGCTCGCCGCCGCGTCCATCCTGGCGGAAATCAGCTCGTCAGGAGGAGCAGGGACGGCGGCGGACATTCTACAGGGTCGCCCCGCAGATTCCCGCCAAAATGACTTGGCGATTCCCGCCATTTCATCTGCGCCGACTTTTGGCGGGAACGGACACCACCACGTTGCGGCGGTTCTCCAAGCGCGCCCGCTTACGTCACCAACGCGCGCTGCGGACCGCCATCAGACACCCGCCACTGGGGCCGCCATCTTACACACCGACGGGGCGGCGGAGAGGAACCACGAGGCGGAGGACGACTTCATCTTTCAACAGCGCCTTCCCACATTGTCAGCCTTCAAGGCGGAAGGCGGGGACTGGGGCCAATTTCAGCGCAGGTTTTTGGCGCATCAGGAGATGTCCGCCTGGTCCGACGCTACGGCGCTGCGGGCACTGCCTGCCATGCTGGACGACAACGCGCTCGCGGCCTTCACGTCCGCACGGAGGTCGGACCGCTCCACGCTTAAGGCTGCGCTGGGTCTCATGGCCAAGGTCTACGGACCTCCCTCGGCGTGTCGCCATCATTTTTATGCAAGGCGGAAGGCGGACACGGAGACCGCGCTCGCCTATCGCATGGCGTTGCTGGCTCTCGCCGACGCCGCGTTCCCTCGTATGGACGAGGAGGGCCAAGATGCGATGGTTTTGGAGCAACTGCTCAAGTTGGCGCAGGACCTGGGGGTCCCCATCAACACGGCCGACGAGATCGATATTTCTTCCTTGCGGGTCGCTACAAGTATACAAGCGCACGAGGTCCTTCAACGTAAACAGGGGGTCGTCTGCAACGCTGCCGTGGCCTCAGCTCCGGGCCCGGTAGTCACCGAACCCCAAGTCGTCAGCCCACGAGAGGAGGCGTTCACCGCGGGACGACCGGGGGACTGGAGGTCGGGGGGTCGTTCGCCTCTGCGATCGGCCCGCAAGCTGGAGCAACCGAGATCTCCGACGACCCTCATCACGTGTTATAACTGCGGCCTCCGGGGCCACGTGGCGTCCAGTTGCCGCGCCCCACGTCAGCGCGCCATGGGACCTCAGCTGGACGACGACCAAGGCCCCAAGTCATCCCTACTAACCCCGGCAAGTCGCGGCACCTCACATGCTCGGCCTGCATGCTCGACACGCATGGGCCGTCGCGTTGCGGCGGAGGAGAGCCGGTTAGGGTTCGGGGATTCGGTTCGGCGAGGGGGGTTCAGCCGGGACCGGGGAGACATTAAATGGTCGGAGTTGGGGCACAGAATAGTGGCTGCCTCAGCGGGTTCATCCGTCGTTACGGGATCTATTGATGGGGTCGAGGTCAGGGTGTTAGTGGACACGGGGGCATCGGCGACTATTATATCGGACCTCATTTACAACATTCTCCCCGTCCAATGTCGTCCGCTGCTTCCAGTGGATGTGCCATTTTACGCCGCTAATGGGGGATCGTTGGGCATTATCGGTCAGATTAGGGCGTCCATTTGCATTGGAGATATCAAATTGTCGGGACCCGTTTTCGTTTCGTCCTCCTTGGCGGTTCCTTGTCTATTGGGCACTGATTTTTTGGCAAAAATGCCCATTAAAATTCTCATCGATCAGCGTTGCATTGAACTACCATCGGGTCGCCGTATTTCATTTTTGACGAACCCTACTGAAATTCGGACGGCGTGCGCTACGATACAAGCGTTAGCGACACAGACCGTGCACGTGCCCCCGGGTTCACAAATGTTAATTCCCCTCCGGTTGCGGAAACCATGGGTGAGGGAGACCTCGGAACAAGGCATGCTTTTGGGTCCTTCTAATAGGGCTGTCGGAGGTCTCGATTTGTCGGTGGCTCACACTTTGGTTAGGGCTGACAGGGATCCGTTTGTGATGGTTTTAAACGCTGGGTCGCGGCCGGCCGTCATTCAGCAGGGCACCGTGCTAGCTCACGCGGCACGGGTCCCTGCGGAAGAGCGGCTGGTTGCGCAGGCTGATCCGAGCCCCACGCAGAACATTAAACCGAAGGAGGACCTCGAATGGGTCGATTCGCTGTGCGCGGACTCTGACGATTTGTCAGCGGTACAGTTGGGTGCGCTGCGCGGGTTGCTGATAGAATTTTCTGATGTGTTCAGTAAAGATAAGTATGACATTGGGTGCACAGACCTGTTACGCCACCACATTGAAACGGGCGATGCGGCACCGGTCAGGCTAAATCCCTTCCGACTGAGTCCTGCTGAGAAGGAACATGTTCAGTCGGCCGTCAACGATATGCTAGAAGCCGACATTATTTCGCCTTCTTCCAGTCCTTGGGGAGCACCTATTGTGCTGGTTAAAAAGCAGGACGGGTCCTTGCGATTTTGCGTAGATTTCCGTCGCCTGAATAAGATCTCTGTGGCTGACGCGTATCCGCTCCCCAGGATGGACGAGTCCCTCGATGCATTGTCTGGTGCGCGATATTTTTCGACTCTTGATTTATTATCGGGATTCTGGCAGTTGCCACTCGACGAAGAGTCTAAACCTAAGACAGCATTTCGGACTCCAGGGGGCCTGTTTCAGTTTAACCGGTTACCCATGGGACTTCACTCCTCTCCTGCGACGTTTCAGCGCCTTATGGAGTTGGTTTTGTCGGGCTTGCAATGGGATACGTGCTTGATTTACCTTGACGATATCATTGTTTTCAGTAAAACGTTTGAGGAACACCTCCAGCGATTGAGAGGGGTGTTCTTGCGAATGCGATCGGCTAAATTAAAGTTTAAACCGGCCAAATGCCACCTTCTTCGAAAGTCCATTAGATACTTGGGTCACATTGTCGACTCTTCGGGGATTTCTACCGATCCCGCGAAGACGGACTGTGTCAGTTCATGGCCGACGCCCACGTCAGTTTCGGACGTGCGCAGTTTCATCGGTTTTGCTTCTTATTACCGCCGATTCGTTGAGCACTTTGCCACCATTGCAAAACCCTTGCACGCTCTAACGGCGAAAGGAGTGAAGTTCCGATGGGGACTGGAGGAGGAGGCCGCGTTCTGCTCCCTCCGGGACGCCTTGGTGGGTGCTCCACCCTTGCGCTATCCTGACTTTGCGAGTCCCTTCTTGCTAGACACGGATGCTAGCAACACGGGCATTGGGGGGGTGCTATCCCAAGTCGTTGGGGGAGTCGAAAGGGTGGTCGCCTATGGTAGCAGGGTGTTGTCGCCGGCGGAGCAGCGCTACTGCGTCACCCGTCGCGAGCTGCTTGCCATTATTTTTTTTGTACAACAATTCAGACCGTATCTCTATGGTCGTCACTTTACGGTCCGGACGGACCACGCGGCGCTCCAGTATTCTTTGAGGGTCGCCCAGCCCTCGGGCCAATTGTCACGGTGGTTGGAAGTCCTCCAGGACTATCAGTTCACGACTACATACCGTAAGGAGTTGCGACACACAAATGCCGATGCTCTGTCGCGATTGTTGCCTTGTCACAAATGTGCGTGCTTATCGGGATCGGCGCGCTGTAAACCGCCAGTTACGGAAGGTATGGGGGCATTGGTTGCGACCGCGGGCGCACCAATTGGGGATGTTCCCGCTACCCCAGGGGGTCAGGACTCGCTGCTCTCACTGTCGCTGATTGAGTGGGGCCGTCTCCAAATGGCGGACAGCTCCCTGCTAGCATTGCGCCGCAGGGTGGGGGGTTCCGAAGAGGACCAGGAGCGGACTGGCTCCTACGTACTTAAGCAAGGCCTGTTAATGAGATGGGACAGTTGGTCCCGGCGGCACGCGCTTGTGGTGCCTTCCGCTGTGAGGGGGAAAGTTGTCTTGGCCGCACACGAACGCGTCTTGCATTTGGAAGTAAACAAAACGCTTGCCCTGCTTCAGCGTGACTATTATTGGCCGGGGATGGGGAGTGACGTGGTGAATATTCTGAAGGGATGTGTTGAGTGCGCCAGACGGAAACCACCGCCCGTGGCAGCTAATCCACCGCTGCAATCTATTCAGGTCTCGCGCACTAACGAGCTCGTTGCGCTCGATATTCTGGGGCCTTTTCCAGTCACGCCTAGGGGTAATAAGTACCTGTTGGTGGGGGTCGAATATTTTACCCGATGGCCTATGGCGTGGCCACTCGCCAACCAGTCGGCGGCGGCTGTGACGGACGCCTTTGTCCAGGGCTACGTCCTGGACAAGGGGGCTCCCGAACGCTTGCTGACTGACCAAGGGAAACATTTTTCAAGTAAATTGCTGCAAGAGGTGTGCGATCTGTTGGGTACTAAGAAGGTGCGTACCTCCCCGTACCACCCGCAGACGGACGGGATGGTGGAGAGACTCCACAGGACTTTGACTTCTATGCTGTGCCAGCAGGTGTGTGAGGCACATGTTGATTGGGACCTGCAGGTCCCGGGGGTCCTCGCTGCGTATAGAATGGCCCCCCATGCAGCGACGGGATTTTCCCCATTCTATCTGATGTACGGTCGGGAAGCCGACCCGCCCATGGAAACGCAGCTGGGCCTGTCCGCACCACGAACTAATTCAAAATTGGCAGAGCATATTAAATTTAATATTCATAAGCTGACAGAGGCACGGGAGGCCGCACGGCTTAATTCGCGGGCTCACCAAATTGCAAACGAGCGGTTGCGTGCACGGAAGGTGTCCGTGCACAACTGGAAACCAGGTGACAGGGCCTGGCTGCATTGCCCTCAGGCACCTTTGGCTACGTCGCCTAAATTGTTGAAGCCATGGCGGGGACCCGTGGAGGTCGTGCGGGTTGCACGCCCCCAGTGCGTTCAGATAAAATGGGGAAAGCACCGTTGGTACGTCCACCCCTCCCGACTGAAACCGTTCTCGCCTCCATACGGCCTCCCCTTGTGTCGTGAGGGCCGAGCATGTGACGTGACCGACGACCCAAAGGGGGAAATGTCTTTGCCTGATCCTCACATGTCTCCGCCTGATCCGCTCCCAGGTGTCATGGAACTGACAGCTGCCGACCACCGGCGGCCGGATCTTCGCGGCGGGGCCGGTCCTTCCAGGACCGATCCGCGCCGTCTAGAGCAGTCGGAGCCACCGGACGGTCGTCAGCGTCCCGTCCCATACGACGGACCGGCCAGACGGACTCGCGCTAGGTCGCGTTACTTTTTATGACCTACCACGTGAGGAGTCGAGGCAGCCGGAGCGCCTCGTCACTGCGTTTAGTCACAGAGACACTTGGCGCGTTCGTTTTCTAGAGTTCGCTTTTATTGTGTTGTTCGCCGGGCTGTACATTGCTTCTTATTTAAGTGTTGCTGTTGTGTTGTTGTTGTTGCGTTACGGGGCACACTGGGGGGTGGGGTTTTGTTGTGTTGACGTTGTGTTGTGTTGTTGGTTAGCAGCCGGGCCGGCTGCGAGCTATGTGGGAGGGGGTGATGTAGTGGTGATACGCGCTGGGGTAGGGATCGTGTGCCAGCGCTTAGTGATTGGCTGTGTGGGTGGTGACGCGCGCTGACGGTCAAGGATCAGGAGTCAGCGCGGGGTCGTGGGTTATGTGGTGCTGATTGGCTGTGTGCCGGTGACGCGCTTGAGAGGGAGTGATCAGGTGGCAGCGCGGTGTGATTGGTTGGGTAGTGGTAACACGCGCTGGGGAAAACGGATCGTAGGAACAGCGCGTCGTCATTGGTTAACTAAGGAGTGATGCTCACGTCGAGGTCCGCATCCGCTCCGTCTCCCGTGAGCGGGGACTATATAAGGGGATGCACACAGGCGCACGGGCAGAGTGTAACCAGCGAAGACTGAAGACGGGCAGGAAGAGATAGGGCCCTGCGGTACCTAGTCCCGCTGTCCTAAAGGGACCGGGACTCTGTGTAACCCAGAGGCGGAATGCAGTGTGTGTAGCCAGAGGCATAGGGTCTACACGAGTCAAGTGAAGTGTGTGTAGCCAGAGGCATGGGGTCTACACGAGTCAAGTGAAGTGTGTGTAGCCAGAGGCATAGGGTCTACACGAGTCAAGTGAAGTGTGTGTAGCCAGAGGCATAGAGTCTACACGAGTTAAGTGAAGTGTATAGTCAGAAGAATAGAGACCACACGTTGTATCGTGACACGTCAAGATTTAATAAAAAGTGTGTTACCCGTCAAGGAGTTCCTGCCGTCATTTCCAATACTTCACAGGGGTTGCCGGTATGCGATGATGAACCCGAGTGGCTGCGGCGGTTGTGTGAGGAAAATCGGGAATTGACATCTGAGCAGCGGGCGCAACTTCGCCAGCTTTTGCATGAGTTTAAAGACGTTTTTAGTAATGGCAAATATGATATAGGCCAGACAACCCTATTACAGCATCATATTGATATGGGGAACGCACCTCCAATTCGATTGAATTCCCACAGGATGAGCCCACGTGAAAAATATTGCATTCGGCAGACAGTGGAGGAGATGTTGGCGCAAGACATTGTCTCTCCCTCCACCAGCCCTTGGGGGGGCGCTCATTGTATTAGTCATCAAGCGTGACGGCTCGTTGCGATTTTGCATGGATTTCAGGAAACTTAGTAAGCTTTCTGTTGCGGATGCATACCTGCTTCCGCGCATGGATGATTCTTTGGACGCCTTGTCCGGAGCGCGATTCTTCTCGACCCTCGATCTTTTGTCGGAATTTTGGCAATTGCCTTTGGATGAGGAGTCAAAACCAAAGACGGCTTTTCATACACCACAGGGGTTGCATCACTTCAAAGTCCTTCTGATGGGACTCCACTCTGCGCCAGCAACCTTTCAGCACCTTATGGAATTGGTTTTGTCTGCGTTGCAATGGGAATCGTGCCTTATTTAATTGGATGACGACATTGTTTTCGGGCGAAATTTCTACGAGCGCTTGCAGCGGCTGCGCTCTGTTTTTTCCCGGGTGCAGGACGCTAAATTGAAATTCACAAAAGTGTCACTTGCTACAGACGTCAGTTAAGTATTTGGATCATGTGGTTAGCACATCGGGGGTCGCTACTGATCCAGAGAAGACGAGCTGCGTGTGCACGTGGCCAACCTCCAAATCAGCGTCAGAGGTCCGCAGCTTTGTGGGGTTTGCCTCGTATTACCGCAGGCCCATTAATAATTGCACAACGATCGTGAAACCACTCCATGCATTAACAGCTAAAGGACACAAGTTCCATTGGAGCAAAGCACAGCAGGGTTCCTTTGAAGTGCTTCTTGACACACTCGCCGATGCGCCGCCGCTCATTTACCCAGATTTCTCGAAGAGGTACATCCTCAACACTGACGCTAGTGATACGGACATAGGTGCTGCCTTGTTGCAGGTGGTCGACGGAGTGGAGAGAGTAGTGGCGTATGGCAGCCGTGTTTTGTCCGCTGCTGAGCAGAGGTATTGTGTTGCACGCAGGGAGCTGCTTGCCATGGTCCACTTTATAACGTTGTACCACCCATATCTGTGTAATAAAAGACTTCATCAGGCACTGCTGGTCTCCGTTGCTCTTTTATTTAGTTTCCTTCTCGAACCCCGCTGGTCCTGACAGCGGACCAGCGTCTCCTCGCGCGCGCCCCGCACGCGCTCCCTCGTCAGCTCCTCCTCTCCTTCTCACACTCCGCTGGTCTTGACAGCGGACCAGCGTCTCCTCGCGCGCGCCCCGCACGCGCTCCCTCGTCAGCTCCTCCGCTCCCCCACTCCGCACACCGCTGGCCGACGGCGTGCTGAAGCTCCTCCAGCCACGTGGCTGATGGCGCGGATCCCCTCCGGCCACCCAACGTGGCTCAGCTTCTTTACTCCAGTAACTGACCCAGAGCCCTTTACCACGTGATCCTGACTCCTCCCCTTCCGGATCGTCAGATCCGGCCTTCCCATACTGCCCTGCTGGCTCCACCTCCATTCACCACGCTTCCGATTGGACCCGAGGTGAACGGCGGCCCCTCCCATACGCCCCCCATACTGGGCTCCGCCCCCCATTACCCCGGGCTGTGCGATTGGGCCAGAGCCCAGTAGCAAACCCCGTTTACGCTCGCATTACATGACCCCCCCCCCCCCCTGATGTAATGCGAGCGACGGCAACACATTTAGGAATCACAACCGACACTACGCAGAGCACAATAACGACGAACACGATCAACGAAAGGGAAGGGATCTGGAACGAGTGCGGGTCGCCAGCCCGTCCTTCACAAGAGGCGGCGCCCTCGGAGGTCGCAGTCCCGACAGGGTTTGAGGAGTGGCGGAAATGGAATCATCCGCCGCTGGTGGAGGCCTGTCCTTCCCAGCACCCCGTTCACCAGAGAGGTCCGTAATCGGGGCCTCCTGCAACTGCAACCGCGGCGGGGTTGGAGGGGCAGCGGGACCAGGTGTCCCCGTCACTGTGGTAGGCCCACCCGGTGCAGGAATCTTTTCGTCCGGCAGGATCACCGCCGGGCCATCTACAGGAGGCACGACAGGCGCGCTTGCAGGTTGAACAGGCAAGGGCAGTGGCGCGTCGGACGCGACAGACACCAGCAAGGCAACATTAGGAGATGACACATCGACACACGGGGCAACGTAGGGTTTCAATCGGGATGTGTGAACGTACCAATGTCGCGACCCGACCCGAACGCGTGTGGACTGTGGGCTAGGAACCTCAATCAGCACCACCAGCCCTTGCCAGGGTTTGTGCAACTTAGGGGAGGTCTCCACCGGCACCTGTGGGCAGTGGAGCCAGGCCATGTCCCCCACTCGCCAAGGGGACCCACGATGAGAGCGCCGGGTGCACCGTTCGTTCCGGGCCTGGGTCTTGGCCGTAGCCAATCGGGCCGCGTCCCGCGCCTCCGCCACGCGCCGAGCGGCATCGCGAATATACTCGAGGAGGGGTTTAACAGGACCCTTCGCCCGTGTGCCAAGTTGCACTTCCACAGGCAGCACATTCTTGCGACCGTACATCAAAAAAAAAGGTGAATACCCCGTCGACGCATGTGGTGCCATCCGGTAAGCGGAGAGCACTCCCGGGATATGCAAATCCCAATCGGCCTGCTTCTCGTTAACCGTATGGCAGAGCATGGCCGACAGGGTTCGGTTCAACCGTTCAACCATCCCATCAGTTTGTGGATGGTAGGGAGAGGTCCGCACCTTCTTAGTTCTCAGTGCGTCGCACACATCCCGCAATAGGTTTGAAGAAAAATTTCGTCTGTAAGCAGCCCCCTTGTCCATCACGTACCCGAACAGGAATGCCTCCGTGATAGAGGACGCCGACTGGTCGGGCAAAGGTCAAGCTATTGGCCATCGGGAAAGATATTCGACCCCGACCAGCAAAAATTTGTTCCCCCGAGCGGAGGGGGGAAAGGGCCCCAGAATATCCAACGCCACCAACTCGTAAACCCGCGTCACTTGAATCGACTGCACTGGGGGAACATACGATTGTTTGGGTGGCTTCCGCCGGGCACAGTCGGCGCACGCCCGAATATGCCCGACGACATCAGTCGTCATACCGTGCCAAAAATAATGACGTTGCAACGTCAACAAGGTTTTCTGCACCCCAAGATGTAACAACTTCTCAGCGTGCAGAATCCGAATCAACTCGTATTGCAACGACGACGGCACAACAAGGCGCCAGCGACCCTGCAAGCCCTCCCTCCACATCAACAACCTGTCACGGAGAGCTGCTCCCGGCATCCCATCAGACGACGGATACCCCTTCGACTTCGCAGCCTGACTCCGCAAGGCCCCAAGCGAGTCATCGAGCAATTGTTCACGAACCCACACAGAACGCGGCAAATTCAAAACCCCGTCGGCCGGTTCCAGACACGTGGAAGCTGCGGGCATCTCCACAGCAGACACGACAGGCCGCGGGGGCTGTGGAACCCGCGTGCACCTATTCGTGCCAGAGGCACACGCGCAGGTGAACCCCTGTGGCAATTGGGAGAGCGCGTCCGCATTAGCGTGGCACGAGCCCTTACGGTATTGAACTTCAAACGAGAACTCCTGCAAAGTTTCCAGCCATCGTGCCAGCTGGCCAGATGGCTGGTAAACTTTCAGGGAGTATTGCAAAGCCGCATGGTCCGTGCGCACAATGAATTTCCGGCCATACAAATACGGGCGGTATTGTCGGACAAAATGCACAATAGCCAACAATTCCCGCCGGGTGACGCAATAGCGGGTCTCCGCCGGAGAGAGAATGCGGCTCCCGTAAGCCACAATGCGTTCGACGCCACCCTTACACTGCGATAGGACGGCGCCAATACCCATGTCACTAGCGTCGGTATCCAAAATAAAAGGCAGAGCGAAATCAGGGTAATCCAGCGTCGGTGCTGATGCCAAGCGATCGCGTAGGCCGTGAAACGCCACCTCCTCCGCCGGCCCCCATCTGAACCTCTGGTTCTTTGCCATAAAGAGGTGCAGCGGCCTAGCGATCGTAGCAAAATTTGGGACGAATCTGCGGCAATAGGAAGCAAACCCGACAAATCGATGTACGTTTCCCACCGTGGCCAGATTCGGCCAGTCTCGAACGCACGCCGTTTTGTCCGGGTCCATGGCCACACCATCAGGGCTGACAATGTGACCCAAATAGCGCTCGGAGCGTTGCAAAAGGTGACACTTCTTGGGCTTAAATTTCAAATTGGCGGAACGCACCCTAGCAAAAACAGCATCAAATCTCTGAAGATGCTCCTCAAACGTGCTGCTGAAAACAATAACGTTGTCCAAATATATCAGGCACGTGTCCCACTGCAGGCCGGTCAACACGAGTTCCATCAACTTCTGGAACGTAACAGGGGCAGTGTTTAAACCCATGGGGAGACAATTAAACTGAAACAGGCCCTGCAGTGTACGGAAAGCCGTCTTTTCCCTCAACGATTCTTCCAGGGGGAGCTGCCAGAACCCCGAAGAGAGGTCAAGAGTCGAAAAAAATGTTGCCCCAGACAAGGCATGGAGGGAATCATCCATACGCGGCAGGGGGTAAACGTCTGCAACCGACACTTTGTTTAACCTCCGAAAATCAACACTAAATCGCAGGCTACCATCCTTTTTTTTTACCAGGACCACCGGAGCGCCCCATGGGCTGTTGGATGGAGAGATAATGTCGGCGGCCAGCATATCATCTGCTACGCCGCGGACATGATCCCTCTCTGCTGGGCTCAACCGATGCGGATTCATCAGTATGGGACTAGCATCCCCGGTATCAATGTGATGGGAGAACAACGAGGTGCGTCCCAGATTGAAATCATCTTTGCTAAAGACGTCAGAATATTTGGACAGCGGCGCGCGAAGCGCGGACCGCTGGTACGTAGTCAAGGACTCGTTTTCCTGACACAACCCGGCGATCCATCGATCGTCCTGCGACGTAGAGGCCGAAACCTCCGCCACGAGACCCTGGTGATCCGGATCATCATGGGCCGTGAAAGCGGTCATGGCATGGGCCAGGACCGTACCGGCCGGCACCACAACATTGTCCGCGCCTCGTTTAACACTTGCAAAAACGGAGGCTGACCCGGCTGAAGAATGGTCTGGGCTGCGACCAGCGCCAGGCCGCCCGTAACAGCGTTGGACAGCGACAACAACACATCCGCCGCCCCCTCAACTCCAGGCACGGGCTTCCGATAGTGCAGCAGAATGAGCATCTGCGAGCCCGGCGGCATGTCGACCGAAACGTCGGACAACGCCTGCACCTGGAGGTCCGGGGTGGACCGGCCCCACGGTGATGGCAAAAATAAAATCTTACGGCCCGCCGGTAACTCAATACAACCCTGATCGACCCTTATCTGAATCGGCATCTTCGCCAGGAAATCGGTCCCCAATAAGCAAGGCACAGCGAGGGACCTGGAGATCAACACCATCCCCAAAGCCGACACATCCCCAACGGAAATGCGTGCTTCCACCTGACCCACGATGCCCATACTCCCCCCGTTAGCAGCAACACACGAATCGAAAACCGGTCATACCCGCGACGGTGGAATGGATAGGAGATGGAATATAACGTCTGAGATGATAGTGGCGAACACGCCCGAATCGACTAAAATCCGCACGTCAATCCCCTGTATAGAGCCTGGCACGGTCGAAGACCCAGTAGCGGCTGCGACCACTCTGCGAGCCAGTTTCTGCCACTGTGTCATCGTCCGACGCGGATCACTTAGAGTCCCCCCGTTAAAACAGGCCCCCAGAACGCACTCCGACGGTGATGAATGAGATGACAGGCCTTGCCGGGTGTCTGATGCGTACCGACTTGCCTGACACGGGTGACTGTTCGACGTGGATGGCGCGTCCCTGGTCAGGGACTCCGGGCGAAGAGGTGGACGAGGGCGACTCCGGCAGTCACGCGCGAAATGTCCGAGACGTCCGCAGCGGTAACACGCCAAGTCGGCCCGCCGCCCGGCTCCCCCGGCGATCCATCGATGAGGGCCCCGAGCGCGACACCGCTCCCCCCTGAGGAACCCACTGGGCCACCGCCGCAGTGAGATCGCTAGGCCCCCTCTCGTCCGGGATGAAGACGGCCTTCGACGGTGTCCAACCAACGGCCTCCCCCTCCGCGGTCGGACCCCCCGTCCAGGTGGCCATTTGCGCCCAACGGCGCAAGTTGAACTGCGCGTCGAGGCACTTGGCAGCCAACCGGGAGGTCAGCTGCTCATGGCCGTATATGAGCAATGGAATGCCCAGGTCCTTCGACAGTTTCAACATCTTCCCCAGTATCAAGGACTCCAACAAGTCGGGCTCAGTCTCGGAATACGCGGCCATGGCCAGCTCAACCACAGCGCCACGGAAGACCACAGGTGATTTTTCCGGCGCCCGTTGTTTCTGGACAAATCTACGGTGTGCGTCATCCGGAGGCTCGTATACTTCCATCGAATGCCCCTTTCAGCGTCGCCTTCTTCGCAGCCGTGATGGAGCGGAACATTTTTAAGGACTTGTCATCCAGGAGCGTCGGCAGGACCTCCAAGGCTTCTGCATCCGTCCACTTGGCCGATCGGACAGCCGACTCAAAACGCCAAGCGAATGCGCTCCAATCCCCTCCGACGGTAAATTCTTTAATAGTCGTCAGACGGTGGCTACGAGTCCCCCCGCTGCTGTCATCCGAAGCAGGTGCCCCACGTGGCAGTGACAAGATGGCGGCTTCCCGCCAGTCAGTCGTGGCCGCGCCCAAGATGGCGGCGTCCTGCTGCGTGTCGGGAAAGGCGGGAAGCCTCGCAGAGGCCGCAATGGTGGATGGCTCGGCCCCACCCGAAGTTTCCCCCCAGAGATGCCCGACGTGTGGCTGTCCCGGAATCGTCTCTGGCGCGACCAGGGTGATCTAATCCAACAAAACGGCCCGTAGCGAATCAATTTGCTCCGCCACGAGCCGCCATCCGTCCTCGGCACCCGTTGACGCAGACGGCCCGGCTGCCGCGACGACATCTTGTACCCCTGTCGTGTCACTCGCCGCCGCTTCGCTCGCGCCCGCCGTGTTTAGGACCGCCACCGCCGGAGGAAGGTCCTCTTCGTCCTCTGAAGAAGGCGTAGGTAGATTCTTCTTCTTGAGATGACATTTCGAAGCACTTCTGACCCCAATGTAATAAAAGACTTCGTCAGGCACTGCTGGTCTCTGTTGCTATTTTATTTAGTTTCCTTCTCGCACCCTGCTGTTCCTGACAGCGGACCAGCGTCTCCTCACGCGCGCCCCCCGCACGCGCTCCCTCGTCAGTTCCTCCACTCCTTCTCGCACCCCGCTGGTCCTGACAGCGGACCAGCGACTCCTCGCGCGCGCCCCGCACGTGCTCCCTCGTCAGCTCCTCCACTCCCCCACTCCGCACACCGCTGGCCGACGGCGTGCCGAAGCTCCTCCAGCCACATGGCTGATGGCGCGGATCCCCTCCAGCCACCCAACGTAGCTCAGCTTCTTTACTCCAGCAACTGACCCGGAGCCCTTCCGGGCTCCCACCTATATCCCCTGTACCACGTGATCCTGACTCCTCCCCTTCCGGATCGTCAGATCTGACCTTCCCATACTGCCCTGCTGGCTCCACCTCTATTCACCTCGCTTCCGATTGGACCCGAGGTGAACGGCGGCCCCTCCCATACGCCCCCCATACTGGGCTCCGCCCCCAAATACCCCGGGCCGTGTGATTGGGCCAGAGCCCAGCAGCGAACCCCATTTACGCTCGCATTACATCTGTACGGCAGGGACTTCCTTGTCTTATCTGACCATGCTGCACTTCAGTACTCTTTGCGTGTAGACCAACCCTCCAGCCAAATGGCCCGTTGGATGGAAATTTTACAAGGGTACTCCTTTACTTTGCAGTATAGGAAGGGGATACGCCATGTTAACGCAGATGTGCTGTCATGCCTGCCCCCGCCGCCCGACTCATGTAGGTGCATGGCGGGCTCATCAAGGTGCGGGCCGCCCCTGCAGATGGCCCCTGATACGGTCGCCGCAGCCGTTTCGGGCCCTGCAGGCGAGGTGCACGCGCCGGACGATCGCATTTTGGGGTTCGCCCTCAGTGAGTGGGGACGCCTACAGGTGGAGGATTCCTCCCTGTTGAGATTGCGGCGCCGCGCTTCCCGGACGCCGAGGTCAGTTGAGCGCCCCTTATTACGGCTCATGGATGGACTCCTTTTGTGATGGAATGTCGAGCTTCAAAAATGTTGTATTGTTGTGCCCACGAGCTTATGAAGCAAACTTGTGCACATGGTGCACAATACATTGATGCATTTGGGAGTAAAGAAAACGTCATTACTTTAAAGACAGATTTCTATTGTCCGGGTATGGAAAATGATGTGCACTTGTTCGTTAAAGCTTGCCCTGAATGTGCACGTCGGAAGGCGCCCACACAACCGTACAAGGTGGCATTGGATATTTTGGGTCCATTTCCCGTTACCCAGAGGGGGCACAAATAATTGCTGGTAGGGGTTGAGTATCTCACCCGGTGGCCGATGGCATGGCCGTTGGTTGTCCAATTGGCGGCGTCCATAACCGAAGCCTTTCTGCAGGGGTTTGTGCAGGACAAAGGCACACCAGAAAATTGTGTCACTGACCAGGGTAAACATTTTTAAGCTGTTAAAGGAGGTGTGTGATTCCCTCGGCACTAAAAAGATTCGGACTTCCCCGTACCACCCACAAACAGACGGGATGGTTGAGCGCTTACATCGAACCTTGACATCCATGTTGTGTGAACAAGTTAATGCAGCACAAACCGACTGGGATTTGCACATCCCGTGCGTCCTGGCTGCCAATAGATTAGATCCACACGCCTCGACGGGGTTTTCACCCTTATATTTGATGTACGGATGGGAACTTGAGGCTCCCGCATTGGTGAAATTAGGCGTGCGTCCGCCAGGCATCGCGTCGGCCATACCGATTCCCATGCAGGTGACCCTTGAGCGGTTGAGGGAGGCTCGTGAGACCTCCATAAGTAACCATGGCGGGAAGGTGACAAGGCGTGGCTCCATTGCCCCATGGTGCCGGTGGGCACGTCACCCAAACTACATCGCCCGTGGCAAGGGCCGGTAGAGGTTGTTGATATTCAGCGCCCCAGTGCGTGCATATTCAATTCGGGCGTCGCCGGTGGTATGTGCACCCATCAAGGCAAAATAAATTTGAGCCACTGACTCACGATGCATCCAATCCTCAAATGGCCTGTGTCAGATGCGTCCGACAAGCCTATCACGCCGACCCTGGAACCCTCGGGGCCTGACGTCCTTGTAATGGCTGGGACCGAGCGGCCCAGTGGTCGGGACCTGTACTTTGGCTGGGTCAGGTCAGAATAGCCTCCCCTAGGTCACCCTTAGCCGGAGGACCCAGAGACCATAGCCCCAATAGTCGGGCACATCAATCCAGAGGCGGTACCTCCTTAGGCAGCGGGTGAAGGGGCCGCTACCCCTTCAAGTGTTAGGGTTCCCTACGTGCTGTATTGTAGCCATTGTTTATAAACGTGTTGTCTCTAACTGTCCGTCTCCACTCTCGTAAAACCTACACTACATTTGGTGTTGGAAGTGACCATTGGGATGCGTGGAAAAACACGTACCCGGAGCACGTACGGCGACATCAGTGACCGTCCAGCTGCGGGGCCGGCAGATCCGGCTGAAGACGGCGTCGCACTGCCGGCCGAGCAGCCGTCCGCTTCACCGCCCGCTTCACCGCCCGCCGCTCCCCCCTCACCGTAAAGCCCGCTGCGGGAGGCGCATCTTCGCCTCCATCCTGGGCAACATCCATCAAGTGGAGGCTGCTGCAAGAATGGGGGAGGCGGCGCAGCATTCAATGGACGCTCCCGCCAATTTTTTTGAAACTTCCACCATGCCGGGAGGAACTTCCGCCGGGCGCAAGGTGCCCGCTGGGAGCCGCATCACTTCCGGCTCCGACGGGAACCAATGAAGTGGCGCCGCGTCATCAGCGCCACGACCTCCACCAACAGGCGACATCTTGGCCAGCGCTGATGCTACTGTACCAACGACATCTACACCCACATCGCCACCTGAAGGACGCGCACCCAACGTCCAGCATCGCCTCCCGGCGCTGAAGGAGTTTTCCGCGGCTGGCGACGACTGGGCGGCCTTCCGGCGCTGGTTCACCTCCCACATGGATGACCGGCTGGTCGAAGGCAGAGGCGCTCCATGCCCTCCCGGCCACACTGGATGATCACGCCCTCGCCGCGTTCATCACGATCCCGCTGGTGGACCGGTCTGCACTGCAGAGCGCCCTCCATCAGATGCAGGCAATTTATGAACCGCCATCCGATTCCTGCCACCGCTTCGACATCCGGAGGAGAGTGGACTTGGAGTCGGCACTGGCGTTCCGCAGTGTGCTGATGGCCCTGGCGAGGGCCGCTTATCCTCGCATTGACCACGACTCGCTGGTGCTGCAGAAGCTCCTGAGCTTGGCTCGGGAGCTTTGCATTGCCTTGCCAGCGGCTGACGAAGACGACTTCTCGTCCCTGCGCGCTGCCAGGTGCATCCAAGCGCACCTGCAGCTTCAGAGGGAGGCGACCGTCGCTGCCCATGGTCACGACGCAGAGTCGGGCCATGACCAGGCCTTCACGGCATCATCGACAGGGAGCCAGAGGCCGGCCAATCGTCGGCCCCTGTGGGACTACCGCCAGCGAGACCGGCCGGCCCCGTGCCAGGATGGCACATCCATCACCTGCCACAACTGCGGCAGTTGAGGACACGTGGCGTCCGGCTGCCGAGCCCCCCGACACCGCATCTCCGGACCTCAGCCCCTGGCGCCTCGCTCACCATTGGTTCCATGGCGGATCCAAGCAAGTCGCGGCACCTCACGCTCTCGGTCCCCGCTGACACCGCGTACACACCTTCACACTGCACAGGGTGGCCGTGCGTTGGACGGGCTGGATCCGAGGGGATCGGTAACTGACCGGGCGCTCGGACCAGGTCAGTGGTCTGAGTTGGCCCATAGGGTCATTGCCGCGGCCACGGGATCCTCCGCCGTGGTGGGTTCCATTGAGGGGGTCGACATCCGTATGTTGGTCAACACAGGTGCGTTAGCGACTATCATATCGGATCTAATTTTTTACATTTTACCCGATAGATGCTGTCCCCTGTGGCCAGTTGATGTGCCATGCTTTGCCGCGAATGGTGGTTCATTGGGCATCATTGGACGAATCAATGCCCGGATCCGCATTGGCGACGTTCAATTTGATGGTCTCATTTTGGTTTCGTCGACCCTCGCCGTTCCATGCCTCTTTGGAACGGATTTCTAAGGGAAAATGTCCATAAAAATTCGAATTAACCAGGGGTGTATCGAACTCCTCTCCGGCTGATGCATGGCTTTCCTGCCCTCACCCACTTGGTTGTGCACTGCCATCGCGTACAGTTCGCATTCTGCCCGGGTCTCAGATGCTGGTTCCCCTCCGGCTTCGGAAACCCCTTGACTCTGATGCATTGCTCGGGCCTTCGAAAATGAAGGTGCGTGTGTTGGACCTCGTCGGTGTGCAGACGCTCGTAGCAGGTGACCGTGAGCCTTTTATTCAGGTCCTCAATGCAGGGTTGAGAACAGCCGTCATCCCCAGAGGTATGGTGCTTGCCCATGCAACACCGGCCCTTTCAGGGGATTCAATGGTGGGTTATGTGAGGGACGTGTCCCATTCTGATTCGCATCCGGAACCTGATGATAAATGGCTCGACGTGCTTTGCTCAGGTTGTACAAATTTGCTGCCGTCACAGCGGGCTAAATTACGAACGTTGCTGCACGGCCTTGCGGATGTTTTTAGTCAGGGGAAATTCGACATTGGCTGTACCAAATTACTCAGCCACCACATCGACACAGGTGATGCCGCTCTAATTCGACAAAACCCGTTCCGGTTGAGTCCGGTTGAGAAGGAGCAAGTGCGGGTAGCCGTCAACGATATGTTGGCGACTGATATCATTGCGCCATCCAACAGTCCATGGGGGGCACCGATCGTTCTTGTCAAAAAACACGACGGTAGCCTCCGGTTCTGTGTGGACGTCAGAAAACTTAACAAAAGCTCCGTGGCCGACGCTAACCTGCTTCCCAGAATGGACGAGTCACTCGATGCCCTGGTGGGTGGATCTCCTGTTCTCGCTGGGCTCCAGCGAGGACCAGAATATTGTTAGCCGCTCCGGCATTGCAACGGACCCAGAAAAGACCAAATGCGTACGCTCATGGCTGACCCCTACCTCTGTTGGGGAGGTGCGAAATTTCGTGTGCTTTGCCTCTTACTACCGGCGGTTCGTGGTGGAATTCGCGACTATAGCAAAGCCCCTTCACACGTTGACAGTGAAAGACGTCACATTCCGTTGGGAAGAATTAGAACAGGCCGCGTTTGACGCCATTCAAGAGGTGCTGGTTGATGCCCCTCCCTTGTCTTATCCAGACTTTACCATCCCATTCATTCTGGATACTGACACCAGCAACACCAGCATTGGGGGGGGGTGCTGTTACAAGTCGTCAATGGGGTCGAGCACATCGTCGCCTATGGCAGCAGGGTGCTATCACCCGCAGAGCAGTGTTACTGTGTGACCCGTCGCGTACTGCTCACTATCGTCTTTTTCGCATAGCAATATAGACCGTACCTATATGGCAGACACTTCACTGTGTGTTCCAACCATGCGGCGCTTCAGTATGCTTTAAGGGTTGACCAGCTGTCTGGGCAGCTGTCGCGCTGGCTCGAGATCCTCCAAGACTTTGCATTCACGGTTGTTTACCGGAAGAGGATCCGCCATGGAAACGCCGATGGGTTGTCGTGGCTGCCAACCGACAGGTGATGCACTTGTTTCCTTGGTGCGGGGCATTGTAAGCAGCCTGAATTAGGACCGCCCCCATCCCTCGCTGCCTTGGCTGGGGATGGGGTCGATGAGCATGGGGCTCCTCTCATGCCGATCGCACAGGACGCATTGCTGGTCCTCGGTTTGGACGAATGGGAGCGTCTCCAGACGGAAGACGTCTCCCTTCTCAAATTGTGCCACCGTGCACAGGATTCAAATGGGGACGGAGGCCGGAGAAGCCCCGTCTCATTCGTCACTCAAGACGGTGTTCTCTTGCATTGGGACGGCGGTTCCCAGGAGTACAAGTTGGTCGTGCCATCCTCCCTGCGGGGAAAGTTTGTGTGGGCAACCCACGGTCGTCTCTTACATCTGGATGTCCAGAAGATGCTTGCGACACCCGGGCATGGGGAGGGACATGGCTGACCTTCACGGTTGCACCGAATGTGCCTGGCAGAAACCTCCGGTGAGGCCGTCCTGCCCGCACCTCCAATCTATTCACGTTTCACGGGTAAACAAGATTGTGGCTTTGGATATCTTAGGTCCATTTTCCGTTACTCCTCGGGGTAATAAGTACTGATTGGTTGGGGTGGAATACTTTACCCGGTGGGCCATGGCCTGGCTATTCCCCAACCAATCAGCAGCAGCCATTATGGAGGCCTTTATTCAGGGCTACGTCCTGGATAAGGGTGCTCCCGAACGGCTGCTGACCGATCCACCTTGTTGCAGGACGTGTGCAACCTACTGGGTACACACAAAATTCGGACCTCGTCGTATCACTCACAGTCAGATGGTATGGTAGAGCGACTTCACAGGATGCTCACCTCCATGCAAAGCCACCAAGTGTCGGAGTCGCAGACTGAGTGGGACCTCCACGTCCCTGGCGTCCTGGCCGCTTATAGAATTGCGCCCCATGCGGCTACGGGTACTTGCCGTCCTACCTCATGTATGGCAGGGAAGTCTGCCTTCTGGTGGACATCCAATTGCGCATTACGCAGCCCGCACCCAAGATTAAAATCGCCGACCACATCCTTGCCAATGTCCGTCGCTTGGTGGATGCCCGGGAGGCAGCTAAATACAATTCCGAGGCATGTCAACTAGCCAGTGAACAGTTGCAGAACCTTCGCACGTCTCACCATGTTTGGGCGGAGGGGGACCGTGCCTGGCTCCACTGCCCCCAAGTACCACTAACTACGTCGCCAAAGCTGCTTAAGCTCTGGAGAGGCCCGGTAGAAATCGTCCGCGTCGTCCGACCCCAGTGCGTGAAGATCCAGCATGGTAGGCGGTCCTGGTTTGTCGACCCATCATGCCTGAAACCTTATGTCCACCCGCACACACCACCCACACTTCACGAGGGTCGAGAGCGCGAAGTGTCCGACGAGCCGGGTCGTGCCACTGAGGATTATAACTCTCAGCCGAGCTGTGTTGTTCAACCCTCAGATGCCGCGGGAGTGAAATTGCCCCGGCCGCCGGCGACGACCACCCCAGCAGGCACCCACTTGCCTGCCCAGTCGGGCGGCCAGAAAACCGGACGGACCCCGGACTTTCTGCCCCCACGGGCCTCGGCCACGCCAGATGGGCCAGCCACAAGGACTCGCTCGAAGTCCAGACATTTTTCTTGATCCCTGCCCATGAAATATTGTCCCAATCCACCCAGCACTTACCTTGCATTTGATTGGCCGAGTCCGTCGTTTCTCTTCTCTCTTTCTCTCTCTCTCTTCAACGTGGTCTAGCGGCCATGGGCCGCTCTGTCGCCATGTGCGTCTTGTTGGTGTGGCTGGAGCTTGGGATCGTACTATGTATATTGTGTAAATAGTGTATTATTTGTACAGGTGGGCTCGGGTATTTATGTGGGTCCACGCAGTTTTTGTTTTCGTTCCCGTTCAGTTGAGGCACACGTACACGTTTTTTTTTTATTATTAAGGTCTTTATTGATGTTATTGTTACAGCTAGGTCGGCTGGGTGCTACGAGGGGGGGGGGGGTGATGTTGCGCTGTAAATAGGGCTATAAATATACTTAATGGGTCGCGCTACTTACCTGTAGTTGCAGAAAGGGTCCACCAGGGGCAAAACCTCGAACCGGGACAGGGGCCACTAGATTTCTCAGCTCCGAGGCAAGGGAGGGTTGCGGGATGTGCTGGGATCCCCCGGGACCCCCTTGAAACTCTCTGGGAGGGAGGTGTGGCCATGGTGAAGTGTGGGGGCTTTCAACCCCGCGGTGAAGTGTGGGAGCTTTCAATCCCGCGGTGAAGTGTGGGGGCTTTCAACCCCGCGGTAAAGTGTGGGAGCTTTCAATCCCGCGGTGAAGTGTGGGGGCTTTCAACCCCGCGGTAAAGTGTGGGGGCTTTCAATCCCGTGGTGAAGTGTGGGGGCTTTCAATCACGCGGTGAAGTGTGGGGGCTTTCAACCCCGCGGTGAAATGTGGGGGCTTTCAATGCCGTGGTGAAGTGTGGGGACTTTCAATCCTGTGATGAAGTGTGGGGGCTTTAAACCCCGCGGTGAAGTGTGGTGGCTTTCAATCCCGCGGTGAAGTGTGGGGGCTTTCAGCCCCGTGGTGAAATGTGGGGGCTTTCAATCCCGTGGTGAAGTGTGGAGGCTTTCAGCCCCGTGGTGAGGTATGGGGGCTTTTAATCCCGAAGTGAAGAGTGGGGGCTTTCAATCCCGTGGTGAAGTGTGGGGGCTTTCAATTCCGTGGTGAAGTGTGGGGGGCTTTCAATCCCGCGGTGAAGTGTGGGGGCTTTCAGTCCCGCGGTGAAGTTTTGGGGCTTTCAACCCCACAGTGAAGTGTGAGGGCTTTCAATCCCGTGGTGAAGTGTGGGGGGTTTCAATCCCGTGGTAAAGTGTGGGAGCTTTCAATCCCGTGGTGAAGTATGGAGGCTTTCAATCCCGCGGTGAAGTGTGGGGGCTTTCAACCCCGCGGTGAAATGTGGGGGCTTTCAATCCCGTGGTGAAGTGTGGGGGCTTTCAATCCTGTGGTGAAGTGTGGGGGCTTTCAACCCCGTGGTGAAGTGTGGTGGCTTTCAATCCCGCGGTGAAGTGTGGGGGCTTTCAGCCCTGTGGTGAAATGTGGGGGCTTTCAATCCCGTGGTGAAGTGTGGGGGCTTTCAGCCCCGTGGTGAAGTATGGGGGCTTTTAATCCCGCAGTGAAGAGTGGGGGCTTTCAATCCCGTGGTGAAGTGTGGGGGTTCTCAATCCCATAGTGTGTTGACAAAGAGCTAAAATTAACATGAGAAAGGTGTTTCATTTAAATAGTCTGGCTGCGTCAGCACCACTGTGCATGAGGCGTGTCTCCCGTGTAGCATCGGTGCACACCCAGAAAGATTCATTTGCTGGGGTGTGTGGAGGTGGCTTGGCAGGCCTCAGCGCTCCTTCACAGAGCCTCCTCGTTCAGTATCTGCTGGTAAGCAGCCTTGAAATCGTCAGTGCTCATGTGGGGAAAGTTGTGAATATACTGCGGTAAAATATTGCTACTTCTATCAAGTAACGCACTATAGCAGGTAAAAAATATATATTAAAGGACGTTCTCAACATTTCCATCAACATGGCCTTTTCATAAAATAAGCAGTGCGAGGAAAAACTCCTCTTATTAAAATGATCATCTCTTGATACGAGTCCCGCCACATGTGCATGGTATTTACATTGTGTTGAGTTAATTACAATGTCTTATTTACATTATCTACGTCATGTTCTTGTTGTGCAACTGCTTTTAACTCCTTTTATCTGCTTGTGTAAACCAGGTCTCCATTAAAAAGAGAGACGGGCAGTCTGGTTGGAAAGGAAAGGAAACAACCAATTCCATCCAGTCGCATTTCTTGTGTTCCCCTGGGCTATAAAAAATAATTCGTTTCAGGTTGGGTTAGATCGTGTCAGTGTAATGCCGAAGTTTCTCAACGATAGCCCTCCACCACCCAAAAGAGCCAATCCAATCTAGTTATCGCATGGGCAAATATGCAGATTTATTTTGCATTTTAGCAAACCGGACGAATGTTGTAAGTTGAGCAGTTTTCAAGTCAACATTTTGCTGTTCTACGTGTGGCGACCGCCAATCCAAGTGATATCCAGGCTCAAATCCGCTTAGCTTGCGAGATCTGGCGAGATCGGCCGTGTCGCGGGCGAGCTGGCCCATAGATACTGCGCTTGGCTGTGTAATTGGTTGTCCTCCCCGCCCCCGTGAGTGCAGGTGGCGTTGGGCACTGTGCGAAGTCGTCAGCCTGCGATAGGGACGAGCAATGGGCACGCAGTGGGCGCAGATCGCCCTGCTCCTCCAGCTGAGCAGCGTGGCGCTTGCAGGTACCAAACTCTGTATGATTATGTTGAACTTATTTTGCAAATTACGTAGCTAACTGTGCTAATCGGAGGTGTGTGGGAAGCACAACAAACTAAACACAAAGAAATAACTTATAAAGAAATTAGTTTTCAATCTAGATTTAAAAGTGCATAGCTCCAGTCGCTTCCTAATTTCGGAAGAACGTTCCAGACGGCCGCAGAAGCGCATATGAAAGCATGCAAATACAGTGACCGTCTGTCTTTGTGTGGCACACTGTGAAACTATGGATTTCACAGGTCACACATACATCGACTCTCTTTGTTTTATCGTGAAAAATCATGAAGTTGCTATCACATAACCACATTGCTTATGTGATATTTGTTCTCAATCTTTGTGTGTAAAAGTTCCATCAACGAGAACCATCCAGTTCTCTGGGTACGAAGGCAACGTGTCTTCCCGAGACCATGTCCCAAACGACACAGATGTGGATTTCACCTTCCTCATTGTGGCCGTCTCCCGAAAGGTCATCAAAATCAAGTTTGAATGGCTCAGGTAAAAGCCCCCTTTGTGTGCACGCGCATTGTTGGAGTGCACAGATGGGCATGCACATCAAGGGCACATGTGCGCGTCTGGCCGTGTATAGAATGGATGTCCCATTGTCTCTGAGAAAACAATAATACCTTCCTCAATCGTAATCGCATGCCGTTTCACACAATCCGCTAACCCCACAGAAGCTAAAAATAAATGTGAGGTGCGTTTTAACATTTACTTTTGTACACGAGTGGATTTAACCACAGACGTCTTATTTTACGTTTAGAATGTTTATTTTTTATTTTAACACCACTGTATCCTCCGTGTATTTTTCAGACAGTTTCGCCATAAGGGGCTCATATTTTTTTAAGATTACACATTTGTTTAGGACCTATAGCTTCAGGCTCCGGCTGGAATGTTGGCTGTCTTATCAACAAGAACACACATAAAGTCAATTATGGCCTGAACTTTAAATTCATAAAAATATTTCCTGGGCAAATTCAAACCACCAACAAATGCAGCTCACGGACCAGAGTGGTGATCGAGAGCAGCCTAGGTGGGAAACGTCTGTAGTGCCACCAATTGTTTTCTTTACACTGCATGACCAATGAAATAAAATGATTTGAACATCACGATTAGTGTTGAAATGTATTTCCAAACCCACCGTCTAAAACAACTACAGCTACTACGTCGGGTGGTACGGGCTAGTGATAATCTGGTATGGAGCCGTGGGCTAACCGGGCTTCAACGCCACGTGTGGGCATTTAAATGCCAATAGTAATCACATGTAAAATGTCTTCAGTTATGATCCTCTCATTACGTGACTTTGAATTTTCACTTTTTTTACTTCCAAAAAATCTAAGCAAACTTTGTTTCTCGAGTTGAACTTGTGATTGGAAATTACATTGGCAACTTGCAAAATGCTTTCACCTTCTGGTGTGGCGGCAGACAGATTTTCTATGCAGAGTGTTTGTTGAATCGGTGGTGGGAGGTTGCATCTCAGTCAGTCGACCCATGGCACCTGGATCTGTCCCGTGACCTCCTGGCGTTCGACACTTCATGTGGCCTCAGCGTGCACATCGCCTGGCACAATCGTTGTGGTGACGTTACCGCCACTTAGTGGCGAATGGCGGTGGGAGTTGGGGGGTGCTTAAGGTAAGCCGAAGCAAACGGTGGTGACTGCGGCCTTGTGCTTATTTGACGGACCACAGCCTGCGGGAAGACGTGGTGTGCGCAAACGAGAGCCTCTCCGTTCTGGACGGAGCAGCGAGGGCCAACGCCCTGGTCGTGCTCTGTGGGACCTCCATGCCCTCCGTCTCTTTCAAGTCCACGCAGAGCAACCTGACGCTGGTGCTGAGGTCCACAGGGCCCCTTGTGGGTACGTCCGCCGCAGCTTTCTACTCCAACATAGTTTTTTTTTATTTCCCACTAGACAACCGAGCCGCGCCAGGGCTAGTACCGAGCCAACCTGGCACAGCTCACGAGGCGCCCGGTTGTTCATCCTCTTGAGAAGCGGAGTCGTGCTGCCGACGTGATGTGTCGCAATCCGCGCTCATCGATGTGGCACACACGCTTGAGTTGAGATTAATTGATACGAGTTAGAAAAAGCATCATAAGCAATGATGCCATTTTATGACGATTCCATTGTAGTAGATACCCTGTGTATACGTATCGTTGCAATGCTGTATGATGTAACTTACAGTTTAATGTTTTTTTTTTAATAAAATCCAGAAAGGGGCTTCAGGCTCAAGTACAGCTCTGTCACAGCTACGCCATCATCTGCAGGTGAGTGCAAGTTTTGATTTATTTACAAAAAAGCCCTCGCGTCCTGTGGACGTAACCGTCTATCCATCCTTGCTCATCCCTTCCTCTCACCAAGCCGCTCGCCCGCACAACTCGCCATCATAAACAACTTTTCAGAATTAAAAATACCACTTCACCCAACGCCTGTATTTCTATAAAGAAGCTGAGATCAAATTGGTAACTAAATGTCCGAGACAAAAGTATTCGACAATACCAATAAAAGTGTTACAATAATAATCACAGTTTCATCGTTGCCCTGTTTTAGCCCCATGCTATGAGTGTGCGCGTGTTTGTTCGCAGCCTGCGGAAAGACATCAGACTGGAGGAACTTCCCTTGGGATGTGCAGCTGTTCTTCAACAGTCGCTTTGCGGCCAACGGCACGATTATTGGCAGGAGGTGGATCCTAACGACCGCTAAGCAAATCGTCACTGCGTGAGTACCACCGGTCGCCGTTCTTCGAACAAAAAACCTCCTGCACACGCACTCGAGTCAAAGTTCACACTGTGGCACGCGCACGTGCACTCGCGATTCTCCATCTACATTATCTTTTACTTGTCTGTTGTATGGAATTTGGTGCACCCTTACAGTTGGACCCGCCAACGAGTTCCGGCAGGTGCACTAAATTAATATTGTTTTGAACCGAGCGTGTGTTTTTAAAGGTTCACTATCCCCATACAAGAAGACAGGTCTTGCTCATTAATTGCAGAGATGACCCAGGTGGTTGTAGGAATCGAACCGTTCCCTCGGCACGAGCTGGCTCGCGCCTCGTGCTTCGACCACTTGGCTGCCCCATCACTTTTCGCACTTGCAAATAGGCGCGGCGGGTGCGTCTCTTGCAGCCAAGACGTCCCGAAATGGACCATCAGGTACAGCGATGGCGTGTTCCACAGCGTGGGAATCATTTCAGTACACAGCCGATTCAACGCAAGCACGCACGACTACAACGTCGCCGTGGTGGAGCTGAGCAAAGCAGTGCCGTTCTCGGACGCAGTGAGTGCGGTGTGCCTGCCTCACGCCACGCGGCATTCCCCTGCTGCAGGGAAAGTCTGCTACCTCGGCAATGGTACGTATTCAACATCCTCTGCATCGTCTCCACACCTCCGATTATTAGCACGGTTGGCTACGTACAGTGCGAAAGAAGTTCAACATACATACATTCTCTACGCCGGGCGTGGTTTGTTCCCTGCGGTGAACGATCACACAAGTCGTTGTGTCCATCGTTTGTCACTGGAGTTGCGCTTCTCGATCATTTTCTGCGCATTATTTCAACTCGATCGTGAAGTCCTACTTTGCAGATGTCTTCGGCTCGTGACACGAGAAGGCCCAGCAGCCTCGATTTCAACGGACACACCGTCCCCCGTGACCCTTCATGAACTCAAATCCCAGTTGCCTTCATTCATAGTCAAGCCAACGGTAGTTTTTTTTCCGTGGAAAGATTCAGCCCCGTCATAGGACATGTTGAGCAGGAAATAACTTTGGCGCATTAACATTATCGTAAGTGAGACCTCCTGTGTTTCAGGGTACGGACTTCCCTTGGGAATACTCAGCCAGAGTGACTGCGCGTCTGCGCAGTTCTACGGCAGCGCCTTATCCAGCCGCATGCTCTGCGCACAGAACATTGAGCACAGTGGGTGCTGGGTGAGTATGCACACAAAGACAAACATCCCCCGTATACTGTTAACAGACTGTTGCGGCAAGTGCTGTTAGCGAGTACGCGTACGCACGCACGTGGGTACGTGATCATTTAAAAAATAACGAAGCGAAAAAAGACAAAAATGTCTTATAATTGTTTAACAGTTGCTGAGCATAGGTCCAAAACATCAAGTAGTCAGCAATAAACACCACTACTCTCTTAACTTAACACAGGGGTTTGCAATCAATAATATTACTATTCATAGCTGATGATCGGGTTAGGGCTACATAACGATCTGTTCAAATATTTGTCGTTAGAAACACACCACCACCCGCGTTTAATGACACTCCAATTCTCTAAACGCACGTTGATTCTAAATGTGGAGTGTAAAACCGGAGGACCCCGAGAAAAATCCATGCGACCACGATGAGAGAGACTTGCAAAGTCCAAATATATAGCAGGCATCGTCAGGGTCGGGATCAAACCCATGATATACTGTATACCAGGCAAGGTAGTTAACATACTCTTAGGTTTTTTCGGTAAAGTCATGTAGGTAAAAAATAAAATTACTAAAAGTAATAATAGAAATAAAAGAATAAATCACGACGTTTCGGAGGCAACACAAGTCTCCGTCATCAGGTGGGACCGTCACAGCTAAAATTACTGCATCAAGTGAGGCACAATTCCAAGAGACCAGCCCTTAAATACAAGTTAAGGGGGAGGGGCTTATCTGAATGTGGTAACCAGGGAATGGAACGTGGGGGTAGTGGGCGGGGCTACAAGAGAAATTGGCCAATGTCATCAATGTGCAAGAGAACAATCGGTGTACCTCGACCTAAACCGGTGTTGGTTGAGAATCCAAATACAAAAAAGCAGTACTGTTAAACGCTGGGGATGTCAACACTCGGTAAAGTAGAAAAGTACCTGTCAAATAAGATGGTACAAATATGTGTAGTTAAATCTTTTTTGCATGGTTAATAACATCTTTAATAACATCGGCAACATTGCCGATCATTGCTACAACGCTGTAGGCTCTCATGATATTGTTTTTTTCCGAGACCAAGGTGCTCTGCAAACCCTCTGGCTACCATCAAAGGTTTGTACACGAAGCCATCCAGATTTACAAACACAGACATAACTTCAACTGTGATGATGGGTACAAACTGAGTAATCATTGGAAACATGTTATTAACCATGCAAAAAAGATTTAACTACACATTTGTACCATCTTATTTGACAGGTACTTTTCTACTTTACCGAGTGTTGACATCCCCAGCGTTTAACAGTACTGCTTGTATATTTGGATTCTCAACCAACACCGGTTTAGGTCGAGGTACACGGATTGTTCTCTTGCACATTGACGACATTGGCCAATTTCTCTTGTAGCCCCGCCCACCACCCCCACGTTCCATTCCCTGGTTACCACATTCAGATAAGCCCCTCCCCCTTAACTTGTATTTAAGGGCTGGTCTCTTGGAATTTTGCCTCACTTGATGCAGTAATTTTAGCTGTGACGGTCCCACCTGATGACGGAGACTTGTGTTGCCTCCGAAACGTCGTGATTTATTATTTTATTTTATTTCTATTATTACTTTTAGTAATTTTATTTTTTACCTACGTGACTTTACCGAAAAAACCTAAGAGTATGAATCCTTGCAGTCACGAAAGCTTCAAATCAAGGTAGTTAACATCTCGCCAACGCGGCAATCAATTTTCACATTGCTATATCTGGCTGTGACAATTGTTAAAGTGCTTCAAACGGAGTTGGATCTCGGTTGGGGTTGACTCACCCCTTCATCCTTTCAGGGTATGACAAAATAGGTACCACTTTGATAGAAGTCATCAGAAGTTTTCCTATGTATAGACTTGTTCTGGCCACAGGTATGTGGATTTCCCACCACTCGCTCAGGACTTTAAACGGGAGATGCGCATGGCCTCATGTTTTTACTTTTTGATTGGACAAGCCGTTCATGTACCCGTTTGCATTCTTCCCCACCCTTATTGGCGAAATGTCCAGAGGGCCCTCGTCAGCCAGTGCCCGATGAACCCTGTGAGATGAAACTAACGCTCATTCTGGCTCGCATCAGGTCGCAAATCCAGATGCCTGGAACGTGCTTCTTTCTCAGACCTACAATTCCCCTCAAACGACATTCAATTTGTTAACGCACACAATTCATAAACATTGGAGGAGCGGTGGTGAAGCAGATAGCGCACTGTGCTCTTTATCGATTGATGTCTGAACCAATCCTGGGCTCCTTGGTCGCCAACCTACACTGACCAGTGTAGTGAAGTATGGTCAAAATAATCCCCTTGACTGACACGACATGGGGAAGCCTTCGTCCAGCGGTGGATGGACAAAGGTCTGTAAAGAATTATGAATGTGGTAACTAGATAGGGGGTTGAAACAAGCCATTGATGGGGGTATACAGCTTTTGACCAGCCCTCATTTGATGTATGTGTAGTGAGTCCAACTGAGTCGTAGACGTTGTTCTTTAGAGGCAACACTTTTATTGTAACATCAACCCGTTAACACAAAGGGGTAACTGCCCCTTCACCAGATACAGCCTCGGGTGGTATCCACCCAGCTAACTACTCTATACGTAAGAGTTACAGCTACGAAGGGTCAGACCCTCACTCGGGTCCCCGACCACATGTTGATGCCTCGTAGAGATTCCAGCTTGTAGACGTGGAGCTTCCAGCTTGTAGAACGAATAACCTGGTCCCTCCCAGGGACCCACCTTATATCCCCTCGGTTCGGGGCCGCTCCACCCAAGGCCCCACCCACCTTCTCGAGCGTTCTAGCTCCCTCTCGATCCCTCTCGAGAGCTCTCCCTGGACACGTGATCACCCCCTAGCCCCCCCACCTGGGCCCTCTCTGTGGACACTCCGGATCACGTGTCTATGGGGTCAACCAGAGTGCCATGGCCCGGGGCATCCCTGCCCCTGGGCTGGCACTCTCCCACTCCCCCTGGTGGGAGCCGCCACTACACGCTGTGCGTGGTGCCCGCGCTATCCCAGCGCTCACCAAGCCCCGTTAGGGCTGGTACTACACACGCCTACGGGGTGTACGCGATGACGGTGCATCGCACGCCGTGCTGTGCTAGAGCCGGCCTCACATAGCAACCCACCCGGTGCTGTCCGCGATGTAGGGACATCGTATGCCACGGCCCTCTCGGGCCGGCACCATACAGTGACATCCCGGATGTCACTACATATGTATGGAACAGTATAACATACACGACTAATACTGTGTGATCTTTGTGCCACTTGGCGGCCGGGTAGCGCAGTGGGAACGCTTGTGCCTCAGCAAGAAGGGCCTGGGTTTTTATGCCTGACTCGGGCGCCTTTCTCTGTGAAGTTTGTATGTTCTCCCCCTGTTCTACACGGGTTTCCTTCCATAGCTACAAAAACACACACAGTATAACTGTTATGGGCCACGCATCGCAATGATAAAAAAACGCCTGAAATCTACTTACTGTAGTTGGGATTACACGCAGCAACATCGCTCTCCATTGCGAAAACTTGGCAGCACCCTTCTGAAAAGTGTCTCGATACAAACGTGATGGTAATGATGAACATAGCGTTGCAGAGGGTCTCAGTTCCTGACGGACAGTTAGGCCTTGTGTTTAGCCCCTATCCGAAATATGTTGAGCAACTTTTCCCATCTTTTCTTACCTACTGCCGGCATTCTCCATTGGAGAGACATTTTGCAGTGCTATTTTCATCACGTTTTCTCCACCGCGTCTTAAATTTTATTTTGCTGCTACAGATGTCCAAATGATGTGCCACTTTGTTGCGCTAACATTTGTGGCCAGGTCGCTTCTGAAAAAGAAGTTAATACATCAGTGGGCTTTGCCTAGTAGGATGGGGATGGTTTAGTTTAATTTGTGTTTTGGTGATTTGTTTACCTTTCTTGTACTTTGCACTACTATCGTGTTTTAGTTTAGTTTGTTGTTGTAACGTTCTTACCCGCCCCTACTGCACATATGTGAAAAATAGCTCATCGGATTATTCCAGTAATAAATATTCTGATTCTGAATTTCTTTCTGAAACGTAATTATAATCATTATTTGTGTTTTAGGCAAACACGGCCCAGTCGCTGGTGTGCAGAGAGGAGGACGACAGGTGGTATGTTACTGGCTTGGCCAGCTGGGGCAACCAATGCAACTACCTACCAGCACGTGCATATCCCGGCGTCTTCACCAGGGTCTACAAGTTCCTCGGTTTCATCGAGGGCATCGCAAACTGACGCGGAACCATCGCTCTCAAACGGCTCGGCACACTCCTCCACCGGAGCAGCGCTGCTCCACAGTGTATGTCATCTCTGTGCTATCGGAACTGGACACGGTTCGCTCAGCAGTCGCCGAAGTACATCGAGGAGGTATATCGAGTTGGGTTTCGTTCACCGCATTGCCACATTGTGCACGAGTCGAATTCGAGGCGAACTGTAGGATACATTGTTCGTAGAAACTAATTTTAAGTAAAGTTGTAGAGGAATGTCATGTTATGTACAGTACATTTAGTACGAGTGTAGTTTGGACACAGTTTAGGCTTTCCACGTTGTGTTAAGGTTGAAACTTGGCTGTATCATTACAAGTGTAATAAACGACTTCCACGACGACTCTGAACTGGTGTCTTTCATTTAACAGAATGTCTGCATAGCTCCGTGCTCTCTCTCTCTGGGTAGTGTGCTTCCGGTGTTCAGAGGCCTGCTTAAGGCACGGCTCCGGCTGGAGCACGCGTACCACACACACGTCGATGATGTGCATGTATTCTTCGAACGCTGGGGAGCCGGAAAGGCCCTTTGCACCAGCGTGGACGGCACCCTCATGTTTACTTTCTGAAATGCTCGCTCGTCACCGTGACGTGCGCGATGACACCACAACCACGTGACTTTTTCTTTTGTGTTGTGTGCTGTGCTTTCAGCACCACAGCACGTAGATTTGTAACGATTATGTAACGTTTGTTTTCTTTTCGGTTGCTGCTGACTGGGTTTCGAATTGGAGTCGCCTCCGGTGCTTTTGCTGCTCGCGGCAATAAAAGTTGTTTAAAAGTCAAAGTCTCTCTGGGTAGTTCTCTCGCTTCCTCGTCCGCTGCTGTGGTACGTCTCCCTCTCTCTCTCCGTTCACGCCGCTGGCTGGGTGCGCTCCCGGAGGAGACACGGCTTCACTGGAGGTTCGCCACGTGGTCGTTGGCGAGGAGAGGTAGAGCGGTGATGCAGTCCAGACACAAGGCTTCCCACACTGACCTCAAGTACTCTCCTGCCTCCGCTTATATGCCCCCCGGCGGAGCTAAGCTCCACCTATGGCCACGCCCCCTCATGGAACGCTCTAGATCAGGCATGTCCAAAGTCCGACCCGCGGGCCAAACACGGCCCGCGGTCAGATTTCATATGGCCCACAGCTTCGGTCTTATAATGTGTTATTTATGGCTCGATAGCTCTGTCAGAATAAATAAATCATAAAACTTTAAAGATGTAATTCCTCCTTTCACCACACGGTGGCAGCACCATTCTAATGCTATCTGGCTCTGCATCCGTGCCGCGAACCCTTCTCGAATCATTTCTGCCATGGCGACTGCAAAAAAAAAGAGAAAAGTTGACAGTGAGGGCTGCCGCTTTCAGGAGCGGTGGGAATTACAATACTTCTTCACTGCAAATCGAGGCAACTGTGTTTGTCTAATTTGTAAAGAGACGGTTGCCTTGTTTAATGATTTCAACGTAAAGAGACACTACGAGACTAAACATGCTGCAACATACGACAGGGAGTGACCGTGCTAAAAAAGTGAAGCAACTCCAAGCTGCTCTGGCATCGCAACAGCGATTCTTCACGCGGGCCTGTGAGTCAAAGGAAAAAATCACCAAAGCCAGCTACGAAGTGGCCATGTTAATGGCTAAACATGGCAAACCTTTTACTGAAGGTGCGTTTATCAAAGACTGTGTCATGAAAATGGTGGAGAACATTTGCCCCGAGAAGAAGCAAGAATTTATGAATGTTTGCCTGGCACGCAACACTGTGGCATGGAGAGTTGAGGACATATCGTCAGATATTCAGAGACAACTGGGGGACAGGGGAGTGGCTTTTCATTATTTCTCATCAGCCTGCGATGAAAGCACCGATGCATCTGACACTGCACAACTACTTATTTTTTAAAGAGGAGTTGATGACAACATGAACGTGATAGAGGAGCTGCTTGACCTCAAAAGCCTTAAAGGGCAAACCAGAGGAACAGATGTATTCGTTTCTGTTTGTGAAGCTGTTGATGATATGAAACTACCATTGAGTAAAGTTTCTGGGATCATTACCGATGGTGCGCCTGCCATGGCTGGTGAGCGAAGTGGATTGTCCACACTGATCTGCAATAAAGTCAGCGAAGACGCAGGTAACACTATTAAACTTCACTGTATCATTCACCAGCAGGCTCTCTGCGCCAAACATCTCAAATTTGACGATGTTATGAAACCAGTGGCAAAGGCAATCAATTACTGTATATTTGCTCTAAAGCTCTATACCGCCGACAGTTTCAGTTCTTGCGTGACATCCAGGATGAATACGGTGACGTAATATATCACAACGATGTGAGGTCGCTAAGTCGGGGGTCTGCACTGCAGCGATTTTTCTCTCTCAGAGGAAATTGGACATTTTTTGGGTGAGAAGGGACAACCAATGGAAGAACTGTCCGATCCTGTATGGCTGGCAAATCTGGCTTTTTTGGTTGACATAACGAAGCATCTGAATGCGCTGAATGTTAATCTTCAAGGAAAAGATGCAGTATAGCCAGCTATACACTCACAACAAGGCCTTTGGAACCAAACTGCAACTTTTCCATAGACACTTGTCCCAAACAGAGGCCTGCACTGCGCACTTCCCAGCTTTGAAAGAGGTCATTGACAGTTTTCCACAGGACAACATCGGTGCGTAAATGAAGTTATGCAACAGCTATCGCATCTCTTTTTGTGGAATTTAAGAAACGCTTTCGGGACTTTGCAGTTATTGAAAAGGACGTTGCTTTTCTCTTCTCCCTTCTCCGTGGACCCTGATGATGCTCCTCCACAGCTGCAGCTGGAGCTCATTGAGCTGCAGTGTGACGATGAGTGCCGCGGAAAACACCAACAGTGTTCTCTTGTTGACTTTTACCGGCAGCTGGACAAAATCAGGTTTCCAGAAATGCGGTTATTCGCTAAGAAAATGCTGAGCTTATTCGGCTCCACATATTTGTGTGAGCAAACATTCTCAGTCATGAACTTAAACAAGAACCGATTGAGGTCAAGGATGAGTGACTCCCACTTGTGTGACATTTTACGCATCTCAACCACTGCCCTCAAGCCAGACCTGGTCTCTTTACTGAAATCTAGATCTCAGTATCACCCTTCTCATTAATGTCAGCAATTTAGATTTAAAGCTTTCGTGACTGCAGGGATTCATCTTCTTGGTTCGTTCGGTAAAGTCACGTAGAAGGGAAGTAATAAAATAATAAAACATAATAAAATAATTCTCACGACTTTTCGGCTACGACGCAAGCAGCCGTTGTAGCCGAAACGTCCTGAGAATTATTTTATTATGTTTTATTTGTATTATTTGATTACTTCCCTTCTACGTGACTTTACCGAAAGAACCAAGAAGATAGTGTCAGCAAGTTATCTGTTCCTTGATCAATCTGAAATTGAGTGTTTTGAACGGTAACATCTGTCACTATTAACAGTGAAAAGCCTAAAGCACACTAATGCACTTGGGCTTATGGCCCTGGTTTTATTAAACTCTTGAATAAGATTTGGTTATAGCTGTTGATGTTATGTGCCTCTAGATGTGACACAAACTATTGCTTTCTGAAAGATATTGTAAAAGACAAGGGCAAAATTCACTTGTTTTAAAGTTTAATGATAACAGACCACTTGGCATTACTTATAACTCCTGTTTAAAATGTTCATGAGGCAAAGATATTTAACTCATGGAAATTCAAGGTATTCTATACAGTTTGTTCAATGTTATGTGACTGAATGAAAGGCAGAAGTGTGTTTTTAGAGTTGTTCACGTCTGCCTGAGTGGCTTATATTTGGTTACATTGTCATTTGAAAAATAAAGGTAATTGTGACAATGAAAATTGTTTTATAAGTGTGTATTTTCATGTAACTTGTGTGGTAAAAAAAATGACAGAAGGAACTGTTGGCCCCCGGGCATCTTCGCTTTATCAAATTTGGCCCTCTTTGCAATAAGTTTGGACACCCCTGCTCTAGATGGTTCCCGAATATTCCCCGTAGCTCTGCCCGTTACCTTTGGCCTAGATTGAATCCTTACACGAACTGTACGAGCCGGCATTAAAAGGCGAATAACCAAGCAAAGATAAATCGGAACATCAGAAAAATCGAGGCATTTTAGAACGGGTCCGCAACGCCGGACCCTCTGCGGTAGCCAGCTGGAAGTGTAGTGGTCGGCAGAAGGGCGGAAGAGCGGAAGGGTCCGATGTAACAGGGCCGGACCCGGCAAGGCCATTGTCCGCGATGGCAGTCAGGGGTTCGGATGCTGTGGGCGACAAAACAGAAATCTTCGGAGGATCAACATGCAACCGCACCCCCTCCGGCTCATCGGACACGCCAGACCTCGGCAACCCAATATGTGGAGATGACGAAGCAACACGTGGAGGAACGAAGGGTTTCAACCGCGACGGGTGGACGAACCAACGACGCCGACCCGCCAGAATACGTACACACTGTTGGCGCTTAACCTCAATCACTTCAACCGGCCCATGCCACGGCTTGTGCAGTTTGGGAGAGGTGCCTGAGGGCAATGGAGCCAGGCCCGGTCGCCGACGGACCATGACAAGTTGTGGCCGGACCTGCGCGCACAGTGCTCATTGCACGCCTGCGTTTTAGCGGTGTTAACCCGAGCCGCCTCCCGCGCCTCAGAAATCTGGTGCAGGGAGTCCCACACATGGTCAGGTAGGGTCAATTTTTGCCCCCAACAGGCGATCATAGCCATTCAAAAATGCATCAGCGATGGAGGATGCGGATTGGTCAGGTAAGGGCCAAGCCATCAGCCACTGGGGAAAAAATTCCACACCCACCAAAAGGTATTTGTTAACCCTGGGAGTGATCGGGAAGGACCCCAGGACATCGAGAGTCACCAACTCATTGATGCGAGTAATGGAAATAGATTGCAGCGACGGATGGCATTTCAGGCGCGGCGGCTTCCGCCGGGCGCACTCATGACAGGAGCGAATATGTTTAGAGACGTCGGCTGTCATACCGGGCCAATAACAATCCCGTTGCAACGTTAGCAAGGACTTTTGGACACCAAGGTGCAACTGTGGTGCCACAACGACGGGGCCGCTCTGCCGAGCCAGGGAGCCGCCCGGCTTCGCCCACTGCACTGCCCCCCATCACCCCCCCCACATAAGCACACACCCGCACGCATTCCCCCCCCCCCCATAGAGCTGGAAGGGAAGGTTACCTGATCGACCGGTTTTTATCCGAGAGACCCTTATCGGGATTAATTCTCACGGTTTCCGGCGATCAGGGAATTGGATGACCCCCCCCGTGCTACGTGGCACCGCGGCGCTGCGGCCGGCCTTAATATGGTGTGGTCGCGGCGTGGGGCATTCGGCCACCGCGGTTGAGGCGCATTTCCCCCCACACACACTCCCACGGGTCGACGGGGCAAGCAGGGGAGGCACGGGACAGCATGAATAGCGGGGTCACAGGGGCTGAGGGTTGGGATAATTGCGCTTGAGCGCGCAGGCCCCATTGTTAGGAAGGGTAAGGGAGTAATTAGGATGTACGCCGCCAACGTCGCGCACTGATTAGCATATCAACAGCGCCCGGGAACCGCCGTGCGCGGGCTTGGGGTGCACGAGCCCATTGTTCAGCGCAGCATCCCCTTTGAGGTAGGGAGGATAAATAGAGGAGCGGAGAGGGGAAATCGCCCTTCTCTCCAGGCCAGCGGACCAGCAGGAGTTCCAGCCAGCGACCCGGACGTCCGTGCGACGCATCGAGGTACGCTGTTAGCGCAGAGAGCAGCGAACCTCCGCGGGCACCAAACAGTGAGTGGGGAGGTGAAGTAGGGTATCGTAAGCCGATAAATAGGGAATAGGTACAGGTTTAGTGGAATAGGCCAGCCTCGTCGACTCACTGATTCAACATCAATTCGCAGGTGGCATATAATAAATCATTAATAGCGAAGCGTGGTCTCGCGTGATCTTGTCGTGCAGTGTGAGCGTGTGGGTGCGCTGTGTGCACAGTGGTTCGCCACGTGAGTGAGCGCTGCGCGGAGCTGAGCGCGCGGGTTGCGCGTGGGTACGCAGTTATTCTGTGGTGCTGCGGCTCGCCTCGGGGGAGCGCTGCGCAGAGCGGTGCGAGAGTGGGTGTCGCGTGTGTTCACTCCGTGTGTGATACAGGTGCGCGAGTATAACGTGAGTTGAGTTGGAGTGCGCGGAGCGGCGTGTGTGTGGGCGTGCGTGCGTTCGCTCCGCGTGGGTTGCAGGCACGCGATTAGGAAAGGGAAGTATCGTAGTAGAGAGGGGCAGAATACTAATCGGTAATTAACCATGCCCATTACGCGGACCCGCGGTGGAGGGGAATCCGCGGGCGACGGCTCGCACACCATAGGTGAGGAACTTAGCAGCGGTTCGCTTAGCAGCGGGGGGGCGATTGATGATGCTAGCCCGGCCGTTAGCATTATCGAGGGAGGGATCTCGGGGGCTAGCGACCCCCACAAATTGGTGTCAGAAGTGGGATGGACCCCCGCGTTACCTCACGCTAAAATAAGACTAATATTTACCGGCCGGGGGGCCCCTTCGTGGAAGGCATTCGCCCGCAATCTCTTAGGGGCCAAGAAAATTAATGGATGGACGGACGCGCAGGCAGTACGTCAACTTAATATGAATCTTGATGGGCGGGCAGCCGATTTTGTAGAAGCGTTACCCGCGAGCGCACAGACACAGCTAGAGGAGCTGATGCGCCGACTCGATCAGCGTTTTGGCACGCGTGACGAGGAGGAAGCAAAATCGGCCTTAGAGGCGCGCCGGCGCCAACCTGGCGAAGATCTACGTGATTACGCCGAGGATGTGCGCGAGTTAACAAAGATCGCACGCCCGGGGTACGCAACTGATGTTATTGAGGAACTGGCCGCCGAGAAAATCCAGCGGTACCTGTCTCGCACGGCGTGGTGGCAGCCAGACATGAGCTGCCCACGTCTTCCCTTTAACACCCTTGTCGAGCGCGCACGTAAGTGTGAAAGAATTCACAGCGAACGCGCGCAGCTCCGGGGGCTGGGACGAGAACGCGCCATTGCGAGCCTGCTCTCGGAAGACGAGGAGGAGGAACAGGAGCTCGCGAGGACGGTAAGGGGCCGGGAAAGAGAGCCTCCAGTGTCCCGCGAGACAACCCCGGGATGGGTAGCTGGGTTACAGGCTGGCATGGGAGATATGATAACCCAAGTAGACGATAAAATGAGCCGAAATATGGCCAAGCTACAGTCTACCATTGAGACTGAGATGGGGGAACTACGCTCGACCGTAGGGGGGCTGGCCGGGAGGGTGTCCCAATTAGAGTCCGATTTGGGACAACTGCGTAATGGGGGGGGGAGGGAGCGGACAGGGGACCCGCTACGGAACCGCCCCCCCTCCCCGGGCATGTTATATGTGCGATCGCCGAGGGCATCTAGTGAGAGACTGTCCTCAGGTCGCCCGAGCTAGACAAGAGCTAAGGTCAAACACTAAGGCCCCCCTAGAGAGGGGACCACCGGGGGGCGAAATCGACGTAGCCCCGACACAAACAAGCTGTGAGAATAATGGCGAGCGAGTGATCTCCACACAGGTTCCAGCAACAACGCCCACAGAAACGGTGACTCCTGGCGACTGGCTGCGGGAGCTGGTGGCGGGGATCACGGGGGCCACGTCGCTGGTGGAAGGGGAGGTAAACGGAGTGCGTACCCGAATCCTGCTGGACACGGGGGCGGTGGCCTCGCTCGTGAGCGCAGCGCACTGCAGCGCGATCGGGGTCGACGTGCGTCACCTGCAGGCCCCGGACCGCGCGCTGCACACTGCGAGCGGAGCCGGAATGGGGCTGCTGGGGAGAGCCACCCTAGAGGTCCGCATAGGCAGCCAGGTGTGCACGCAGGAGTTCTACGTGTCGAGTGCGTTGTGTCACGAGTGTATCGCAGGCAACGACCTCCTAGAACGGTTGGGACTCAACGTGCAACCCCGCCAGCGATGCGCCACCATGGAGAGCAACGGCGAGCGGATACCGTTCCTGGGACGAGAACCAACGCGCCGCCGCTTTGCACCTGTGGCCGCTATCCTGGCGACGACAGTCACCATCGGCCCGCTCACCGAGATGCTGGTGCCGGTGGCAACATCCCCCACCGACCCCGCGCTCCGACCATCAGGGGAGGTAATGCTAACTCCTCACCCGGAGTTGGCAAAACGGTATGGGGTTGTGGGATCCGCCACGTTGGTAAACACAGATGGGGACCGATTGTTTATGCGGATGTTTAACCCCCACAATACCCCTGCGATACTGCGACGGCGCACCCCGATAGCCACAGTACACCCCCTGCACGCACGCCACTCTAACGACTCGGTGTTCGCACTCTGGGCCGAAGACCCCGGTCGTCCTGAGGGTGACCAGGACCTGGCCTGGCGAGTCGGCCCGACTCCCCGAGCCGAGGTCGTTCCCCTGCTCGACGCGTTACATGTACCATGGGCGGATTTACCTAAGGGAGAGGGCGATCGGCTGCGCGGGTTACTGCGGGAGTATGCCGACGTATTCAGTGAACACGACTCGGACGTGGGTCGGACCGATCTTGTTAAGCACCAAATTGACACCGGTGCAGCCCGACCCATCAAACTCCCTGCGTACCGAGTGGGCGCACCCGAACGCGCCCAAATCAAAGAGGCGGTTGGGGACATGCTTCGCGATAACATAATTCAGCCCTCGGCGAGCCCCTGGTCAGCCCCGGTGGTACTAGTAACGAAAAAGGATGGGTCAACACGGTTCTGCGTCGATTACCGTAAACTAAATGCAGTCACGCTCGGCGATGCCTTCCCTATACCCCGCATCGACGACACCTTCGACAGCCTCGCCGGAGCGCGATATTTTTCCACCCTCGATCTCGCGTCCGGGTACTGGCAGGTGGAGATGGCGGAGGAGGATCGGCCGAAAACCGCATTCACCACCCCGATGGGGCTATTCGAGTTTCGAGTACTCCCGTTCGGACTCACCAATGCGCCCGCGACGTTCCAGCGGCTGATGGAGTTGGTGATGCGGGGCTTGCAATGGGAACAGTGCCTGATTTACTTGGACGATGTGATAGTGTTCAGTAGATCTTTGTCTGAGCATTGGTCCAGGCTTCGAGAGGTGTTCCAGCGACTGCGAGCGGCTCATCTCAAGCTCAAGCCATGTAAGTGTTACATCGCACAACGCGAGGTGCGGTACCTCGGGCATCGCGTCAGCGAGGCAGGCGTGCACACCGATCCGGAGAAGGTACGCGCCGTAGTGGAGTGGCCACGGCCAAGGAATCTGACAGAGATCAGATCATTTTTGGGGCTTGCCACCTATTATCGTCGATTTGTAAAGGGATTCAGCGAGATTGCACGCCCTCTCACCCAACTCACCTCCCCTAAGCACCCCTACCAGTGGACGGGGGCCTGCCAGACGGCCTTCACCACTCTCAAAGATCACCTCACCCATGCCCCCACCCTCGCTTTCCCCGATTTTACCACCGATTTTATTTTGGACACCGACGCCTGCAGCAGCGGGCTGGGCGCGGTGTTGTCACAGGTACAGGATGGGACGGAACGAGTCATCGCGTACGCCAGCCGGACCTTGAGTGGGGCCGAGCTGAACTATTGCGTGACCCGCCAAGAGTTGTACGCCGTGATTTTCGCATGCAAACAGTTCCGGCCGTATTTGGACGGCAGGAGATGTCGCGTCCGCACTGACCATTATGCTCTGCAGTTTCTTCTTACATTCAAGGAGCTGCGGGGGCAGATGGCCCGGTGGTTGGCGCAGTTGCAGGAGTACAACCTGCAAATCGAGTATCGGGCTGGCCGGACGCATGCAAACGCGGACGCCTTGTCGAGGCGACCCACGGTGTACGCCGAGACGCGGGCGGAGGAGGCCTGCCCGTGTTTCACGGGGGGACGCTGCCGGCAGGCAACGGACCCCCGAGAGGCCGCGGCCACTGACCCCCCCCCCAGCGGGAGAGGGTGCAGTGTGCGCCACAGAGACCCTCACAGGTGGCACCGAGGATCCCGTCGACCACCCGGCAAGCGCGGCACCCGCGGCTCGGGACCCGATCGGACGGATCCAGGAGGACGTCGGCTGCGCCTTCCCGGGCCTAAACGACGAGCAGCTGAGACAGACCCAGCAGCGAGATCCGGATCTGGCGGCGGTGGAGGCGGCACTGCGAGAGAAGAAGGATGCACTACCAGGACCCTGGAGCGGTTTGTATGCCCGGTTGTGTGTAGAAAACGGGGTGGTGAGGGAACTGGCCGACGCTGGGCAGCCGGGGTGCATCTGCGTTCCCGCCCATGTGCGACCCCAACTACTACGACTGGTACACGACCACCCGCTCGGGGGCCATGATGGGGAACGGCGCACCCGGGAGACTCTGCGTCGCCAGTATCTCTGGCCTAAATTGGCGCAAGATGTGGCCGCCTGGGTGCAGGGCTGCCGGGCCTGTCAGCAGTGTGGGCAAAAGCCGGCGAGGTACCAGGTACCCCTGAGGCCGTTCCGAGTCAGTCGGACGAATCAGTTGGTCGGAATCGACCTGCAGGGGCCCTTTCCACGATCCCACCGGGGCAACCGATATATTCTCGTAGCGGTGGAATACTTCACCCGCTACCCCGTGGCGGTGGCTATCCCGGATAAAACAGCCCTCGTAGTGGCCCGGGCCTTCGTGGAAAACTACGTACTTAAGTGCGGGATCCCCGAACGAGTCATTACCGACCAGGGTAGTGAATTCGAGGCCGAACTATTTCAGGCGCTGTGCAGAGAGTTCGGGATCCAGAAGGACCGAACCACGGCGTATCACCCCCAGGCGAACGGGATGGTAGAGAGGATGAACCAGACTCTGGCCGGGAAGCTTAAACGCATGGCGGCCGCGAATCAACAGGACTGGGACGAACACCTTCCCTATGCCCTGTTCGCCTACACCACCGCCGTTCACACCTCTACAGGACAGACCCCGTTCCTAATGATTTTTGGTCGCGAGTCTCGCCTGCCCGCAGATCTGCTGTTCGGTGTCCCTCCGCCGCAACGGGAGGAAGGGAGCCACCCCGTGGAGCACTTGCTGGAGACCCTGCGAGGGGCCAGGGGCCGAGCCTACCCGCACGGAGAGGCCGCGCACCAGCGGCAAGAGCAGGGCGCCCGACCCCGTATGGAGCCCCCCTTCTACACTGCGGGCTCCGAGGTGTGGCTGTACACTCCCCGCGTCGGTGCCGGACAGGTGGGGAAGCTGACCACCTACTGGCGAGGACCCTGGATTGTGAGACGGCAGATCTCACCATGGACGGTGCTGATTCAGGGAGGAGAGAGGGGCCGGGAGATGGTGGTCAACATCCGCCGACTGAAGCCGTGGCGAGCAGCCCCCGAGGGGGGGAGCCCCGCCGTCCAAGTACCCCGAAACCCCGGGGTCCCCCCACCCCCCGTGCCCGGGGGCCTCGCGCAGTATATGGGCCCCACGGAGCCCCGGGCTCCGAGGGGCCCCGGGCGGGGCCGGGGGTGACGAGGACGGCGACCCTTAAACCCCACCGCCTCTGAGTTTGTTCCCCAGCCCGCAGGTGCCAGAGGCCGAGGGGAGCCGTTGGAATGGAGGAGGAGACCACCGCCGGAGCCCCAGGAGACGGAGCCGCCACCCCCGAGGCCAGCCACAAGGGCCGGGCGAATCCCGCGGACCCCGCGGCGATACCTCGTGGGGGCAACCCAGGCGAGGTGCTCCAGTCAACCCGGGACGGGGACTGGCACCCCGGGGGGCTATGTGGTGCCACAACGACGGGGCCGCTCTGCCGAGCCAGGGAGCCGCCCGGCTTCCACCACTGCACTGCCCCCCATCACCCCCCCCACATAAGCACACACCCGCACGCATTCCCCCCCCCCCCCCCATAGAGCTGGAAGGGAAGGTTACCTGATCGACCGGTTTTTATCCGAGAGACCCTTATCGGGATTAATTCTCACGGTTTCCGGCGATCAGGGAATTGGATGACCCCCCCCCCCGTGCTACGTGGCACCGCGGCGCTGCGGCCGGCCTTAATATGGTGTGGTCGCGGCGTGGGGCATTCGGCCACCGCGGTTGAGGCGCATTTCCCCCCACACACACTCCCACGGGTCGACGGGGCAAGCAGGGGAGGCACGGGACAGCATGAATAGCGGGGTCACAGGGGCTGAGGGTTGGGATAATTGCGCTTGAGCGCGCAGGCCCCATTGTTAGGAAGGGTAAGGGAGTAATTAGGATGTACGCCGCCAACGTCGCGCACTGATTAGCATATCAACAGCGCCCGGGAACCGCCGTGCGCGGGCTTGGGGTGCACGAGCCCATTGTTCAGCGCAGCATCCCCTTTGAGGTAGGGAGGATAAATAGAGGAGCGGAGAGGGGAAATCGCCCTTCTCTCCAGGCCAGCGGACCAGCAGGAGTTCCAGCCAGCGACCCGGACGTCCGTGCGACGCATCGAGGTACGCTGTTAGCGCAGAGAGCAGCGAACCTCCGCGGGCACCAAACAGTGAGTGGGGAGGTGAAGTAGGGTATCGTAAGCCGATAAATAGGGAATAGGTACAGGTTTAGTGGAATAGGCCAGCCTCGTCGACTCACTGATTCAACATCAATTCGCAGGTGGCATATAATAAATCATTAATAGCGAAGCGTGGTCTCGCGTGATCTTGTCGTGCAGTGTGAGCGTGTGGGTGCGCTGTGTGCACAGTGGTTCGCCACGTGAGTGAGCGCTGCGCGGAGCTGAGCGCGCGGGTTGCGCGTGGGTACGCAGTGATTCTGTGGTGCTGCGGCTCGCCTCGGGGGAGCGCTGCGCAGAGCGGTGCGAGAGTGGGTGTCGCGTGTGTTCACTCCGTGTGTGATACAGGTGCGCGAGTATAACGTGAGTTGAGTTGGAGTGCGCGGAGCGGCGTGTGTGTGGGCGTGCGTGCGTTCGCTCCGCGTGGGTTGCAGGCGCGCGATTAGGAAAGGGAAGTATCGTAGTAGAGAGGGGCAGAATACTAATCGGTAATTAACCATGCCCATTACGCGGACCCGCGGTGGAGGGGAATCCGCGGGCGACGGCTCCCACACCATAGGTGAGGAACTTAGCAGCGGTTCGCTTAGCAGCGGGGGGGCGATTGATGATGCTAGCCCGGCCGTTAGCATTATCGAGGGAGGGATCTCGGGGGCTAGCGACCCCCACACAACAACTTTTCACCGTGCAATACGCGAACCACAATGCGCCAATGGTCCACTATATAATCCCTCCACATCAAAAGGCCCTCCTGAAAAGCCAATCGACCACCTTCCACTGACAGAACCCTCACGCGTCTGTTCTGCCTGACGCTGCGGAGCCCCTGAGGAGTCATCCAACAGCTGCTCGCGCATCCATACGGAGCGGGGCAACTGCAACACATCGTCGACCGGCACATCCGCCCCATGCAAAAGGCATCATCTGGTCCAACCCATGTGAGACTAGGCTCTAAGGAAAGCTGTCTCGGGTGTGGACCAATCAACTTCAAGGACAGTGCACATTATCAGAGTTATGTTTTTTGTTTGCATTATGACTGCAGGTATTGTGGTCTATGTAAACATGACTCCTTGTAAAAAAGGTGTCAGTTTTGTTGCCAGATAGAAGGGTAAAAAAACAATTATCACCTTTCACATTAACAAGGCAGAAGTAGCAGTTATCCAAATGGTTTGTAGGTTCTCTCCAAACCATTGGCACACCAAACTTCAGCTTAGCATTCTTTCCTTTAGACCATGATCGCAAAGTTTCAACACAGGTTTTACACACTTTGTGAGGAGCCCAATTTTTGTCTTGGTCTCCAAGTCGTACTTTAAAGTAGGCAAGATAAACCTTCTTGACAAAGGTATTGATGTTGCGCCTTTGATCCTGCAAAGTGAAGCTGCCACAGATGTAGCAGAAGAAATCTGGGTCATTACTGCATTTCCTTCTTTCGGATGTTGTAGTCATTGTTAGATCACACCCTGCAGAAGAAAAATATTAAATAAATGTGGATATCTACATAAAATGATATTATAAACACACTATCCTAAAAATACAGCACCATATTTTAACACTAAAGCAGTCAATGACTCGCAACAACTTGCAATCATAAGTGACAGAATAAATTTCTGGTAAAATCAATGAAAATGGGGTATGCCGACAGCATAAAAATGAGATGTGATAGAGCATCAGTAGAGATGTGTGTGGATCGCTCTACAACACACTCGCCGTTGCTCACGTCACAACTTCACTAATCGGCTGTGTCGGGTGGAGGAGGGTTTACAACAGACATTTTACTCACGCAGCGATCCGACCCAATAAACGATCTTGAATCTGGCCAAACTTTCTCAATGTGCGTAGAGCCTGGTTTTACCAACTGGAAACCTCAGACGTGCATACGGAAGCACTGCAATTGGCCCCACTGCTTCACCAGCTCCTGCAACCGCCTCAAGGTTCTAAATCAACCCGTTACCACCACCATCACGGCGCAAGCACCACTCTAGGCACAAGGGGGAACTACGTTGTGCTTGCTTTATTGTTGACAAACGTTAAACACTTAAACACTTTGTAATTACATGCATGTCACGCAACTTGTGTGCGGCGTCACAGCCATTGTGCAACAAATCTGTTGTGTTTCCAGTGACATCACTCAGCCTCAACAATGCGTTGGTTTCACGTCTACGGAATAATCGGCACACTCATTTATAACTCTTTTGTTTAACAAAAAAATTTGCTGGTGTACTTTGGCATTTAGTTCACGGTGATATATTGCAATTATAAAATAATATACATAAAAAAATATCTCGGAATGTATTAACCTTGCTGTGTTAGGGCTGTTGTATTCAGTGACCAATGTCAGCAAGAGAGCACAGACTAAACCTACAAACTGGCATCTCTTAACTGAAGACAGGGCGCCTGATCAACTTCTCCCCACCCCCAAAGGTTGACATGTTTATCAACTGTTGAGGCTGCAAGTAATTTTTTTATGACTGCATAGGTCATTCACATAACCGATAGGCTTTTCAGTTTCACGACTGCCAATTAAAGAAGTAACACCGAGAAGCTATGGTCGGGAAACTCACCGAGGGCGACACTTTCTCCCAATGCACACACAGGCATTGACCCCACTGTCTGAGGGAGCCTCAAATAAATTGAGATTGGAGAGCCAAAGCGATGGGCTGTCACGCCAAAAATCTTACCATCATGAAAGCCATCAAACACAGGATCATATACATATATACTTTTAGGGTTAATCTACATCCCGCTTGGGAAACCCTAATCAGGCATTATAGTCAAAGGAACAAAGGACAGTATTTATAGAGCTGGGTTACTGAACTTGGTATGTAGTTGGAGGCATTGGTCAGGATATTCCGAGAAGAGGTAAATTACACAAATCTGGTGTTTTGGAGGTGTAAGGTACTGGCTTTATAGGAATAATTGTAATTCTAATAATAGGAGTCTTTCCACCAAATATCCGACCTGGAGGCTCTGCGGTAGAGCGAGCAGTTCGCAGGTTTCAAGTTCACATCCCGGTTTGGGAATGACTCCGTCATCTATCATCCCTCCAGTGTCGATAAAACAAACACCACTTGATGGGGAAGTCAACAGTGGTTGTCCTATGGAGGGATTCGCCCTGCCACAGGAATTAGGGAATTTCCACCACTGGCTCCGGGCTGTAAGCGAGAGATGAGCGTCAGCTCAATGCCAAATTGAGCAAGACCCGTCCATTGCAGTGCCGTTGAGAAATGAGAAAAAGCAACCACACTGTCTCGGTGAAGTCAGAGGCAACTTCGATATCTCTCACTGTGCTTAGCTTCTTCACACGAGGTTTCAGAGACGAGGGGAGGTGCTCCCTTGACTCGGGCGTGTCGAGCGATGGCGGAGTAAAGTACTGTACACAAGAGATAACAGTAAACAAGGTAGACGCTTGGGTGTAAATACAGAGGGCAGTTGAACGGGAACCATTACGTTCCTCACTAGCATAAACAAAGCACGTATATAGCACCATGTCACCGGAAGTTTATGGGTAACAACCGCACACCGAAACCTGTCACTCTCAAAGGGCGTCATATTTCCACAATGTCTCAGCTCTCAGAGGGTTACAAACTTCCGGTTCCCCAATTCCCACGTAGACTCAATTTCCTAACAAAAAAAAACAGCCTCCCAGGCACACAAGAGATGCCTCTGCTCACACAAACTGTAAACACGCAAATCTGAGAAAGCATTGTCTCCTTCACTCTTCAGCGATTTATAGTCGCTCGTAAAAATGTATTCACTTTTCGAATTAAACTACCTATTAGGAGTGATTAAATATGTGCTTGTGGTGGGCAGGCAAAAATAAATTATGCAAAAGCAGTTCAGGCGCGGGTACGGCCTTGTGATGACGAGGCGGCAGTGCGTCGGGGCTGCCACCCTCTCTGTACTTCATAGAAAACTTCCTTGCTACTTTACCGATTTCAAATTAAAACATCGCCGCTTCATTAATGATAATTCACACATTTCTTGCAATTTCTACGGATTCATTCTCCCAGATGACCAAGACTTGTGCTGAGGAACTAACGTAACCCTGACCTTAATGTGGGAGTTAACCTTCTTGGAAGTAGCGCATGCAGTGTTTAACATGGTCTGTGTCATTGTGTCACGACAGTGCTAGATTGGTGTTGTGTGGTGGTGCTGGTGAATAAGCTGCACGTGTCCTGTAATCCATCACTGGAGGCGAGGGTTGGTTGATCGGTAAAATAACAAAATGTTGCGAGACTCCCTTCGTGGGCGTGGAGGTATCATACCCAGGTTTTGCCAGCAGAATGCAGTACAGCAAAGTGTGGACCGATACAATCTGTCCCTTCTTTATGGGATAGTGTTGCCCCTTGCATGCATGGGTTTTCTCCAGTATCTCCGATTTCCTCCCACGTATAAACATTCACTAATTTGCTGAAAACATCTTAACATATCGAGAACTGCAGAGCAATTGTTGGCACTGGCTCACCACCTGGCATCATTCCAGCTTGTCTCTTGTTCCTCAGCCATTGTGAGTTACAATTTTAATGAACGACGATTGGATATAACATTAATCACGAGTATAACACGTAGGCTTTCGCGACCAATATTATTCATAATCAACGTTTTTGGGTTTAGATCGCGTTATTTATAAATGTGTCGTAACCCTCCACCACCCGACACGGCCAATCAGTAAAAAAGTGTCACGTTGACAAAAGACAATTAGTTCACTGCTTTAGCCCACCGGTGTGTTGAAGCGTGAAACCACAACAATTTACAATTTGAGTACGACGTTTCGCTGGTAATTGCATCCAGCATCATCGGGCAATTCGCCAGAATGGTGAGGCTCTGCTGTGTCTCCCGTTCTTATATAGAGCAGCAGCAGGGCGTAACGTTAGTGTAAGACTAAAAGAACACCAGAGAAATATTAAACTATCGCAAACATAACTGTCGGCAGTGGCAGAACATGCATGCTAACAGGGACACTCAATTGATTTTGACGTTGAAGTGTTGTGTAAAACTAGTTACTACTGGCAAAGACTAATTATAGAATCCATTGAAATTGAGAGAAACAGAAATAACTTTAATCGCTCAGACAGCTACAGGCTTAGTGCGGCCTGGAAGCGTATTATTAAATAAGATATATTACAATTCCTTATAAGGGAAACAAACACTAACTGATTACTAATGTTGCATAATCACAATAAAACACATTCCAAATGATTACTAATCTACAACTCGCATCGTAACAATAGCCTGATTACTAATCTAGTATATAATTACAATAACCCCCCCCTCAAATCTTTGCACCTGATGAGTTAATGAGTTAATGATGACGTCACCCTGCTGCTGCTGCTCTATATAAGAACGGGAGACACAGCAGAGCCTCACCATTCCGGCGAATTGCCCGATGATGCTGGATGCAATTACCAGCGAAACGTCGTACTCAAATTGCAAATTGTTGTGGTTTCACGCTTCAACACACCGGTGGGCTAAAGCAGTGAACTAATTGTCTTTTGTCAACGTGACACTTTTTTACTGATTGGCCGTGTCGGGTGGTGGAGGGTTACGACACATTTATAAATAACGCGATCTAAACCCAAAAACGTTGATTATGAATCACGAGTATCTGTGTGTGGCTTTTGTAGATTTAAACGTGCTCGACGCGTGCGCAATATGGCGTTAGACCTTTCCTGGCATTGCACAGCACAGGCTTGCATTTGCATCTTTATAAGAAAAGCGCCTGCTGCGCATGCTATTCACAACAGCCTTCAACCACCACAATCACCCTTTGGTTTCACCCCTGAATACCTTCACTATTCCCACTTTACAGCTTCATCGGACATACAAGTTACTCACACATTTTAGCTCATGTTCACACACCGATTTTGTAGTGTTACCAAACGTGTGTGTGCGTGCCTTCGTCTATAAAGGCGGCCGGGCGTGGTGCTGGCCTTCATAGGTGCTCGCTAACAGCACTTGCCCCAAAAGTCTAAGGCTATAAGGGGATATTTGTCTTGCCTTTGTCTATGGCAGTGAATAGTGGCTATTGCTTGATACCAATCCGTTCACTGACCTCTTGTGCAACAGTGGATGCAAACCTCTCCTGCGTTGGCTCAAACAGCCGCCTGTTACCCCACAAGTGAAAAGCACTCGCGGGCAGAACACCCTGGGACAGCTGGTGTAGTCACCGGGCACCGACGTAAACGTGCGGAGACCGGAGAGTCGCACCGTCCAAACACGTCGTGCCAAACATCCTCACATGCACACATGCATATATACTGTATGATGTCATCGCTACACAAATGTGCACCCCACTAAAACAACACGGGTTATTCCACACAAATCGTGCGCTACAAACACGCACACACACTACACAAGCCACACAGATATGCGCATGTACCGTACACGATTGCTATTCTACTTATTTGCAATTCCACACAGTAATCTCCTTGGAACTAGTTGCACCCTGTCTGTCGTTTTAGACGAGTGGTCTGTGAGTGTGAAGCCGTGGCCTCTGTGGGATGTGCATGGCACGGGACACACTTGGCCACCGAGGCCAGGTATCTCTACACATCAGACGGAGGCGGCGGGTCCGCAGCAGTGGAAATGAAATGCTGATGGCGATAACATAACGATAGGGAACACACCACGAACATTGCGTGGCGTTGAGCAAGATTTAAAACGATTATCGTTCAACCTTTTGTTCATTCATACAATGAACATTCTTTTGGTCCTTTTTCACAAAATTTCTATTGTGTTTAAGTAGTGGCATTTCGGTTCACAATGAAGCGTGTTTCCAATTCGGGATCCACAACAGCAGAGCTACGTGCCTCATTCTCTCTTGAGCCTCGACGTCACTGCCTTAGACAGCCTCCACGGTTCCACGTACTCGTACTGCACCGTGCGCTACGCATCACATATCAACCTCCACGGTTTCCCGTACTCTTACCCACCGTACGCATCTTCTAAGAGAGTGAACTGGAACCATCAATTTACTTCATAAAATAACCTGGCCCTGCCTCTAGTTGGTTACCCAGAACTCAAGCACGGGCCCTCAGTGACAGACACGAACACCGGCTGTGAGATGCACAGGCACCTCACAAAGGTTAATGAATAATCCTCTCAATGCTGAGTTACGTCGTAAAAAATATACAAGTTATTCATGGTTATCGCACATCAACTTCATGTATTGCAAGGTCACTGTTACAGATAAGGGGGTCTCGGGTACCCACAATACGCATCAAGCAAGAGGCAAATCGACAAGCGCATGCAGGACACATACTGCTGCTCAACTTGGCCTCGAGCACCATGCTCCACCACCTATGGGTCCCATTTACTTTCAAAGACCGCACTTGGGTTATGTGCAGCCTTCAAACTCCGCTGTGCGCAGCAGAACAGGCAGGCGGTGCACTTCGCGGAGCGGTAACGACGCGAGGGAAATGCTTGCCCCGTTTCCATAACCACCCAGAGCTGTACCGGAGCAAGGCTCAGCCTCAGGCTGAGCTGCTTAGCTGCCACGGTTTCCACGAGCGGGACCCTGAGCTGTGCCTAAGCGGCCCGCGTGTCTAAATGTGCTGCCCCCTTAGGGCCGGCAAAACACAGAACCAGCCACGACCTCACGGCTAATCATAGCAGCGAGACACTTGTGCTGCCGACGCGCAACATACGGTGTGAGTGCGTGACGGCGTGACATCACGGTGCGAGAGCGCAACGGCGTGACATCACGGTGCGAGGGCTTGACATCACGGTGCGAGGGCTTGACATCATGGTGCGAGAGCGCAACATCACGATGTGAGAGTGTGACGGCGTGACGGCGTGACAACACGGCGAGGCACCCATGCTGTCACGCCGTGACATCGTTCGACAACTTAAACACCGAGCCGAGTTTAAAACTACAAGGCAAACATAAAAAAATGCCAACTGTAATCGTTAATGGCCTCACCTATCCGAAACAGATAGTCACGGAAAACAACGATTTATTGTGCCATTTCCCCACTACCGACCCTGACCTCACCTAGGGTCCTGGCCCGTGGAGGTGTGCCCTCGGAAAGCGAGAAACTAAGCTGAGCCTACATGAGCGGGAAGGTGACGGGGGAGAGGGCAGGGGAGATGGAGAGGGCAGGAGAGATGGAGAGGGGAGACTTAAGGGGCAGGGGAGATTGAGAGCAGGGAGATGGAGAGGGCAGGGAGATGAAGAGGGCAGGGGAGATGGAGAGGTGGAGAGGGCAGAGGAGATGGAGAGGACAGAGGAGATGGAGAGGGCAGGTGACATGGAGAGGGAGACATCATGTCCACACAAGTCTCAGTTTCTTGTTCTTCACACCGACGCGAATAGTCATCCTGTGTCGTGTATGACAGAGATTTGCATCAAACTAGGACCCGTATCGAACAGAGAGATCCCTTGTCTATACCCATCTGGCAGTTAACCAGTATTGGCTCAAGCAAGCCTGACTGCTGACGAAACATTAAATGTCGAAAATGGTCAAGAGTTTCGATTTAAAGCTTTCGTGACTGCAGGGATTCATCTTCTTGGTTCTTTCGGTAAAGTCACGTAGAATGGAAATAAAATAATAAAAATAAAACAATAACAGGACCCTGCGGGGTGGGCTGGTAGGAACGAATAACCAAAGAATATAAACATAATGTATTATTACACTTGTTTAGCCAGGAAAGCCCCACTGAGTCTAAAGGTTTTTGTAGGGTCCTGCCAAGTGTTTGCAGTAGGGGGCGAGGTTGCTACACCGAATCGGATGATACGAAGGGAGAGTGTGAGGCCTAGTTCTAGGCTTGAGGCCTAGCTGTAGGCGTTAGGCCACTGTGAGTTAATTTTTAATTTAAATGTTTGAATTATTTATGTAAAAGCTTTAAATGTAAATGTTTCTATTTAAAAACATCAGGGAATGTAACATTGTAAAACATTAACTCCCTTTCACACACGCGGGGGTACGATACGAAGGGAGAGGTTGAGGCCTAGTTCTAGGCTTTAGGCCTAGCTGTAGGCTTTAGGCCGCCGTGAGTTAATTTGAAAATTAAATGTTTTTATTTATGTAAAAGCTTTAAATTTAAATGTTTCTATTTAAAAGCATCAGGGAATGTAACATTGTTAAACATTAACTCCCTTGCACACACGCGGGGGTACGATACAAAGGGAGAGTGATAGGCGTAGTTCGAGGCTTTAGGCCTAGCTGTAGGCTTTAGGGTGCTGTGAGTAAAATTTGAATTTAAAAGTTTTAATTAAAAGCTATATCAGGGAATTATAAGGGAATGTTACACTTGTTTAGCCAGGAAAGCCTCATTAATTTAAATGTTTTAATTAAAAGCAATCTGAGGGAATTATAAGGGAATGTTACACTTGTTTAGCCAGGAAAGCGTCACTGAGTCTAAAGGTTTTTGTAGGGTCATGCCAAGTGTTTGCAGTAGGGGGCGATGTTGCTACACGGTCGGACGGACGGTCGGACGGACGGACGATATAATCTATTGTAGGCTGGTCCACTTCGTTCCTACCAGTAAAATAATTCTCACGACGTTTCGGCCACAACGCAAGCAGCCGTCCTCAGGTGGAGAACAGGTCTGTCAAGAAGACAGATTCTGAATGATACACCCCAGGCTTGGAGCGACTATTTAAGCTGGGATGGAGGGGCGAAGAGCGCCTTGACAAAATAATTTGCATATCAAGAGGAATTTAGCATATTTATGGGAAATGCAGATATGCGATTAGTACTACTTGTGAAATGCATAGGAGGTTTGGCGGGGGGTTTAAAGTCATTATGCCCGTGCATTATGCAGGATTAGCAGCATCAAAGGGAGGGGATAGGGGTAACATTAATAAAGGGAAGGAATGTTAATAGTATGCAGCTGCAGTAATTAAACCACCACGTAAACAACTAAAGTATAAACTACATAGTATCATCAGTATACTAAATATACTCTCCAATAAGCTGAACTACTAACAGTAGGTAATACATTACAATTCTAATTCGCAAATATATTTTGTTGCTTCCAAGAAGATACTAAGAAGTATCTTTCACGCGACGGTCAATGGTACAGTGTATAGCGGATTGTATAATAAATAGTATAAAATTGTAATGTTTAATACAATGTACAAAGTAATACATGTATATAGTATCGTAATTGTATAGTGAATATACAGCAGTGTGATATACATTAGGGTGGGTAGAATAATACATAGTGTAATATTACAATGTATATAGTAATACAGTATATAATTTAAATTTGGGTTTGTCTATGGCAGTATATAGTACGGTGTAGACTCGTATGATGTAAGAGAATAAAGTTAAGCTGGAAGCATATTATATTTTTTGCGACATAGAATTGTAATGTATTACTTACTGTTAGTAGCTCAGCTTATTGGAGAGTATATTTTGTATACTGATGATACTATGTAGTTTATACTTTAGTTGTTTACGTGGTGGTTTAATTACTGCAGCTACATACTATTAACATTCCTTCCCTTTATTAATGTTACCACTATCCCCTCCCTTTGATGCTGCTAATCCTGCATAATGCACGGGCATAATGACTTTAAACCCCCCGCCAAACCTCCTATGCATTTCACAAGTAGTACTAATCGCATATCTGCATTTCCCATAAATATGCTAAATTCCTCTTGATATGCAAAATACTTTGTCAAGGCGCTCTTCGCCCCTCCATCCCAGCTTAAATAGTCGCTCCAAGCCTGGGGTGTATCATTCAGAATCTGTCTTCTTGACAGACCTGTTCTCCACCTGAGGACGGCTGCTTGCGTTGTGGCCGAAACGTCGTGAGAATGATTTAATTATGTTTTATTTTTATTATTTTGTTATTTCCATTCTACGTGACTTTACCGAAAGAACCAAGAAAACGGTCAAGAGCTTTCTTGTGTTGAAGCTGTACTGCTGAAATTATGCGCTGTGTAAAAACAAAAAGTTACTTGTTATGTGGAGGGGTCTCATATGTAACGGAAGAGGTTTGTCTGATTATTTACTTTATAACCTGCACACTCGGGACCGAGGGCTCAGCGTGGGACTGGTGGGACTGTTCCGAGGCTGGCGGCCGCCCGTGGCCTGGGTCCCCCTACATCTTGCCTTGGTTGTAGAATCAAGGGATTCGAGTCGAGGCCATAGAAAAACAAAACGTGCCACTGTTAAGGACGGCTGCATTGTAAACAGGAGGCTCCGGGATGAGTTTAAATACATAAACGTAAAACAAGGTACAGGTGCAGCCCTCAAATATAGGTTGTTTGTAAAACACAAATATATTGCAACATTAAAAAAAACTATATAAGTTTATGCTGTAGGTTAATGTGCGGCATAGATTACATTAAGTCCATGCTTGTAAAGTGGCTAAGTTTAATTCCCTTCAACTTCATCATTGTACTCCCCAAAGTACACAGAATGGCTTGGATAACAAAACCCAGCCTCCCATGTTTAGACTCTAACCGTACACCTTGTGATGTTCCTATCATTGGACACGATACTCACCGCTCTATCTGGTTGTCCAATGGGAAATGTGCCGGCTCAGTTGTTGGAGCCAGGTTCGCCGGCTCAGCCCGGTGTCCCACAGCACCCTGCCGGGCCGAGCCACCAAGAGGCCTCGGGCCATGACTGCAAGTGAACTCGCGAGCACGTGCTCACACCGAGCCACTTACACACGAGTGGGGTTTCGCCACCTTTTCCACTGCAGACCAAACTCAGGCAACATCTCTCAGTCAGCCTCAGTCTATCATCAAAAACTGTCCAGCAAAACTGAAATAAGGTTCAACACAGTGCCGCTACTGAGATCTTGGTACAAATAAATTTCTGCCACGCGAACACAGATGCCGGTTGCCGGAGTGCCCGGGTCAAACCCAGGCAGAAAGCAGCCCTACACGTGAGCCGACTTCGAGTCTAGTCGTCACGTCGCGGGGTCGTCACATCGCGGGGTCGGCACGGAAATGGGGCGCGTGCTTGGTGACGTTTCTCGTTCAGTTCATCTTCTCAGCTCTGCTCAACGTAAAAAAAATGCCGTCGGATAATTACAAACACACAGCTCACTTAAAAAAATCTAACCTAATCTGTGCCTATGCTAAATGTTGTCAGCCTCTGGCCACAGAGGGTGTGGGGAGGGTCAAGGGCTGGCGCACGGAGCCGTGTGGGGACGTGATATTCCCAGCCATGTGGATGATCCCGGAACGCACGCGCGATGCTTCCGGCCCACGGAGATCGGTCGCGAGTGGTTACAGACTCGCAGTGCCATCTGCTAGCTTTTGGTCATAATCAACCGTGACAGGCGAATATTTCACAAGCCAGTCCATAGAGCAGGATCAACTATGTGTGAGGATGCTATACAAAACAAACTAGGGTAAGAGTTGTGTTGTAATTGAAGACACGAGTGGACAATTCACTCACATGTGTAAAAAGTACACTTGCCCTCTCTTCAACATTCTCTACCATAGACAACCTTATTATCATGTACACCGATCAGAAAAAAAAAATTGGTAACTTAAATGGTACATTCATAATTAAGTCCAAAATATAATCAGCCCTGGGCATTTATATCAACTATATTCCTAACTAAAGTACTTGAATTCCCAAGATTTCATATACTCTTAACTTATTTAGAAATGTGAGAGTGCTCTTTGCTGCTGGCTGCTTGACTTGTTAGGCTATTGGGCCTGTGCTCATGAAGCGTGATTTAAACAAATGGTAGACAGCATGCAAAATGTGTGGGGGATTAGTGATTTTCAGATGTTAACGTTTGGAAATGTTCAACCGTGTGATTTCTACCTATTAAAGGTTGTGTTTATATTTTAAATAAGTCCTAACATGTTGTGATAGCAAGTGCTTTTGTTCTCAATACGGGTAATATTTTATGTAATTCGTTATATAAAAAAATTGGTGCTCCTGTAATAATTTTTATACCATAAAATCTGTTTGGAACAATTCTCTCTGTGTGTGCATAAACAACGCGCTTCTCAGTCGTTCGGTGATCCATGTTCCATCACTCCTGGTGTGCTTACGGTAAAAATGACGTACGAATAGAAAGTATACGTTCCACTTTTGTTTGCCTTCTTAGATGTTTAAAAAATATTTAACCCATTCTAAAAATCTGTTTTGCTCATCACGGTAATATTCTTATCAAGTTTTATCAGATAATATTAAAACCTGGTCGCTACAATTATTGCTTTTCCGTGAAGATGTTTAGGAGAATTTACCGACGTAAAGTTTCACACACGGCTACGTTCGCAACGGTGGCAGGGTGATGGCGATTGTGGCGTGCGTGGTCATCAACGCAGCCGCTCATACGAACGCGGGTCGCGCGTCCAGCGAGGTGGCCAGCTCCCGCACGAGCGCCAGCAGACGCGGATTCGAGAGAAGATCCTCCGTGGGAAGGGGAGGCCGCGACTCAGGAAACGAGCCCAACGCCTGGGGCACACAGACCAAGCGGCACGATAAACGTTCGTGGTAAGAGCAAGCGTGATGCACAGGCCTGCATGCAGCGTGCCATGCCGGGCACACGCCGCGTGTGCCGCTGTGTTATGATGCATGTGCCGTGTGTGCCACGCATGCATTGTTGTGATGCTTGTGCTGTGTGTGCCACGTACGCTGTGTTATGATGCGTGTTCCGTGCATGCTTTACCCGGAGTTGGCGATGTGCGCGCATGGCGCACGACATCAGGATGAACCGAGCCACCAGGCGGCGGATAAACACGTCCCCCAGGAAGGGCAGCCAGGAGGGCTCTAGCGCGGACATACGCAACACACAAGTACCCCGCTTCATATGCATTTCTCGTCGGGATGGCCACCACCAATCGATGCTTCAACTCAATCTCATTTTAGCTGAAATTGACGTTTTCTGTCAATTCTGTTACTATTGTCAATTTGGTGACGCAGGTGACTCTAGCAAATGAGACCATCTGGTTGACTCAAGCTCTATTAACTTTTTTTTTAAACACCTGCGCAGAAACTAGCCAAGCAGAGTTCATACACCAGGGCTTTAACATTTGCAAAAATACACGTCAACACGGTTCACTTTCCTGATGGAGACATTACACCAGGGGCTTCGACAACCCAGCTCAAAGAATGTGCATCTCTGGGAATGTGCAGATACCTTAAACAGCAGAAACACATTCCTTGCAATGCATAGAAGCAGATAACAACCACGTGAAAATGTACAGTTAGTGCATTTCTTAGAAGCTGTAAATGTATTTAAATGTCATTCGCGCTTGTATATTTTAGCTGCGACTGTTGCCAGGAAATATCATTAGTAATCTATGTAAGCTATGTGTTGAAGTTCTTTCGCACCGTATGTAGCCAACTGTGCTAATCAGAGGTGCGGGGGAAGGACAACAAACTGAACACAAAAAGCAAGTAAATATTAATAGCTGTAGAAACTAGACATTAATTATTTCGTAAATATGCAACCTCTATTCCAGTTTATTCCACGTAAAAGCTGCCTCCCCCATTTTGTTACATGCCTCCATCATCGTTAGCATTATGCTCATCGTTTGGCCTGTTCAAAAAATGTGGGGCTTTAGTACTCACTGTGATCTAAAACTATTATTTATTTTACCAGGTAAGGCCCGCTGAGCTCAACGTAGTGTCTTATATCATGTGAAAATGTATGATTGCCAAATACTCTAATTGCACGTTGATTGTAAATGTGGAGGTGAAGACCGGAAGACCCAGAAAAAAATCCACACGATCACGGGGAGAACATGCAAACTCCAGATATACAGGTGTCAGTGTCAGTATCAAACCCTTCACCTCTTTTTGTATACCAGGTGAGGGAATTAACATCTCGCCACTGCGGCACCCCACATGGTTACGCAAAATGCACTTGAACGGTTTCGTCCTGCGCATGGTCCACGCGCGTATGAGCAAAGCGCAAAGGTTCCCAGCGAGAGCTCCGGATGCCCTACCTGGCTGAGACGCCCCCAGAAGCGCCAGCGCCTCCACCTCGCCCTGCTGCACCCGCTCGCAGCATGTGGCGACGAGTGATGCGGGCAAGGGCCCCCCGATGCCGCACAAGCAGGCGAAGCCCGCCACAGGGCACGCCAGGAAAAGAGTCAACAGCCCACCGCCACCAGAGCCTGCATGTGTGTGCATGCGTGCGTAAATACAGGCAGGCACATACAGCCACAGCAACAAATACGAACGCTTGGTTACAAAGACCCCTTGTATAGCCTTCACAAACTGTTGGGGAAAATGCTGTTAGCGGCACAGCACACGAGGGGGTGGGTGGCAGTGCCATGCCCGGCCGCCTTCATCTCCCAAGTGGCGACGTTCACACATCACAACATTTGAGACCGAGTCGACCTAGGGGAAGCCCAGGACCTCATCACTGTGAGCGGGAATCGAACTTGGGTCGCCGGGTTCGTACAAAGGGAAAGATCCCCCGTATAGCCTTAACAGACTGTTGGGGCAAGTGCTGTTCGCAAGCACCTTTGCGCACACACACATCCATGCACTGTACGAACGTAATGTTATATTTAAGTGATATTCTCAAATGAGCATTGAGGCATTGGTAGTGATATCAATTCCCACTTCCCATGGCAGGGGTGAGTCTCCAAAAGGACGACTGTTGACTTCCCCACAATGTGGTAACAATTATAGTTTTTTTGTACTAAGCAGGCATATATAAATAAAGAAAGCATAGACGTGGTAGCATAATACAGTCCAACCATGAATTTTACTGCACTGCCCCGCAGCAGCCTATAGCAACCCGTTGTGTATGGTGGTCACCCATCCAAGTACGAATCGGCATAACCCTGTTTAGCATTTCGAGTATTTGGCTGCTATACATTTCCACATGATAAGCCACTTTGTTGAGCTATAAGTTGTGGCCACGTTGCTTTTGAAAAAGAGCTACATAGCTCAGTGGGCTTTACCTGGGAAAACAATAAGTTTATAGTTTAACAGTTTAAGTTTAGCTTCCAAAATCTGAGGTCGGGTGCAAATTGAGTCATGTGGCCATAGGCACAAGATTAAACAAACAACTTCAACACACGTGAAGTTCGATACCTGCGGAACAAGCACGTGTGGGTTGTGCGTGCATGCTGCGCAGAGTGCGTCGCCGTGACGACGTTGCCAAGCGTGGTCACCTGTGAGGTGCTTGGGGCACGATGTGGGGGACAGCAGGCACAGCAGGGGAACGCCAAATGGACTGTACACGCCCTACAAAGACAAAGATTCCCCGTATAGCCTTAACAGACTGTTAGGGCAAGTGCTGTTAGTGTCTATGATGGCCGGAATGGCACACGAGGGGGTGGGTGGCCAGCACCACGCCCAGCTGCTTTTGTGTCCTTCCTGGCAACGTTTACAGATCACACCAGGTACTCATTTGAGGCTGCGTCGACCTAGGGGAAACCCGGGACCAGTTCAGATAATCGTTACTGTTGTCACGAGGTTTGTAGCGCGGCTCGCTAACCGCTGTACTACCACAACCCCAAGTAACCTGCAAAAATCCCCCGTATAGCCTTAACAGACTTTTAGAGCAAGTGCTGATAGCGAGTGCCTATGCACACACCTTACACACACGCACACACATGGAATGTGTCTCAAAGTCAACCATACGGTTCAGCTGCTCTGCGGCTAAACACACTGGCTTGCATGCAGCAATACAATACAGCCTTCATCGACTTTTTAGACAAGAGTTGTTAGAGAGCACCCATTAAGGCCGGTTCTGAGCACGAGGGGTGGGGTTGCCAGCACCACAGCTAACAAAACCACTACACTGAACATAGAGATGAGAGTGATCGTGAAGGCTGTGACTAATGTGATTCCACAGATGAGTCTGACATGGCTGGTAGAGAAATGCCAATGACACTCGTTCTTTTTAGTTGATGAACACAGGCCCAAAACTAGACAAGTTGTAATAAATAAGAGTTGACACGTTTATTTAATTGAGCTGGGCTATTATATGAGCTTTGGGAAAGAGACGATGGGAGGGAATTTCTAAGTGGAGCAGTGCAAGGGATGGAGGGAAAATGAAAGTGAGGTGACCCGGAGTGCGGTGTTGTGGACAAAACAGTCAGTCTGGTAAACCGAGTCCTCAACGTGGGTAGAGAAAGCCATGAGTGAAGTTCACGGAAACAGTAACCATGGTAATAGTCGCAATAGAAGAGCAATAGGGAGGTGCCTGAACGTGTAACTGGGGTGAATCGATGAGGGCTGGCTCATCACTCATGGCGACCGTGAGGGCTCCACGTGGACACCTTGTAGGCTGAGCTGCTGGGCGAGTCGACGACGACGACGAGCGGCTTTCGGGTGAAGGGGAGGAGGTCACCGGGGTGCAGGCTGCACTCAGCGCCACGGCGCGAAACACACAACACCAGCGTCGGCGCCTAGCGGGCGACTTCGGCGACGGTCGCAAGGTGGGCACGCTGCACTGGCACTGCCCACAACATCCAACACGAGCACCGCCACTGTGTGCAACGGTTCCATTTCCTGTAGCGTGATGCTTCCGCGGAGGGGAAACGACAGCAGTGAACCCGGGCAGCTGCTGATGAACGAATACGGGCCTCATAGCGAAACTTGGAAGATAAACTAAAACTAGTGAACTATACACTTTTTTATTTTACCAGGTAAGGCCCACTGAGCTGATAGCTCTTTTTCAGAAGCGACCTGGCCACAAATCATAGCTCAAAATAGTGGCTCATCATGTGGACATTTATAGTAGCTAAATACTTCAAATGCAAGTTTATAATTGTGGAGAGAAAAACCAGAGGACCCAGAGAAAAATCCACGCAACCACGGGGAGAATATGCAAACTCCAAATATACAGGCAATGTCCACCATGTAATAACGCTGTAGTTTACATTGTTGTCTGCATTACCCTATAAATACATTTTCGCGATCCAAAAATGACGCGTAAGATGCCTGAGCATCTGTCTGCTTAAGTGAGCATGAGATGGTGTCCATCTTTCTCAGCAGCCCTCAGTCAGTAATGCAAATTCCACATTTCCATGAAGAGGTAGCGAGCGGCTCACCAATGTTTAAATTCTCACAAAGTAGTACGAATTTTATTCATGCTGAAGGGATAAGTTGTCATCCCGCAACTAGAGTTTTAACTCAAAATTTTTTAAAAGTCTATTTCAACTCTAAATTTAAAACTAATTTCCTTATAACTGTTTTTGTGTTTAGTTTGTTGTCCTTCCCCTGCACCTGCGATGAGCATGGTTGGCTACATATAGTGCGAAAAAAGTTCAATTTACATCCATGTATAGCTGTTAGATTCTGGGAGCTGCAATTACACTTCATTAGCTATGAGCAATGTATACGCACACACAGATAATCATAACTGAGAGTAGAAAACAAAACCATGCTGAAAAACTCACACGATTGAAAGAAAAAACACAAAATTCAAATAGATCTTTAAAAATCTAGAATCAGTGCAAAAAAGACATTGCTTTTACACTCGCATTCATACAGTTTTGGTAATATTTTAAAGTATTTCCAATGACAGACTGCAGAGGAATATGTTCTTAATATAGTGAAGATTGTTCCTTTTGAGAAGATTTAAATAAAAAGCGGATTTTGTTTGATTTTGTTTTTAAATTTCCATATTTTAATTATCAAGAGTTTAACTATGACGTTATCAGAGTCAATGGTGGCAGCAAAGTATTGGAGATTTCTTTGAAGCTTTCGTGACTGCAGGAATCCATACTCTTTGGTTCTTTCGGTAAAGTCACGTAGGTATAAAATAAAATAAATCACGACGTTTCGGGCGCAACACAAGCGTCCATCATCAGGCGCCCGAAACGTCGTGATTTATTTTATTTTATACCTACGTTACTTTACCGAAAGAAAGAAAGAGTATTGGAGATTGCATTACAGAGAAACTTATAACAACTGAGGGTTATTGTTGTCTACAGGGAAATGTTTCCGCGCTGATTACAGAACTCACCACAATGGACAAAGCCATTGACATGAAGGTGAAATCAAATGGTCACATGGCAGGCCAGGCCTCCACATCACCATCATCAAATATAGGCAAGGAATAATTCATAATCGAGGTTTAGGTTATGCCATGTCGTGATCTAGATTTTTTTTCTTTGGGAATCCCTCCACCACCCAAAACTGTCAAATTAAACTGTCACGTGCACGAGCGATTATTGTTTCAGCTCACCGGTGAGCTGAAGAACAAATCTCACAATCAAATTTAGCCAAGAGATACGACATTTCGCTTGGAACTGTGTCAAGCATCCTCAGGTCACGAAATATACGTGTGAGGTAGTCATGAAAGTTGACAAGGAGTACTTAAATACAAGCATTTTTTACTTCAGCAAAGCAATCCCAGTTTGGTGCTGGGAAAGTTACGGACAAAGCACGCTGGGACAGCGGCTAAATGCATGGGCATGAATCCGCGGTGGGCACCAGTGGATGTGGCGTAGCAGTGGGGTGTGCGCCGCCGCAGGCGTGGCCGGGTCTGGCGCTGCGATGTCGCGCCGCGTGTATGTCATCACGCCTCCCTGCTCGTACGGCCCTGGGCGGGGACAGGCGACATGCGCACGGTGTTACAGGAACGGCTCCCACGGCGCAGGCTACGGCCGCTGCTTTTAACAGGAATGCTTTTTGTACGCATGAAGTATATCGATACAGAAGCACGTTGGGACGCCCAGAGGGGTGGACACTGAAACAGGTTGGGGTTTGGAGAAAACTAATCTAGGAGCGAATGAAAGATAAGAATGAAGTACAGGACAAGTGGAAGGAACTACCAGCGTTAACCATCATAAGGAAAGAGTCCCAGACGCAGATGTTGGTGGCACTGGCAGAAAGGGAGTGACCTCCAACTGTATAGAGGTTGCGTGAAGGTTCAGGAAGATGGCCTTGGTTGGTAGAGCCGAGAAAATGAACAAGTGAGCGGCTGGAGATGAGAAGAGAAAGGCAGGTGTGTGGCCAAGTCGACGATGGATTTGAGAACATTGAGCTGATCCTGACAATGATCTCAGAATGACGAGAGTAAAGTAAAGGCATCCGAGTGGGTGATGTGGTCTCCTTTTACAGGAGTGGTGAAAAGTCTGACAGAGGTGTTTTGTACGATAAAGAGAATCGGGGAGGCCATACAAAAGGGATTTGGGAAGACCACAAAAGGATAATGCCTCAGACTCCCTATCAGCAAGATTTAAAAATTCTTTATTTAGAGCTGTTTTTTGTGTTTAGTTTGTTGTCCTTCACCAACACCTCCTATAGCACGGTTGGCTACATACGGTGCGAAAGAGGTTCAACATACAACAATTACATGCAGTTACGTGGTAAGCGGTAAAAAAGTTTTTTTTAGAGATTACTCCTCACAATGGAGAAATGTAGAGACCGAGTGCTGCGCTGTTCATCGGAGAGCATTACCTCGCTCTTTGCAGTCGGAAGGAGGGAACACTCCAGATGCCGAGAGATAGAGCAGCAGCGCCGAGTCAGGCGGCAACTCCTGCAACGCATAAGCAGACAGCACGGCCACATGCAAACCACAAACACACGTCCCTCGGAGAGCGCCGCCACTTACCAACCACCACTGGTGTGCATCAACACAAGCCACGCGTGGCACAATACAGCAGTAAACACCACGCCGCCACCACCACTGCCCATGCAACACGTGTGGCTAATGGTGTGAGCATAAAATTTTATCTTGGGAGCACATATACGTACACATACATCAGAACTGCTGGCTGTCTCGGAGCTGTGCCACAGGGCAGCTAACACACACACACACACCGACGCACCCTGAAGGCGGTGGCCACAAACGTGTAGAGCTGGCTGAAGGTGGGCTTGTACAGCAGGTACTTGTGGGGGTTTTCTCTACGACGCTCCGGAGGCTCCTGAGCGCACAAAGAGACACAGCCCTTACCAAACATGGCCATTTGATTTAGTCAATGTGTAATGCGGGCGCGAGCGACCTCCCGGATGTGACGTCACGGAGAGGTGGAGTTATGTGACGTGGGAGCAAGGTTCGGGTCCTTAAGGGATGAAACCGGAAGGAGACGGGAGAGAGTGGGAGACTGAGCAAGGGTAAGGCCACGCAGGGCGAAGCCAGGGAAGAGTGGCGCCGTCAGCCAGCGGTGACCAACTAAGGGAGCAGCCAGCGGAGCTGCGGGAGGAGACAGCAGTGGGGCTGCTGGAGAGAGAGAGCGGTTGAGGAGCTGCAGCGAGTACAGCCAGGGAGGCTGTGTATGGGAGACAGCAGCAAGGCTGCTAGGAGCTACGGGAGCGACAGGGAAACAGCCGCGAGGCTGTCCCGAGGCTACGGGAGCGACACGAGGAGGAGCTGCAGCGAGTACAGCCAGGGGGGCTGCGTGAGGGTAACAGCAGCGAGGCTGCTAAGAGGCTACGGGAACGACGGAGACCAACAGCGGAGCTGTTAGCGGTGACGGGTGTAACAACAGCGTCGGCACCGTGTGGAAAGTCTCAAAGGAGGACAGCCGTGTGGGAGACAGCAACGAACCGAATAAAGGACACCAAGCCAGACATCGTGGTCGAGTCTTTTATTACATTGGTGTCGGAAGTGCAACGGCATGTCGAAGCAAGTAAGAAAGAAAATTATTCCGGCGCCAGCATCGGCTTCTTCGTCCGACGACGACGACTTCCCTCTAACCATGGATTCTGCTGGGGTGGTGGAGGAGAGCCCTGCTGAAACGAGCGCGGGGACTGGAGTTGAAGATGTCGCTGCGGTGTCGGGCCCGCCAAAAACATCGGACGCTGATCCGCGATGGCAGCAGATGGCGGAGCAACTGGAGACTCTCAAGGACGTCCTGGCGCAGTTGAGTCATCTCGTCACGCCAAGGACGGCGACGGTGAGAGCAGAGAGTGCTCCACAGGCCGCCACATTATCTTCGCTTCCGACGCCATCGGCCACGCGGCAGGAGGCCGCCATCTTGCGCGTTCCGCGGCGGGAAACCGCCATCTTGACCACGCCGCGGTTCGACGCCATTTTGAACTTACCACCGGAGGAGCCATCGGTGGAGGGCGGAGTAAAGAGAAGTCGGAGTCGCCATCTTACCACAGTCAAGGAATTCGCCATCGGGGGCGATTGGAGCGCTTTCGCCTGCAGATTCTTGGCGGCGGTCCGTTTTGCGAGGTGGACCGATGCTGAGGCCTTAGAAGTGTTGCCGACTCTTCTGGACGACGAATCAGTTAGATTTTTTCGTTCCATAAAGGCCGAAAAGAAGAAGACATTATATGGAGTTTTTGAAGAAATGGCCGACGCCTACGAGCCACCTGACGATGCGCATCGGCGATTTGCTCAACGACAACGAGCGCCCGAGGAATCGCCCGTTGCATACAGGGGTGCGGTGCTTGATTTGGCTATGGCCGCATATCCAGAGACAACACCTGACCTGCTCGAGCCTCTCATCTTGGGCAAGATGCTCGAGCTGTCTCGGGATCTTGGGATTCCCATGCCTGTGTGTGGGCATGAGAAGCTCACTTCCCGGGCGGCGGCAAAATGTCTGGATGCACAATTCAACCTCCGACGGTGGAAACAAGTCGCGGCGTGGACGGGGGGGCCCGTCGCAGAGGGTGGCGCTCTGGGTTGGGACCCTACGAAGGCAGTCTACGTGCCGGATGGGGGGGGCCCTCAGGAGCTGACGGCCGCCTCCGGTCCATGGTCGGGACGCGGTGGGCCGGGCCCGCGCGCTGCACCACCGGTACGGGGCCGGCAGGATGCAAGGCCTGCGCTTCGGCGCAACGACGTCGAATACTTCCGCTGCGGGCGGAGGGGCCACTACGCAAAGGACTGCTGGGCCCGCATCCCGGGTCCGCCGCAACAGGAGGCCTCATCAACGGACAAGCCGACCAAGGAACCTCCGAAACAGGCAAGTCGGCACGCACCAGACACCCGGCAAGGCTTTGCACCTCACCCATCACCTTCGTTGCGCGATCCAAATGTTGTTGTTGAGGAGAGGCCATCGACGGGGCCTTGTCGCTCGGTGACGCAGTGGCGCAAGTTGGCACGGAGGGTTGTCGCGGCCGCTACGGGTTCGTCCACTGTACCGGGGTCTATACAAGGGGTGGACGTGCGCATTTTGGTCGATTCCGGGGCGTCCGCGACTATTATTTCGGATGTCATTTTCCATCTGTTGGGCATCCCACCCGGGGCCGTGCGTCCGGTTTACGGGTCGTGCGTCGCTGCGAACGGGGGTAGCATGGGCATCGTGGGCCAGGTGGACGCTAAAATATCTATTGGGGAGGTGTCGGCCTCGGGCATTGTGTTGATTTCAAGGTCCTTGGCAGTTCCTTGTTTATTGGGCACTGATTTCCTGGCTAAGATGCCTATTTTGATCAAAATTAATGAGAATTGTATTGAACTGCCGGGTGGCCGTCTAATCTCGTTTCTGCCGTCGCCCTGGGGGCGACCTGCTTCAGCCGCACAAGTGCAGGCGCTGTCCGTGGCATCTGTTGACATCCCACCTGGCTCACAGATGCTTATTCCCTTGCGGTATCGGAAGCCCCTGCCTGATCGGCTAGGAGCGGTTGGGGTTTTGTTGTCTCCGTCAGCCTCGATAACGGCCGGATTGGCGCTGGTTGGGGCACAGACCATCGTCCGGCCAGATCAATTACCGTTTTTACAGGTGCTCAATGCGGGTGCAGAAAACGTCTGCGTCCCGGCTGGTACGGTTGTGGCACATGCCACGACGGCATTTACGGCTCAGGATTGTTCGCATAGCCAGGGGGTGGTTGCTGGTGTTTCTGAGCCTGTGGCTTCAGATGATCGCTGGATTGCTAACTTATGTGACGGAAATTCTTCCCTGTCCGTGGATCAACGTGGTGCGCTTCACAAATTGTTATTGACGTATTCGGATGTGTTCAGCTCCAATGATTTGGATTTGGGACGCACCTCGTTGCTTTCCCATCATATTGATACAGGCGACGCTGCCCCTATTCGGTTGAATTCGCACCGAATGAGTCCCGCCGAGCGGGAACACGTTCGGGGGGCAGTGGAAGACATGTTGGCTGCGGACATTATATCGCCATCTAACAGCCCATGGGGCGCGCCTGTGGTTTTGGTTAAGAAAAAGGATGGCACATTGCGATTTTGTGTTGATTTTCGCAAATTGAATAAGATATCGGTGGCAGATGCGTATCCCCTGCCGCGTATGGACGACTCCCTCGATGCATTATCGGGGGCGAAGTTCTTTTCTACACTGGACCTCTCTTCGGGATTTTGGCAGCTTCCCCTTGACGAGCCCTCACGGGAGAAAACCGCATTCCGTACGCCGCAGGGGTTGTTTCAATTCAACTGCCTTCCGATGGGGCTGAATGCGGCCCCTGCCACATTTCAAAGGCTGATGGAGCTCGTGTTGACGGGGTTGCAGTGGGAGACATGTCTCATATATTTGGACGATATTATTGTCTTCAGCCGCACATTTGATGAACATTTAAGGCGGCTGGAGACGGTGTTCACGAGGATGCGCTCCGCGAATTTGAAATTCAAACCAAAGAAATGTCACCTACTGCAACGGACCGTCCGTTATTTGGGGCACATCGTGAGTGCTGAGGGGATGTCCACGGACCCGGAAAAAACGGCGTGCATCCGGGATTGGCCAACCCCGGCCACCGTGGGGGATGTACGTCGGTTTTTGGGATTTGCCTCGTATTATCGAAGATTTGTGCCGAATTTTGCGACGATCGCGAGGCCCTTGCACCTCCTTACGGGTAAGGGACGTAAGTTTGCGTGGGGACCGCCGGAAGAGGCGGCCTTTCAGAGTCTGCGCGATCTGTTGGCTACGGCCCCAACATTGGATTATCCCGATTTCGATCGCCCATTCATTCTTGATACGGACGCGAGTGACACAGGTATTGGCGCGGTATTATCCCAGTCTAAAGGGGGCGTAGAGCGCGTCGTGGCGTATGGTAGCCGGGTCTTGTCTCCCGCGGAAACCCGCTACTGTGTCACTCGCAGGGAACTCCTAGCCGTTGTTTTTTTCCTACGTCAGTTTCGACCGTACCTTTACGGTCGTTCCTTTGTCGTGCGTACGGATCATGCGGCCTTGCAATATGCGCTTAAAATGGATCAGCCATCCAGCCAGTTGGCGCGTTGGTTGGACACGCTGCAGGAATTTTCCTTCCAAATTCACCATCGGAAGGGGGTGCGCCAATGCGAACGCAGACGCACTTTCCAGATTGCCGCAGCGCTCCCCTTGCAAATGTGCGTCGGGGACGCATAGATGTACGCCCAGTCTATCCCCCCCTCAGCCGCTGGCGTTAGCTGTCGAGAAGTCGGATGCTCCTATGGAACCGGGGCCGACTGACGGGGTTTTGAATCTGCCGCGGTCTGTTTGCATTCGGGAGCAGATGATGGATGAGTCGTTATTGTCCTTGCGGAAGCGATCTAAAGTGGAGAATGGGAGTCCGGGTACGGATGGGGTACCGGAAACCGCGCTCCGAGATGGTCTGCTCATGTGGAGGGAAGGTCTCCAGGAGCGCTGGCGTCTGGTTGTGCCAGCGTCCCTGCGATACGAGTTGATTAGAACTCTCCATTGTGACACGCTATTACATCTGGGTGTGCAGAAGACCTTATTGACGTTGCAAAGTCATTACTTTTGGCACGGCATGGCGACAGATGTCGTGGGGCACGTCCGCGCGTGCCCTGATTGTGCCCGACGTAAGCCACCTAAACATCCTTATGTGCCGCCTATACAGTCAATTCAGGTGTCTCGGGTTAATGAATTGGTGGCACTGGACATTTTGGGACCTTTCCCACCATCGGCGAGGGGTAATAAATATTTGCTGGTTGGGGTTGAGTACCTCTCCCGTTGGCCGATGGCCTGGCCGTTGCCCGACCAATCGGCCGCGACCATTACCGACGCCTTTTTGTTCGGGTACGTTATGGACAAGGGTGCGCCTGAGAGACTCCTCACGGACCAGGGCCAAAATTTCTCTTCTAAATTATTGGCGGAAGTGTGCGTGGGCCTTGGGACTAAGAAAGTACGGACGTCCCCATACCATCCGCAAACGGATGGTATGGTTGAGCGGCTAAACCGGACATTGTCTGCCATGCTGTGCCATACGGTGAGTGAACAACAATCGGATTGGGACCTGCACATCCCGGGGGTGCTTTCGGCGTACCGGATGACTCCTCATGCGGCTACAGGTTATTCGCCGTTTTACCTTATGTATGGTCGGGAAAACGTGCCGCCGATGGATGTGCAGTTGGGAACCGGTGTGAGGGGACCTCGTAAACCACTCCCTGATTACATTCGGGACACTGTTCGCCGGGTCTCGGAGGCGCGGGAGAGTGCCCGCGCGGCTACGGCCAAAGCCCAGGCCCGGAACGAGAGGTATGCTCGACGTTCCAAGGGGGAGTGCCCCTGGAAGGTTGGGGACCTGGCTTGGCTCCATTGCCCGCAGGTGCGGCCGGGTACCTCTCCTAAATTTCACAAATCTTGGCAAGGGCCCGTCCGCCTCATTGAGGTTCCCAACCCTCAGTCGGCGCGTGTTCAGATTGGATCTCGCCGCTGGTTTGTTCACACGTCGCGCTTGAAACCATATGTTGCTCCCCTACATGATACGTCATCTCCTAATGTTGCCTTGCCGGGGTCTGTTGCTGCCGACTCTCCCCTGCTTGCGTCCATTGATCTTGCGAGAGCGCCTGTCGTGCCTGTTCCAGACAGACCGGCCGTGACGCCGCAGGTGACGAGGAGCCCTGCACGGAGGGTGCCTGCCAGGACTGCGGGAACTCCGGGCCCTGCGGCCCTTCCGACCCTGTTGCAGGCACAGTCGCGGGACACGTCCGGGGCTAATTCTTCAGGGACACGGGACGTTGGTGGACCTCCAACATCGACAGGAGGATAACGCCCTGTCACTCCTCAAACTCCGTCACGTTCCCGCTCTGCGGGTGGGCCGCCGACCGTCCGGGACGGACCGGCGACCCGCACACGTTCTAAATCCCTTGTGTTTCGTTGATTGTTATGTTGCATTGTTGTTCTTACTGTTATATTTATTGCCTGCTTCTCGTACGTTCGTTGATTGTTATGTTGTGTTGATTGTTCTTACTGTTATATTGCATGCTTGGTGTCCTTTGGTGTGTCAAGGTCGGTTTCGCCCGCATTACTGTTGGTATTGTTCAGCCGAGGTCGGCTGGGTTTTTCTCTACGGGGGAGGGTGGTGTAATGCGGGCGCGAGCGACCTCCCGGATGTGACGTCACGGAGAAGTGGAGTTATGTGACGTGGGAGCAAGGTTCGGGTCCTTAAGGGATTAAACCGGAAGGAGACGGGAGAGAGTGGGAGACTGAGCAAGGGTAAGGCCACGCAGGGCGAAGCCAGGGAAGAGTGGCGCCGTCGGCCAGCGGTGACCAACTAAGGGAGCAGCCAGCGGAGCTGCGGGAGGAGACAGCAGTGGGGCTGCTGGAGAGAGAGAGCGGTTGAGGAGCTGCAGCGAGTACAGCCGGGGAGGCTGTGTATGGGAGACAGCAGCAAGGCTGCTAGGAGCTACGGGAGCGACAGGGAAACAGCCGCGAGGCTGTCCGAGGCTACGGGAGCGACACGAGGAGGAGCTGCAGTGAGTACAGCCAGGGGGGCTGCGCGAGGGTAACAGCAGCGAGGCTGCTAAGAGGCTACGGGAACGACGGAGACCAACAGCGGAACTGTTAGCGGTGACGGGTGTAACAACAGCGTCGGCACCGTGTGGAAAGTCTCAAAGGAGGACAGCCGTGTGGGAGACAGCAATGAACCGAATAAAGGACACCAAGCCAGACATCGTGATCGAGTCTTTTATTACAAATGCAGCACACGCAGGTGTGGTACGTGCGGTCAGCACTACTATCTCAAGGCTGTTAGCGGGCATCTATGAAGGCCCGCACATCACACAAGGTACGAGCAACATCCCTAGTGGCAATGTTACTCGTATCAGGCAGATGTTTAAGGCTGAGTCGACCTATGGGAGGTCCAGGGCCGGTTCAGAAATTAGTTACTGGCGTTAGTAGTCATGAGCGGGAATCTAACTCAGGTCGCCGTGTTTTTAGCGCAGTGCACTAACCGCTGCAATACTTGCCTTGCAGCACCAACGTTTCTTACTCACATCCCTCAGCTGCTCCCTGTCATTCTTCTATCCTCTGCAAACCTAATACAGAACGGCCAGTCAAAGTCCACACAGGTGGTGGAATGAAGGTGAATTTAAAATCCAGATCCAGAAAGCCCACGTACAATTCTGCCAGTCCGCCCTACCGCAAACCAAATCAGATTTTGACTCTTACGGACGACGTGATGGTGCACTCCTGTGGTGCCCTGCAGACATTACACCTCTCTCTCTCTTCCTTATGGACGTGAACTGAGCAGCAACTACGAATCCATATCTCTAGAGTTCTAAATCCAGCTGCTGCTGGCTGCCGCCTTCAGAGCGCAGTGAACTTGGATCCCGCTCGTGCCCTTGGTGACCACCCGCGGTGGTGGACACGAGGCCGCGTCGCGGTGCGTCCCAGCCACGTTGAAGTCGTTGCGTTACTTTCCACACATAAACTAATTGGAACAAATGTAGTGATGTTAAATGGATCACTACGGTGTGTAGTGCCAAGTGCTGTTGAAACAGGCGCAGAGGCAAACACACCATGCAGTACCACTCAGTGGGCCACTAGGGGCATGGTACTGGGTGCTCGCAGAAGAAAGCCTGATGAGTCCTACCGACAGAGTAGGGGATTGCAGCATCCACCAGCGCCACAGGGAATTACCACAGAGTGGATCACTGGAAGAGTGTGGTGGGGAGCGGCTGGTGGTAGGGGCCATGTGAGGATGAGTCACCCCGGCACTGGGTTAAGCACGTGATGAGCCGGGGTGAGTAATGTGGGCCAAAGGTGAACGAGGGGGCACGGGAGGAGTGGCTGAGAACGTCGAGAGAGTTCCCGAAAGAGGCGTGGTTAAGGGCGGAGCCAGAGAGGGAACAGGTGTGGTGTAGCCTGGAACCGTCGGAAATATTCTGGACGTAGGACGCGGCTGAGGGTGGAGCCAGGCTGTGCCGAGAGATAAAAGGGAAGCCCCGATCACAGATCCGGGCTGTCTGCAGGTGAAGTGGAAACCAAGTGCTACGTCTACGTCTTCATCCCGTCTTCGACATCGTGGGTCAGGCAGCACATTGGCTGCTCTGATCCGATTATAGTTATCCCATATGCAAGAGAAATAGGTGTATTGGGGTTCTATGCATAACAAGAGTTAGAATAGGTGTATTTAGTCCCGTGTGTAACAGTGTTGCGTAAAGTGTAGAATAAACGTTGTTGCCTCCTAAATAGTGTCTCTGAATGACTCGCTACTGGAAGAAGAGTGGTACTGTGCATGTTAGCGTCTCTATCTGGCACCAGAGTGTGTATGGCATAGAAGCGGCCCTAAGCGGGCATGCTTCTGGTGACTGCCAGAAAGAGGGCACTTCAGGACATCACAGTCTGGGTGAACCCGAGAGGCCAAGTAATCAGGAGAGGGTAGCGAGGGGGGGCAAGGGGTGGCGAGAGGGAGACATGACATAAGGCCCAGAAACTTCTAGTAGGATCTAGAAGGGGGCGTGGCCTAGGGCGGAGCCAGGCCACACTCAGGGGCATAAACGGAAAGTCCCGAGCGCCGATCCGGGCTGTCTTTTGGAATCAACCCGCCGTGCTATGTCTCTTCGGTCGTCACTCTTCGGTCATTACGCTCGGGTTTGTGGGTCAGACAGTGCTTCACTGACTGACCCGGTTATCTAGTTACGCCGTTGTGGTCTAAGTTACTTGTGGTGGTCACCACCTACGTCGTTATCCCGTACGTTTATGCAGTTACCCTGTTGGGGTGTTAGATTAAATATGTTGCCTCAAGTGTGTGTCTCCATGGAACCCACTACACAAGTGTTGAGTAGTTCCAACGGACGTACTCGGAGACGAAGGTAAGTTAGGGGCTTCCGCCAGGGTTTATTAACATTTATCCATACTACACAGGGTACACAACTCCCAGGGGCTAGGGGTCCTACTCTGAGTCCGGGTCCCTGCCGGCTAGCTCCGGTCTCTCACCTCTACGGCTACCACCGGCTTTTCCCCAGACTCACTACTCGATCCCTATCATTATCCCTGGTTCCCTCTTCACCCTGTTTACTATCCCCGTTCCTATAGTGACCCCGCTTACGTCACGGGGTATCCCTTAAATACCCTAGGAGGCGTGACGTCACGTGCACTGCCCAGCGCGTGCGACTCCACGTCCCGTGATGTCATCGCACCGGACAGCGCACACAATGCCACCACTCTCCTCTACTCCTCTACATCACACCCCCCCCCCCCCCGTGAAAAAAAAACAGCCGACCCGGCTGCAATCACCCCGCAAGCGGGGCCTCACACCAGACCGAAGACCGAACAATCACGAGTTCGTGTGCCTGAAGGTAAAACCGGCTGCTAGAAAACTCAACCTTAGGGCAGCACCGGGGGCTCCGGTTCCCTACCGTACATCAAATACAAAGGCGAAAATCCCGTGGAGGCATGAGGGGCCAACCGATACGCCGCCAAGACCCCCGGGACGAACAGGTCCCAGTCTGACTGGGACGTGTTCACCTGGTGGCACAGCATGGACGTAAGGGTGCGGTTCAAGCGCTCTATTATCCCGTCTGACTGGGGGTGGTAGGGCGAGGTGCGGATTTTCTTGGTGCCAAGGAGGTCACACACCTCCTTGAGCAACCTAGACGAGAAATTCCGCCCCTGGTCAGCCAACAATTGTTCCGGCGCGCCCTTGTCAAACACGTACCCCTGGACGAAGGCCTCGGTGATAGAAGAGGCCGACTGATCGACCAAAGGCCATGCCATGGGCCAACGTGTGAGGTACTCAACGCCCACCAAGAGGTATTTGTGGCCCCGTTGGGATGCAGGGAATGGCCCCAAAATGTCGAGCGCCACGAGCTCATTAACGCGAGAAACCCGGATGGACTGCAGCGGTCCCGGACAACTGGGGCCTTCCTCCGCGCGCAGTCGTGGCAACCCTTAAAAATCAGTGCCACGTCACCCTCAACACCCGGCCAGTAATAGTCCCGCTTAAGGGTCAATAAGGTCTTGTGGTAGCCAAGGTGCATAAGCTTCTCGTGAATGGCTCGGGTTAATTTAGCACGCAGGCTAGTGGGCACAACCACACAACAGCGTTCCAATTGGGCATCCCAACGCATGAGGAGTCCGTCATGCACGGCGATCGCCGGGGCAACCGACGAAGCTGAGCTCCGGGCCTTATGTCCGATACGGCGCCGTAGCTTCAGCAGAGAGTAATCTCCATCTGCAAGCTGGACCATACCTCCCGGGGAAGTCCAAGGCCGAAATCCGCGGGCGCCGCCGCACCTGGAGGGGTGGCCGCCTCGGCCGACGCGACCAACTGGGCCGCGGCGTCCCCTGGGGCCTTGCAACGGCTAGAGCCCAGGGCGCAAGCACACCCGCCGCCTGCCGGCAATCGGGATAAACTGTCCGCATTGCCATGCTGTGTCCCCTTCCTATGGATTACATCAAAGGGGTAATCCTGGAGCACTTCGAGCCAGCGAGACAGCAGACCCGAGGGCTGACTAATCTTCAGCGAATTTTGCAGGGCCGCGTGGTCGGTTCGGACCGTAAACAGCCTACCATACAAATATGGTCTATACAACTGAACAAAATAAACTATGGCCAAAAGCTCCCTCCGGGTCACACAATATCGCTGTTCCGTCGGGGACAGAATGCGACTGCCATAGGCTACCACCCTCTCAACCCCGTCGACCACCTGAGCTAGGACAGCCCCAATTCCCGTGTCGCTGGCATCGGTATCGAGCAGGAAGGGTTTCGAAAAATCCGGGTACCCCAAGGGCGGCGCATCCGCCAAGGCCATGCGAAGTGCCGCAAAAGCCGCCTCCTCCTCCGCGCCCCAGTGAAACCTTTGGCCTTTGGCGGAAAGGGAGTGCAGTGGCTTCGCAATTGTCGCAAAATCGCGGACAAATCGGCGATAGTACGATGCGAAGCCAACGAAGCTACGCACCTCCGCGACAGATGTGGGAGTCGGCTACGTCCGGACACAAGCCGTTTTATCCGGGTCCGTGGCGACACCTGACGTGCTAACAATGTGTCCCAAATACCTCACCGATGGTTGTACCAAGTGGCATTTTTGGGGTTTGAATTTCAAGCCAGCAGCACGCACTTTGACGAACACCGCCTCAAGGCGTTGCAAGTGCTCGCCAAACGTACGGCCAAAAACAATAACGTCATCCAAGTAGATTAGACAAGACTCCCACTGCAGCCCCGCCAAGACCATCTCCATGAGACTCTGGAAGGTGGCCAGGGCCGAATGGAGACCCATAGGAAGCCGATTGAACTCGAACAACCCCTGGGGCGTGCGGAACGCTGTCTTGGGTCTAGAGGCCTCATCCAGTGGCAATTGCCAGAAGCCGGAGAGCAAATCTCAAGTCGAAAAGAACCGCGCGCCCGAGAGGGCGTCCAGGGAATCATCCATGCGAGGCAATGGATATGTTCAATCTACGAAAATCGACGCAGAACCGGAGACTCCCGTCCCGTTTCTTGACTAGCACAATGGGGGCACCCCAAGGGCTAGTAGATGGGGAGATGATGTCCGCCGCCAACATTTCCTCAACAGCCGAGCGGACATGATCTTTTTCCGCTGGGCTAAAGCGGTGGGAATTAAGTCGAAAAGGGGCCGCGTCACCCGTGTCTATGTGGTGGTCTAAAAGAGTAGTGCGACCCAGATCAAACTTACTTTGGCTGAACACATCGGTGAACCGCTCGATGAGGTCGCGGTGTTGCCGACGTTCCCCGGAGGACAACAAGGCATTCTCGTCGGACAACGTGGCGATCCATGATGCGTCGGGGTCCCCCGTGCGCATCACACCCACCACGACCCCTCCATCCGGGGCAGCGCTCTCGGGTGGAGGAGCCGGGGTCGCGTGTGCCAGGACGGCGCCGGCCAGGACTACGACCGGCAAGGGTCCCGAATTGAGGACCTGCAAAAAAAGGTCCTGGCCCCCCGACACGGCTGTCAAGGCGCCCACCAACCCCTTCGTCCTTGAAAAGTAACTTGACGGGGACAGGAGGATACCCGTCTCCTTGGAGCCCATCTCGAGCGGTTTGCGCAACCTAAGGGGTATCAGGATTTGTGACGCCGGTGGTACGGTCACCGGCGCTTTATTCAAGACCCGTACACCGGCGACCAAGGGAGACAGGACGGTAGGCGATTGTAGGAATTGCAGCCGCCTCCCTGACGGCATTTCCACACAGCCCTGGTCAATGAGAATTCGGATGGGCATCCTAGACAAAAAGTCGGTCCCCAAGAGGCATGGCACTGCCAAAGTCCTGGAGACCAAAATAGGCCCGGCCAACTCAATCTCGTCAACCCGAACCGATGCTACAACATGGCCCAAGATGCCCAAACTGCCGCCGTTCGCGGCGACACAAGCCCTGCGAACCGGCCTTAACGGACCCACGCTGCGGGGTAGCAGCCCAAAAATGGCCTCAGAAATAATGGTGGCCGACGCCCCCGTATCCACCAGGAGGCGAACGTGCACCCCTTGCACATATCCTGCCACTGCTGAGGAGCCGGCAGCTGCCGCCACCATCCTATGCGCAAGCGCATCCCAGTGGCGGGTCTGTCTGGGCCATTGAGGGGGTGATGACGATGGTGCACCTGACCCTTCGAGGACAACCCCATGACGATGGGCCCTAGCCCCGCTAGATGCATGAGGTGAAGGGAGCGGCCGCGCAGATGATGCGTCGCGACTCGCCTGGGGCCCCAGACCCGATGCCAACGAGGGTCTGGGAGAAGGTGGAGTCCCTTTTCCAAAGGCCCCCGGGGCATTCCGGCAGCCCCGCTCAATGTGGCCCCGCTGACCACAGCGGAAGCTGGCCACCGTGTCCGCCTCCTGCGGACGGGAAGGTCCCGGCCGCCCCCGCTGCTCCGGACGGCGACCACCCGCCCCCCTTCCTCGACCATCGGGCATCGCCAGGGCCGCGAGGGTGTCCACCCCCTGAGAGGTAGACCCCCCGTCCGGCGCCAGGACCCCCGCACACACCGCCATCTGAGGCCGTTGGCGGAGGGAGAGGTGCGCCTGAATGTTTTCGGCGACCGCCAAGGATGTGATCTGCCGATCATTGTTGATCGACAGAGCAATACCTAGCTCCCTTGCCAGGTCAAGCAGCTTCCCCAAGGCCATAGAATCAAGTGTCCTGCCGTACAGGTCAGGGTATGCAGCCTGCGCCAGGGCCAGGAGCGAGCAGCGGAAGGCCAGTGGCAGTTCCCCCTCCTCCCGCCGCGGCAATGAGAACTTTAGCTGCGCGCAGGACGGCGGCTCAAAAACGTTGGCCATTTGGATATAGGCCGCCGGGAGCGTAGCCCGATTGGCCGGATGGATGGACTTGAAGGCCTGCAGAGCCCTTTCGTCCAAGCAGGTCGGAAGCGCCGGCAAGGCCTCCTCCATGGACCAGCCGACCGACATGTATGCCGCGTCGAACCGGTCCTGGAAGGCCGACCAGTCGCCCCCTTGCGCGACAAACGGCGCGACGTCGGGTAACCGGCACTGCCATTGGCCGCGTGGCGCCGCGAGGTGTGGAAGCCAAGCGGCACCTGCGGGCCACCCGGCAGACGCGACATGGTGCGGCGGTGGCAGCGTTGCGGCACCCGTGGGCCACGCCGGAGACGTGGCAAGCGGCGGTGGTGCTGCGGCCCCCATGGGCCACGCCGTAGGCGCAGTGAAGTGCGGCTGAGTTGAGACCCCCATGGGCCACGCCGTAGGCGCAGTGAAGTGCGGCTGAGTCGTGGCCCCCATGGGCCATGCCGTAGACGCAGCGAAGTGCGGCTGAGTTGCGGCCCCCATGGGCCATGCCGTAGACGCAACGAGGTGTGAAGGCGCCTGCGCTTTCGCGACCCACCTGTCAGCGGCGGCGTACGAAGCCACTGCGTCGTCCGCGGCCCACCCCGCAGGCACGGTGAGGTGCGTGGCCGCGGAAGCCTCCCGCGATGCGGCGAGGGACCACAGCGTTGCAGCCTCAACGGGCCACGCCGAAGACGCGGCGGTATAATTCGGGCCTGCAGCGGCCCCCGCGGCCCAACCCGCCGGCGCAGCGAGGTGCGGGACAGCGGCCGTAGCCACGGCAACCTCCCGCGACGCGGCGAGGCACCACAGCGTTGCAGCCTCCATGGGCCACGCCGAAGACGCGGCGGTATAATTCGGGCCTGCAGCGGCCCCCGCGGCCCACCCCGCCGGCGCAGCGAGGTGCGGGACAGTGGCCGTAGCCGCGGCAACCTCCCGCGACGCGGCGAGGGGCGGCGGCATTGCGGCCTCCCCGGGCCACGCCGAAGACGCGGCGGTATAACACGGAGCCGCGGCGGCATCCATGACAAGGGACGCAGGCATGGCGAGGTGCAGAGCCGCGGCATCGCCGGTGGCCGGCCCCGTGAGCGCGGCGACAGGCGGAGCCGCGACAGCACCCGCGGCCCATTCCGGCGGCACGGCAATGTACGGGGCAGCGGCAGCCGCCGCTGCCCACCCCGGCGGCCCGGCGAGGACGGCACGCGCGTACTTACCCGGGGCCCCCCCGGGGTATCAGGATTTGTGACGCCGGTGGCAGCTTGATGTGAAGCCGCGTCGTCGCCGGCGGCTGGTCCCGCAGGAGTGGCGTGCCGAGAAACCCCGGCCGCGTCGGTGGAGAGACGCGGCGTCGCGGTCGCCATGGCAGCCATGGCGCCGACTTGCGACGTCGCAGCAACAATGTCCGCCGGCCGCCGCGTCGCAGCCGTAGCAGCGGCCGCATACGGCTCCCGAGCCAACATGGCCGCCGTGGATTGCGTCGCAGCCAACATGGCGGCCATTTCCGGTGGAGCGGTCGCTGGGAAAACGGCGGCGGTTTCAACGATGGCAGTTGACTGTTGCTCCCGTCCCGAGTGCGGGCCGGTTGGCTGCGTCCGCGCCTCCACCTCGGCCAACCTGACGGTCAGCTGCCCCACCGCCTGCAGGACCTGCTGCAGCAGAGCTGCGGGGATGCTCTCAGTCTCTGGCGGCGGCGGTGAGCTGGCACTCCCCGCAGCCGACTCCTCCCGCTCCGGCCCGCTCGTCTCCATGGGGACCATCACCGGGGTCCCGGGCTCCGGGGTCACTGCTGGAGCCTCCTCTCCGCCTTCGGCACCCTCCAAGTGATGTGCCGGTGGGTTCTTACGCCGTGCGCCCGATTTAGACATTGTGGCGACGGTGTAAACTACTGACACCAGTTGTTGAGTAGTTCCGACGGACGTACTCGGAGACGGAGGTAAGTTAGGGGCTTCCGCCAGGGTTTATTAACATTTATCCATACTACACAGGGTACACAACTGCCAGGGGCTAGGAGTCCTACTCTGAGTCCGGGTCCCTGCCGGCTAGCTCCGGTCTCTCACCTCTACGGCTACCACCGGCTTCTCCCCAGACTCACTACTCAATCCCTATCACTATCCCTGGTTCCCTCTTCACCCTGTTTACTATCCCCATTCCTATAGTGACCCCGCTTACGTCACGGGGTATCCCTTAAATACCCTAGGAGGCGTGACGTCACGTGCACTGCCCAGCGCGTGCGACCCCACGTCCCGTGATGTCATCGCACCGGACAGCGCACACGACGCCACCACTCTCCTCTACTCCTCTACACAAGTACCAAATTAGTCTGGAGGGGAAGAAGGGGTGTCGCACCTGGGGCCTGGCTGGAGGGGTCCTGTCTGCCGGGGCTACGTGGCCTCGGGGTGTTCGCTCCAGGGCCTGCAGCATGCGGAACATGTCCAGCGTCAGTTCGCTAAACTTCACCTGCAGCCACACGACACACGGCACGCAAGCCCTTCAGTCCTGACAAGCAGTGCAAATCTGATAAACTACGGTGACATGGCCCAGCGGTAGCATGTTCACCGCTTGTTGCGTAGATGTTAAAGATCCCGAGACGTCATTTGAATAAGAGTGAACCGGTGCATGCCAATTACATTGTTCAAATTTGCCAGATTTGAAAGATTACACCGCATGTTACTTAATTGGGAAACACATCGCAATCATCACTAATTTCAGCGAAAACCTGGCAGGGCCATCCTGAAAGAAAAAAGAGTCTTGAAACTCCACCTCCCAGACCCTCGTGAGGATTTCCTGGGTGAACAAGGGTACGAATAATAATAAATAATAATGATGAACACCTCCCCATTGCTCAGGTGAGTATGTAAATACCAAACCGGATCGGGGAGCGATGGAAAAAGTCGACCCCGTCAGACATCCAACCTCTAACCTGCTCAGCGCAGTTGCCGACCAGGATGGCGTCGGCGAGGGCGAGAGGGGTGGGCACCAGGAGGCCGTGCGGCCGGGCAAGCGCCTCACTGGGCGCCAGCCGGCACGTCGCCACGGCGATAGGGCCTCCCTCACCCAAAAACTGCCATGGATCGGCCTAGAGTAGAGTTGGGGAAAGTGCAGTTAAGGGGACAGAGATTGCCACTGTGTCGGCTTTCATGGTCGTGTTGCATCGAGGGAGAAAGTAAGCTGCTCAAGAAGGTCCAGTCACGTGGAGTGAAACATCGGACATCGTATCGAGCAACACGTGATACAACCAGAAAACACACCGGGAATAAAAACGGGGATTCATTTTCATCAATAACTTATCTGTAAGTTCATGGTTCAATTAAATACAGTGCTGATTATGTCCTTGCCCTTGTAAATCTAAACTTAATGTTTTTATTGACTCCATTATTCATCATAGATGAGTTTTATGGGTGGCGAAGTATAGTCAACAAATCCACTCCATTAACTGTAAGTATCTTCTTGGTTCACGTAGAAGGGAAGTAATAAAATAATAAAAATAAAACATAATAAAATAATTCTCACGACGTTTCGGCCACAACACAAGCAGCCGTCCTCAGGTGAAGACCAGGTCTGTCGAGGCGACAGCGTCTAAATGAAACACCACCACGCTTGGAGCGTCTATTTAAGCTGGGTTGGGAGGGGGGGGAAATGCGCCTTGACAAAATAATCTGCATATCAAGAGGAATTTAGCATATTTATGGGAAATGCAGGAATGTGACTAGTGCTACTTGTGAAATGCGTAGGAGGTGGGCGGGGGGTTTTCAAAGTCATATTATGCCCATGCATTATGCAGGATTAGCAGCATCAAAGGGAGGGGGTAGGGGTAGCATTAATAAAGGGAAGGAATGTTAATAGTATGTAGTTGCAGTAACTAAACAACAACGTAAAAAGCTAAAGTATAAACTACATAGTATCATCAGCATGCTAACTATACTCTCAATAAGCTGAGCTACTAACCGTAAGTAATACATTACAATTTTAGGTCGCAAAAAAAATAATATGCTTCCAGCTAAACTTTTAAAACTTTTTTCTTACATCACACGGGTCTATCCCGTACTATATGCTGCCATAGACAAACCCAACATTAAATTGTATACTGTATTACTATACACTACCCTATGTCTTAGAATAATACATAGTGTAATATTACACTATGTATTATTCTACCCACCCAACTGTATACCACACTGCTGTATATTCACTATACAATTACGATACTATATATTACCTTATACATTGTATTAAACATTACACTTTAATACTATTTACTAGCTGTACTACCCGGCTTCGCCCGGGACTTGTATCCACCACGGCCGGCCGCCTTTGTCTCCCCAGTGGCGATGTTAATACGCCACACCAGTTACTCGTTTGAGGCTGAGTCGACCTATGTGAGGTTCAAATAATCTTGATCGGTGGTGGCCATGAGCGGGAATCTAACTCGGTTCGCCGGGTTGGTAGCGCAGCGTAGCGTTAACCACTACACCCACCGCTCCTCACACACACAGACGCACACACACACAGACACACGCAGAAACACACAGACAGACACAGACAGACACAAAGACAGCACGCTAACCACTACACTACCGCTCCCCACACACCACACACGCAGACACACACAGAACACACACACAGACAGACACACACACACAGACACACAGACAGCACGCTAACCACTACACTACCGCTCCCCACACACCACACACGCACACACACAGACACACACACAGACACACACACAGACACACACACACAGACACACAGACACACACACACACAGACACACACAGGCAGCACGCTAAGCACTACACTACCGTTCCTCCTACACACCACACACGCACACACACAGACACACACACACAGACACACACACACAGACACACACACACAGACACACACACACAGACACACACACACAGACACACACACAGACACACACACAGACACACACACACAGACACACACACAGACACACACACACAGACACACACACACACACATAGACACAGGCAGTACGCTAAGCACTACACTACCGTTCCCCCTACACAACACACGCGCGCGCGTCCATAGGTACACATACACGCGCTTGCTGCAGACACACACATACACACACATACATAACCGCACATACACACAAACACATACACACACATGCATACACACAAACATACACATACATACAAACACACACATACATACACACAAACACATACACAATACACACACACATACATACAGACACACACATACATACACACAAACACATACAGACACATACATACACACATACATACAGACACACAGACATACACATAAACACATACACACATAGTCATGACCCGGCTTTGCCCGGGACTTGTATCCACCACGCCCGGCCGCCTTTGTCTCCCCAGTGGCGATGTTAATACGCCACACCAGTTACTCGTTTTGAGGCTGAGTCCCTCCCTCGCCACTCTGCCTCCCTCGCCACTCTGCCTCCCTCGCCACTCTGTAGAGGACGTGAAATTTGTATGAATTTACCGCAGAGTGGCGTGTTGGGTGTCGAGGCCTAGCACCGTGCAGAGCCTCCCGCCTTGCCTGATTTTCCCACCCGGCGAACGCTGGGTACGGGTGCCGGTCCCCCCCCCCCCCCCCCGCGCTATTAAAAATGGCGTCCACCCCGCGGAAAAAGTTGCTACTCGTTGCCAGGGGCAACCGCCGTCCAATGAAAGCGGCGAAGGCGTGGCTAGCCGTTGCCAGGGGCAACCGCCGTCCAATGAAAGTGCAGTCCACACACACACACACAGACACACAGACATGAACGATTTTATATATATAGATTATTATACAATATGCTATACACTATACCATTGACCGTCGCGTGAAAGGTACTAAGAGGAAGCAGCGGAGCAAAGAATCCATTCCCTGCGAAGAATACAAGATATATAGTCCATGTCAGTGAGTGGAACGCGGTCTGAAAGTCACCGTAAACGTGGATACAATCAGTTAAGATCCGAAATGGTTTATTACGTCCTTCCAATGATTGCTAAGCCGGAATCCATCTGTGATGCCGCCGCCACGAAGCCGTTCGGCAGGCGCCCCATCCCCGACCTCGCCACCACCAAGCAACAGAGCCAACCCCTTGTCCCCCTCACCTCACCTCACATGAACACACCCGCACGCATTTCCCCCCCCCCCCATAGAGCTCCGAGGGGAGGTCACCTGGCCGACCGGTTTTTATTCGAGAAATCCTTATCGGGATTAACTCTCACGGTTTCCGGCGATCAGGGAATTGGATGACCTCCCCCGTGCTACATTGCGCCGCGGCGCTGCGACCGTCCTTAATATGGTGTGGTCGCGGCGTGGGACATTCGGCCACCGCGGTTGAGGCGCATTTCCCCTCACACACACCCCCACGGGTCGACGAGACAGACGGAGGAGGGAGGGGACAGCATGAATAGCGGGACCGCAGGGGCTCTTGCGCATAGTCATGGAGGGTTGGGATCATTACGCTTGAGCGTGCAGGCCCCATTGTTAGGAAGGGTAAGGGAGTAATTAGGATGTACGCCGCCAACGCCGCTCACTGATTAGCATATCAAAAGCGCCCGGAATCGCCGTGCGCGGGCTCGAGGTGCACGAGCCCATTGTTCAGCGCAGCATCCCTTTGAGGTAGGGAGGATAAATAGGGGGGCGCAAAGGGGAAATCGCGCGCTTCTCTCCAAGCCAGCGGACCAGCAGCAGCTCCAGCCAGCGACCCGAACGTCTGTGGGACGCATCGAGGTACGCTGTTAGCGCAGAGAGCAGCGAACCTCCGCGGGCACCAAACAGTGAGTGGGGAGGTGAAGTAGGATAATAGCCGATAAATAGGGAATAGGTACAGGTTTAGTGGAATAGGCCAGCCTCGTCGACTCACTGATTCAACATTAGTTACCAGGTAATAAATCATTAATAGCGAAGCGTGGTCTCGCGTGATCTTGTCGTGCAGTGTGAGCGTGTGAGTGCGCGTGTGTACGCAGTGATTCTGTAGTGATGCGGCTCGCCTCTCGGGGGAGCTGCTGCGCAGAGCGGTGCGAGAGTGGGTGTCGCGTGTGTTCACTCCGTGTGTGATACAGGTGCGCGATCATAACTTGCGTAGTCGGTGTGGAGTTGGAGTGCACGGAGCGGTGTGTGTGTGTGTGCGTACGTTCGCTCCGTGTGGGTTGCAGGTACGCGATTAGGAAAGGGAGGTATCGTGGTAGCGTAAAGGGGACATAATACTACGCGGTATCTAACCATGCCTACTACGCGGACCCGCGGCAGAGGGGAATCCTCGGGCGACGGCTCCCACACCATGGGTGAGGAACCTAGCAGCGGTTCGCTTAGCAGCGGGGGGGCGATCGATGATGTTAGCCCGGCCGTTAGCATTGTCGAGGGAGGGATCTCGGGGGCTAGCGACCCCGACACATCTTCTCGGTTGACATTGTCTCTGTGTTTGTATATGTGGATCGCCTCATGAACGAATTCTTCTTGCCACCACCATCCATCCCAGAAGAATTCCCTCATCAAGACTCTATACCATAGAGCCCAATGCATTTCCGACCAGGAACACATTGCCAGTGAACTCAAACACGTACGCCAAGCTCTTAAGGCTAATGGTTACTCCGACTACACAATCCGCAAAGCCATCACTCCAACCATCAAGAAGGATCCTGTTGAGGAGCCTCTCAAGACCATCACCTTACCCTACATTGCTGGGGTCACAAAAAAGATCTCCAAAATCCTGATTAAACACAAGATTCAGGTCCGATTCAACACAGTACATAAAATCCGTGATCTGGTCCCGTCTGTAAAAGATGTGGTTCCAGACATACAGTACCCTGGCGTCTACAAACTAAGTTGCCTCTGTGGTAGCAGTTACATTGGAGAAACCAAACGACATGTCTCGGACCGCATCCGTGAACATAAAGCAGACTTGAAACACGGTAGGACAAACACCTCAGCCGTGGCAGATCACTGTTACAATTCAGTGGGTTCACATGATATTGACTTCTCCAAGAAAGAAGTTCTCTGCAAGCCATCTGGCTACCATGAGAGATTCGTTCATGAGGCGATCCACATATACAAACACAGAGACAATTTCAACCGAGAAGATGGATTCCGGCTTAGCAATCATTGGAAGGACGTAATAAACTATTTCGGATCTTAACTGATTGTGTCCACGTTTACGGTGACTTTCAGACCGCGTTCCACTCACTGACATGGACTATATATCTTGTATTCTTCGCAGGGAATGGATTCTTTGCTCTGCTGCAAACTTCCTACCACCACTCTCCCATTGACATATTTCGTTGCTTCCTCTTAGTACCTTTCACGCGACGGTCAATGGTATAGTGTATAGCATATTATATAATAATAAATAGTATTAAAGTGTAATGTTTAATACAATGTATAAGGTAATATAGTATCGTAATTGCATAGTGAATATACAGCAGTGTGGTATACAGTTGGGTGGGTAGAATAATACTTCTTCTTCCTAGCGTTGTTCCCGCTGTGGCGCAGGCATTGTCTTCTCCATTTGGCTCGGTCCAGGGCATCTTCAGGGGATGCGTTGACCGTCTTCATGTCTTCCTTTATTCGATCCATCCATCGCTTCTTCGGACGTCCGCGTGGACGGCGGCCCTCTGGCTCAATACGCATGGCAGTCTTGGCCACTGATGACTCTTCACTTCGCATCACATGGCCGTACCACCGAAGCCTTGCCTCAAGCATCTTGTCCGCAATGGGGGCCACACCAAGTCGCTTCCGAACGTCTTCGTTCATGACACGATCCCATCGAGTGAGTCCAAGGCTCCATCTGAGCATCCTCATCTCCATGGTGTGGAGAGCTTGTTCGTGTACAGTTGTGGCTGGCCAGCACTCGGATCCATAGAGTGCCACCGGTCGGACGATGGTCTTGTAAATTTTTCCCTTCAGCCTATCCGGCATTTTCCTATCACAGAGGACTCCGGTGACTTGCCTCCACTTCATCCATGCCGCATTGACTCGTGACCTCACATCAGTCGTGATGCTACTATCTGAGCTGATGGTGGAGCCCAGGTACTTAAAGTCTGTCACTTTCTTCAGATCTTCTCCGTCAATGCTGATGGTGCCGTCGGTTTGGGGGCCACACTCCATATACTCCGTCTTTTTGATGTTGAACCTCATCCCGTTTTCGTCCAAACGTTCCTTCCACAGGCGCGTTTGTCTTTCCACTTCTCCTCTCTCTTCATCTGAGAGGAGGACGTCATCCGCGTAGAGAATTGACCATGGCAGGGGCGTGTGCAGGTCGGCAGTGATCGTGTCCATGCACAGGATAAACAGGAGTGGTGACAGGGCCGATCCTTGGTGCACTCCAACGCTGATGGGAAATGGCGGTGATATGCCCACTGCACACCTGACTGCACTGGTGACATTCTTGTATAGGAGTTGCACCCAATGCACATAGGTTTCAGGGACTCCATGGGATCGAAGCGAGTGCCAGATGAGGTCGTGGGGGACCCTGTCAAATGCCTTTTCAAGGTCGAGGAACGACACGTGCACAGCTTTGTTCTTCTCTCTGTGCCTCTCCAGCAGGAGCCTCGCCGAGAATATGGCGTCCGTAGTGCCACATCCTTTGACGAAGCCGCATTGGTTGGGTGATAGGGTGATGATGTTTCTAATCCTCGTGTCCAAAACTCGCTCAAAGATCTTCATCGCATGACACAGGAGCCGGATTGGCCTGTAATTCGAGCATTCTGCCACGTCCCCTTTACCCTTCCAAATTGGAACCGTTGTGCTGGTCGACCAGGCTTCTGGGACCTCACCGGTGCTCGTGATGGTGCTGAAGAGCTGGGTAAGGAGGGCAGCACCCTGCCTGCCAAGGATCTTCCAGGCCTCAGCAGGGATATCGTCCGGGCCAGTCGCTTTCCCATTCTTCATTCTCTTGATAGCTTGTTCCACTTCGGTGATGGTGATAGGCGAAACCGGACCGAGGACGTGTTCAGCGCTAATAATAGGTGGGTGGGGAAATTCCTGGTTGCAGATTCCAGAGAAGTAGTCACTCCAGCGTTGAAGGATGGCGGGCGGGTCTCTGAGAGGTCTGTGATTCTCATCCTTTATGCATTTGACCTGACCAATATCCTGAGTCGAACGATGGCGCGCCTCTGCCAGTCGATAGATCTTATTGGCACCTTCTGGTATTGAGCTAATTTCACCGCTGCTACTACTCGCTTCGCTGCCGATTTGCAGTTTCTGTATTGTTGGTAATCCAGATCTGCAAGCGTTTTCCGCCACTTCTTGAAAGCTAGCTTCTTCTCTTTCACTGCTAGCTGAACTTCTTCGTTCCACCACCATATTTGCTTGTCAATGAAGCGTTTTCCCGGCTTAGTTAGCCCCAGTGCTTCCGTTGCTGCTGTGCAAAGTTGGCCGGCGAGATCTTCCCAAATAGCATTCGCTGGTCGGTTGGTGTTCACGTCAATCTGATTGAGGGCGACTCTCAGCTGATCCTTGCATTCCTTCATCCGGCACCACTTAATTTGCTGCTGTCCCGTTATTCTAAGACATAGGGTAGTGTATAGTAATACAGTATACAATTTAATGTTGGGTTTGTCTATGGCAGCATATAGTACGGGATAGACCCGTGTGATGTAAGGAAAAAGTTTAAAAAGTTTAGCTGGAAGCATATTATATTTTTTGCGACCTAGAATTGTAATGTATTACTTACGGTTAGTAGCTCAGCTTATTGAGAGTATATTTAGCATGCTGATGATACTATGTAGTTTATACTTTAGCTTTTTACGTGGTTGTTTAGTTACTGCAGCTACATACTATTAACATTCCTTCCCTTTATTAATGCTACCCCTACCCTTTGATGCTGCTAATCCTGCATAATACATGGGCATAATATGACTTTGAAAACCCCCCGCCCACCTCCTACGCATTTCACAAGTAGCACTAGTCGCATTCCTGCATTTCCCATAAATATGCTAAATACCTCTTGATATGCAGATTATTTTGTCAAGGTGCATTTTCCCCCCCTCCCAACCCAGCTTGAATAGACGCTCCAAGCGTGGTGGTGTTACATTTAGATGCTGTCGCCTCGACAGACCTGGTCTTCACCTGAGGACGGCTGCTTGTGTTGTGGCCGAAACGTCGTGAGAATTATTTTATTATGTTTTATTTTTATTATTTTATTACTTCCCTTCTACGTGACTTTACCGAAAGAACCAAGAAGATGAATCCCTGCAGTCACGAAAGCTTTAAATCGAAATTTAACTGTAAGCAGCTTATACGCCGACTGCACACAGCGCCAGTACGTACGTCTACAAACGCCTGTATCTCCTGCAGCACCATCCTCCACTCCTGCTCATCGCCACCGTGCTGTCTGCTGTACGCTCCCACCTCATTGGTCAACTCCTGCGAACACACAACGCTTAATTAAATGCAGAAGAGCAGTGTATACACAACATATCCATTTGCGTCTTTGAGGGGTACATAAGTAACAAAATAAACGAGCGGATAGTACGCCTCCTTCAAATTTATATCTCGCCGCATAGAAAATACAGTCGTCCCTCGCTTAACAGGACATCAGTGAAAGTTTTTTGGTTAACGTTACACCTCTCATAGTGCATAGTTTTGACTAATGTTAAAAGTGAGATTCAGTACGTAAACATTATGTACGCGGGTGCCAATTTCGACCAGTACGTAAGTGGGTTGCGCCATGCCCTCAGCCAATCAGTGACGTACATTTATGAGTGCATAGACCTAGACTGGCTTTGTTTACATTATATTTTCTGTTTTGGCAGCAGAAACAGCTATCTTGCAAACTCATGCAATTCCTATATTTGATTAACAGTAGTTTTCGTGGAACGGATTAAAAACGTCAATCGAGGGACTACTGTATGAGCATTTTTAGACATCACATTAGCCAACATGGCCAGTCAAGCCCATTTGAACCAATGCTCGTGAACTGCTAGATATTCAGAAGCAAGGACCCTCTCTGTTCGAAGTCGGTCCAGTCGGTCCAGTCGGTCCTAGGTCCAAGTCGATCAGCACATAAGTGGGTTGAATCCACCTAATGTCACCGCTGATTGAAGATGCCGGTAGCTCTCTCACCGTGACCAGGTCGCGCACCACATGGTACTTGTGAAGTAGCAGCGACACGACCACGAAGCGCGCGACGTAGCGCAGCTTCTTCACGCACAGGTCCGGACTGCATTCCACACAGCAGCGCAGCCACCGACACAACATAGCACGCACACACGGAACGTCATCCACTGTGTCCGTAAAGGGCCTCCTCATACAGGTTCCAACACATCACAGTCTCATTTCACTGCAGAAGAACATGAGTTCAAAGGTTCAGTCATCATCAGTTCATCAAACCCTACTCAATAATGTTTTATATTTGTGCCAGTTTTTTTACCTAATTATATTGTGACTCACGTGATGGAAGATGAAGACATTTCCATTAATATCTCTCAGAAAACAGTACTTCACCCTATGTTATAAAAGCACATCGGAAGGTGACAAATAAGGCTAAGATTTTGTCACCGAAGTCATGGTGGTCACGCATATCGTGAATTAGAATAAAGTCTAAAGTTAAATCTTGGCAATGGCTGTTGCACCACATTAGATGAGGTCCATAACATTTATTTTGGGTTCAATCGCGTAAATATAAATGTGTTGTTAAACCCGGCACCACCCGATACAGCCAATTAGTAAGGTTTGTTACGTAAATAGAACATTCCAATTCGTTACACGTACAGCACACCAGTGTGTTGGAGAGCAAATCCACAACATTTACAATCTGAGTACGACGTTTCCCAGTATTTACAACTAGCTTCATCAGGCGACAGCCAGATTTGTGGAGAAATCTTCCTGTTTCATTCCTTAAATAGATGGATAGATGTGATGACGTCAATTTTGAGCCCTTCTTGTAAAAAGGGGAAGGGATTAATGAATGCATACAAATTACAATGGGGATCCATTGCCGGTTGGGTTTTTCATAGGGTAATCAACGTACATTGTGCATGCACATTGTTCTTCTACCTCCTGTCGTTTGGTGCAATAAAATAGCAGTACCAGTTATTGTCTGCGAACAGCTAATTTATGTATGGTGACCTGAATAGGCATGCATTTAAACAATGTATTATTTAATGATTCGCTTCGAAGCAGCACGAAACCTGTAGCTATCTGAACGGTTAGGTGCTTCCAGGGTTGGGGGACAAACCGGCCAAGGCAAACATGAGTAATCAACCTGCGGAGATGCAGACATACGCACATACACAGAGGTGGAGACAGACAAGCTGAGACACGGGCACAGCCCCGGGCTCCCGTCAGCCCTCACCGTGTGTCTGTGTCAGCGCTGTTGTAGTAACCGCGCTGTCTGATCGCCGAGTAGAAGGAGAAGGCCTCGTTCAGGTACCCGGTCTCAGACGTTCGCAGGCTGCAGGCAGAGCAGGCACCACTAAAATACACGCCGCACTGCATCACGGCACCGCTCAAGGCAGGATCAACAACTCAGCTAGGAGCTCACTGAAATACGTTTGGTTTTATCTGGTGTATGGTTTATCAAAAATTACACTCAATTTATGTACAAGTAAGAGTCATTATGTAATATCCAAAATTTTCCAAAGCTCCGAAAGGTTGCAATAATGAAAACGCAACAGTAAGACAACACAGAAATAATGCTGGTGTCATGTCAAGAGGCCTCTCTCGCTACAACCACTAGGCTACAGTCAATGCTAAGTGAAGAGTGGCTTACCCCAAGCAAAGAATTTGACTGGGAACAACAAATACTCGCTACAAGAACGTCTCACATGAAACCGTGGCCTTCGAGAGACTGATGCGGCAATGCTAACGCAGTCACCAACAATAACAATATTTGTGTTGTTATTATTAATGCAATATGAGTATTAATGATTCTGCTGGGTGGCATGGTGGTAATGCATTTGACTCACTATCATAAAACAGTTTCACATTCAAATTCCTGTCATGGGTCACTAAAATGAGCACCAATTTGTGGGAAGTAAACAGTGGCTGCCCAAAATTTTACCCATAGGCTTTGCGAGCAATATTATGATTCAATATTGACAATTGGGTCAAATCGCCACATGAGCAAACCGTGTGTGTCGTACACCCTCCTCTACCCGACACAGCCAGTTAATAAAGTTGTTACGTGATGAACAATCGTGCCAATGTATGCCTGCTTCAGCACCACTGGCGTGTTGTTGGGGAGAATTGTTAAATGTTGTGAGATCGCTCTCCAACATACTTGTGTGCTGAAGCATTAAAACATTGCCAGGTTTGTTCATCACGTGACAAGTTGATTAATTTGCTGGGTCGGGTGGATAGGGGTTAAAAAAACTAATTTATTATTAATCAGTGGCTGCCCTACAAGGTGGCTGGTTCTCATGTTTTAACAATGTGGGATGTCCACCACTGGCTTAGGAACACCGTGGGAGATGGGCATAACCCCTGAGCTCATTTGAGTCTACGGAAACTTAACTGGCATTTAATAGAATGTAGTTAGATCCTATTTGGTCACCTCAATGAATTATGTTGACTGTGATCCTTTCCCCAAGCATCATGGTGAAGAAGAGGAGTTTTACGATAGCTAACAAGTGAGTTTTTCAGATGCCAAACCTAAAAATGCCCTTGACAGATAAATACCGTAAAAACGTTTCACCGTCACATTTGAGAAAAATGCTACTAAGCGCCAAGTTAAATGGTTATAAAGTGAGTAGTGCGGTGCAGCATGGTTACTAGTAGTGATAGTAGAGCTGCCCGATCTTGGAAGCAATCTCCCCAATCTGCCATCGCTTCAGGCCAAACCGTGCATCCAACAACTGTCTGCACACACACATGCGGACAGGTACACACACATGCATGCACAGTCATAGCCTTCGCAGACAATTGGAGCAAGTGCTCTTAGTGAGCACCTATGAAGGTCGGAATGGCATATGGGGAAGTGGGTAGCCAGTACATTTTACCAGGGACTCATTTGAGGCTGAGTCCACCTAGGGGAGCCCCAGGACCAGTTAAAATAATCATTACTGGTGTTAAACGTGAGCGGAAATCTAACTCGTGTTGCCGGATTCATAGTGCAGCATGCTAACCATGAACCTACCGCTCCCCATAGATGCCCACACACATAGATACACATACGCACGACATTACGTCAATCCAAAGCAACGCACAACTCACAGAAGCACAGTGACCCTGAGCCGCTGGCAGAAAGATCATATTCCTATGACAGTGGACAGGCTGTCCACACTACAACCACTGATGCCGGTTGTGCATGGGCTCTCACCTGGCCACAAATGGGATCAGTTTACCCCAAACGAAATTTTACCCTGCAGTTATCCAAATGTGAGTCGAGCATTCTATACAATGCTGTGTATATATATGTGTATATATATTTTAAAAATATCCAGTATTATTTCGTTATTCGTGAGGGATATGTTCCGGGATGTTCTTGAATAGCACATTTCATGGAAAATTATATTGGCCTACAAAAACATTTAAATGCATTACCTAACATAAATATGTAAATAAGCTTTTAAATCCACACACAAATTATTATCACATACACAATAAAAATTGGTGATAATAAACATAATGTAAATAAAAATGTATATTCAAGTATAAAATAATAGTATATAAATGAACTTACCTGATCTCATAACTTTATCTCATTAATTTCTGACATCACATTCTCTCTCATCACTTTTTCTCATTACTTTCTTTCTCTCTCTCTCCAGATGCAATAGTGTATAGTTCCAGATGCGATTCGTGGACAGCAAAAATAAAGGATAGCAAGTTCGTGAAAAATGTGGGACTACTCTACTGTATATACACGGTATATTAATAGCATATACATCCAATTTGGTAACACTGTTGGCAAAGCCATAAGTTCATATTCAGAAGGATACAGTATCAAATCCTGGCGGGAGGTTTACTTAGTCCATCATCGCTGATAGAAATGAGCAACACTTTGATGGAAGTCAACAGGGGTTGTCCTATGGAGGGACTCGGCCTCACCATGGGAATGTATAATTTCCATCACTGGCTCTGGACCACAAGTGAAGATGATCGATGCCCAAATTCTATTTTGACACTTTAATATTTGAATTTAAATACATTTGCTGGTGACACGCACACACACTCGCAGTAAGGGTGCGTGTGAAAGCACCGCTGTGCACAGGCGACGTTTAGGGAAATGGCCCTGATTCAAATGTGAATATATAATTGCCAATATGAACGTTTTGGCTAACATTAGAACATTCACAAGATGCGCCATTGCCCAAAAAGTCATAAAAAGTAATGGTCAAACTCAGGAATAAATTTATTGACTCTGTGCACATTGGCTTTAGAGGTGAGCTCGTTAACCACGGGGATATTCAGCCACTTACTGTCTGCACAAACACAGCAACACCATTAAATTTGGCCAACACGAGCATATTCACAGGTACGCAAGCGGCGCTCATATAATTGTACGTGTCTTTACTTAGGACACTGCAGCTGACGCACCGGTTCTGCTGCTGGTGTTTCCATAGGCGTGTGTACACATCGAAGGTGCGCGTGAAGTGAGGTTGCCAGTGGTTTTGTCCATACTGCGGCAGGTCCCTGAAGAGTGGAGCCAGAATGGAAACATTGCTAATATAAAAAAAAATGTCACAAAACAAACCCCTGCAGTCAAATTATTTACAATTGGGCAGAAACACAAAAACAATACTAGTAGAAGCATACACCACATAACACTACATGATTCCAGGGTTATTTCAGGATCATATGGCTGGGTGGCTCTGTGGCAGGGCACTCCATTTACAAGTGAAACATGATGAGTTCACATCCAAATGGGGGATCGACACGGTCCATCAGTCCTCTGGGGCTAAAAACATGGGTACCATTTTGCAGGAAATCAACAGTGGTTATCCCATGGGTAGTCTGAGCCCTACGATAATGTGAAATTTACAGCAATGACGCAGCGCCACCAACAGATGAGTTCTTGATTCAGTCCTCTTTTCTGTTACTCTCTACATTCAGCTGATTAAAAATCTTCTTGTTAGACTTGTATTAATAATTTGTGGATACAGAGCTGCAGTCTTCATGCTTCGATGTGTACACATAATGCTTTGTCTGCTGCTTTATTTTCAAGCTCCTTACATTTGACGTATTTTGCTATGAAAACGTCCTGTGCCCTTGATTCGCTGTCAACAAATGTGCTAAAGGCATTTTTTCTGGAGCTGCTGTCATTCATTTATAACAAGGGGGACATTTCTGAAACTCCAGCCAATCATAACAAATACGTGCAATTTATCACATCATTGCAGAGTCAGTAACACGCCACACCACAGCCAAAGGAGGCCAATGCCGACTCTTCTGATGTCGAGAACTACAGACCAATCTGCAACCTAACCTTCATGTCAAAGGGTGTCCAGAGAGTGGTCTGTCACCTTCTTGGAGCAACATGGCCTTTTTTTATAGGCTTCAGTCAGCTTACAGGTGGTACCACTCAACAGAGACTTCAGTTCTCATGGTCATCTCAGGCGCTCTCCTGGCATCTGACCATTGCAATGTAACACTCCTCACTTTACTTGATTTGTCGGCTACTTTTGACATAGTCAACCACAGCATCCTCATCGACCGTCTTCAGAAAGCTTTCTGCATCCACGGATCCATGCTGCCATGGATCAAGTAATTCATAGTGACGAATACAAACTTCTGCTTTCGGACAGCAGTCGACTAAATCAACGGTGCAGGTGGCGGCATGGCGCAAGGCAGTGTGCTGGAACTATTGTTCTTCCTCAAGGTTGCCGATGTCATTGGCTCGTCATCATGGTCTCGGTGTGCGTTCCTATGCTGATGACACGCGGCTCTACTCTCACAATGGAGCTTCCATCGTGCATCGCACAGCTTCCACACCTGGTCTTGTGTATCGACAGCATCAACCAGTGGATGTCGTCCGTTTGCCTAACCCTAACTGCTATAGTGGTGAATCGTTACGCGCACGCCTGCCTAGTGTGCCGACATGGAAATGTGCGCCACACACGAGCGCATACCGTAGGCCGTTGAAGAGCTGCCGTGACTTGTCAAGGAGGTACGTAAATTCGGAGACGGCACGCCTCTCGTCACCTGCCATGGGCTCTGCTGTCTCGATCCCCGTGCCCTGCCCACTCACCATTGCGCTCATCCTGCCCTAGAGCACACACACCATGAGCAATCAACTCCCTCAGCATTCACACCGTATACTCACCTCAAATCGCTTTAGCACGCAACAGCATATGGCAACAAACTTAACACAGCCTGCAGAGCCTTCTATTAAAAAAATATAGTCTTAAATAAATAAATAATATGTGTGCCTTTCATTGCTTGGATTATGTATACAAATGGATATGTCATTGTGTGCTTGCTATGTGTGTGTCAACTGACAACACTGGACACCCTAGAAAATAACGCGTTCCATCTCGTGAGATCAACCAGGTGAAATATATTAATAAGTAAAGTTAATAAAAAACACAGATATATGTGAACTATATTTATAGCCCATTGAGACAAATGTCTCGTGAGCAAGAGAGATTTAATGGGTGCAAATGTCTAAGACAAAACAAAATAACGATACAATTGTAAAAATCACGTGTATGTGGCAAGAATGTGAAAATCATTGTGATATGCGCAACAAGAAAAGTCACGCAAAAAAAGCTTTCAACTGTACATTTCGCACAGGTAAATGGCAAATGTGCAGTGTTGTGAAATAACAGCAGCTCCTCTGCCATCACCTACACAACAAAAAACCCACGTCATTGCGTTTAGGGGTAGTTGCTATAGCTTTCTGCTTAATGAGTTTCCAAAACATTTGCAATGCAGAAAAATAAAATCTGTGGGAACCACATAAACATCACTGAATACTCCTTTGTAATCAATTACTCTAGCCCCTTTATAAATAAATGTTGGCTGCCCAACAATCCTGCCTCCCCCCTGATGGTGGGAAACTCCTTATAGGCCACAGCGAGCATGACATGGCTGATGATGCCGATGATATAAGGCCACAACCCATCACCTCCCGTCCAGCGGCGCATTTGGGAACAAGAGTGCAACTTTTTTCTCCAACTTATGCGATCAGTTGAGCTATCGAACTGATACAATCAGTAGAGTAATCGATTACTTGAGTGATCAGATATCTCAGTGCTAAATCAGAGTTAAAATCACCGATTCCTTTCCAGGATAAGTGGAGATTATGATGGTGTGATATCATACAAAGCATATTTTTTGCATGTTCACGTGTGCCCGCACACGTGCCTGTTTCGCCAACACATGTTCACTAACGTATTCACACAGGCATGAACGCATCAACAGATTTAGTTTTGAACGAATGGGCAGGTGATTAGGGTTCACACGACATCCGTACAGCACACAAACCAGACCACGTGCATTAGGATGACAAACACACACGAACACATGTGCACCTCACCACATGATGCTATGCATCAACACTAGAATTATTCATGGACACGTGCAGCAACGAATGAACACATAATACACTCATGCACCTAACCGTCTGACATACGCACATACATGTATTGTAAATGACACACACAATGCATGAATCACATAATCCAGCACGGGTACTTTTTCATTTGTGCTGCTTTCATTCTCTGGACCCCCCTGCAGTCAGTGCTTGTCGACTCCCTGCCCTAGTCCAGCCTTAAGATATTCTTCGATGACCTCATCCCTTTGTCAGTCTCTATGTATTTATGAACATGAATGCATTAATTATTCCTCCCTTTCCCCGGGACACCCACGTCTCTCTGTCGCGCACAGCAGCGACTTGTGGTGCGTGGAGGAACACGACAACACGCGCCTCCGATTAGGCTACGTACGGTGCAAAATACGTTCAACATACATACATACAGACACGGGCCTGAACGTCAACGCGCACACACGTACACAAGTGCACACACAGGCACACGTGCAGGAACAAGACACGTCCCACACATGCAAACACACGTTGTGCTTACACGTGCACATACACGCCTACACACACGCATCTGCACACAAAGATCCTCCGTATAGTTTGAACAGATGTTTGGGGCAAGTGCGGTTAGCACTACACCTGGCCACTTTTGTCTCCCCAGTGGCGATGTTAACACACTGCACTAGGTACTCATTTGAGGCTGCACACCCACCTGAACGCACACACACCTGCACATACACACAAAAGAGCAAAGTCCCCCCTAAAGCCTTCACAGACTGCAGGGTCAAGTACTGTAAGCAAGCACCTATGAAGGCCGGCACGGCACACGAGGGGGTGAGTGACAAGCACCGCGCCTGACCGCCCTTGTCTCCCCAGTGGCGATGTTGCACTTACACACACCTGCACGCACGCACACACCTGCACATACACGCACCTTCACGTACACACACGCGCGCCTGCACAAACATGCGTCTTCACCCGCACACACCTTCACACCCCTGCACATACCAGTGACGTGCGGTGAGGTCAATGGCTGGGGAGGCACTGGCTAGTGTCAGAGCCAGATTCACACACTGAGGGGGGCGTGGCCTCACTGAGGGGGGCGTGTTAGACACATCCCCCTCAGTGAGGCAGATGTGATAGCTGCCTCCCCTGGTGCTTTTTCATTGCAGTTTCATGACGAGACCGGCGAGCCAAAATATCTTTATACACACACGTGAAATAAGTTACCTGGAGTATGGAAGGCGAGGAGATGAAATGAAGGGGTCTATAAACATTACATTGGTGACATACTGAGATAGTAACAGGCACGCGCTTATTGCCCACGCTCCATCCAGTTACTGAGGGGTTTTGCAATCAGAGGGGAAGCTGAACTCGTCACTGCCTCACCACTCGTCGCTTCCAGTATTTTCAGCAGAGCTCCGCAAATTCGGCGATTTTGACTATAAAAATGATTGGAATCGTACAGAAATGACATTTATAACACAGATCAGTGGAAAAATCTTAATATTTATTTTATTTGATTATTCTTTTTTTTTTACTTTTCGTAACAGATATTCACATGCACACGAGCCTACACGCACACACACGCACCTGCACGACACACCCCTGAAGGTACACACACGCGCCTGCACACACAGACACGCACCTGCATGTACAGTGAGGGAAAAAAGTATTTGATCCCCTGCTGATTTTGTACGTTTGCCCACTGACGAAGAAATGATCAGTCTATAATTTTAATGGTAGGTGTATTTGAACAGTGAGAGACAGAATAACAACAACAAAATCCAGAAAAGGCATGTCAAAACTGTAATAAATTGATTTGCATTTTAATGAGGGAAATAAGTATTTGAACCCCTATCAATCAGAAAGATTTCTGGATCCCTGGTGTCTTTTATACATGTCATGAGTTGAGATTAGGAGCACACTCTTAAAGGGAGTGCTCCTAATCTCAGCTTGTTACCTGTATAAAAGACACCTGTTCACAGAAGCAATTAATCAATCAGATTCCAAACTCTTCACCATGGCCAAGACCAAAGAGCTCTCCAAGGATGTCAGGGACAAGATTGTAGACCTACACAAGGCTGGAATGGGCTACAAGACCATTGCCAAGCAGCTTGGTGAGAAGGTGACAACAGTTGGTGCGATTAATCGCAAATGGAAGAAACACAAAAGAACTGTCAATCTCCCTCGACCTGGGGCTCCATGCAAGATCTCACCTCGTGGAGTTAAAATGATCATGAGAACGGTGAGGAATCAGCCCAGAACTACACGGGAGGATCTTGTCAATGATCTCAAGGCAGCTGGGACCATAGTCACCAAGAAAACAGTTAGTAACACACTACGCCGTGAAGGACTGAAATCCTGCAGCGCCCGCAAGGTCCCCCTGCTCAAGAAAGCACATATACATGCCCGTTTGAAGTTTGCCAATGAAAATCTGAATGATTCAGAGGACAACTGGGTGAAAGTGTTGTGGTCAGATGAGACCAAAATGGAGCTCTTTGGCATCAACTCAACTCGCCGTGTTTGGAGGAGGAGGAATGCTGCCTATGACCCCAAAAACACCATCCCCACCGTCAAACATGGAGGTGGAAACATTATGCTCTGGGGGTGTTTTTCTGCTAAGGGGACAGGACAACTTCACCGCATCAAAGGGACGATGGACGGGGCCATGTACCGTCAAATCTTGGGTGAGAACCTCCTTCCCTCAGCCAGGGCATTGAAAATGGGTCGTGGATGGGTATTCCAGCATGACAATGACCCAAAACACACGACCAAGGCAACAAAGGAGTGGCTCAAGAAGAAGCACATTCAGGTCCTGGAGTGTCCTAGCCAGTCTCCAGACCTTAATCCCATAGAAAATTTGTGGAGGGAGCTAAAGGTTCGAGTTGCCAAACGTCAGCCTCGAAACCTTAATGACTTGGAGAAGATCTGCAAAGAGGAGTGGGACAAAATCCCTCCTGAGATGTGTGCAAACCTGGTGGCAAACTACAAGAAACGTCTGACCTCTGTGATTGGCAACAAGGGTTTTGCCACCAAGTACTAAGTCATGTTTTGCAGAGGGGTCAAATACTTATTTCCCTCATTAAAATGCAAATCAATTTATAACATTTTTGACATGCGTTTTCTGGATTTTTTGTTGTTGTTATTCTGTCTCTCACTGTTGAAATAAACCTACCAATAAAATTATAGACTGATAATTTCTTTGTCAGTGGGCAAACGTACAAAATCAGCAGGGGATCAAATACTTTTTTCCTTCACTGTACACACCCCTGCACGCACAAACACGCACATGCACGTACACAACCCCGCACGTACACACATGCACACACAGACACGCCCCTGCCCGTACACACCCCTGCACCTAACCACACGCGCCTGCACGAACACGCGTCTACACGCACACCTACACCTACGTAAACACACGCACCTCCCTTACACGTACACACGCGCCTGCACGCTCAGACACGGACATGCACGGACACAGCCCGACACATGCGTCTGCACACACACGCGTCTGCACGCACACACCCCTACACGCACACACCCCTACACGCACACACCCCTTACACGCACAAACACACGCCTGCACGTACACACGCGTCTGCACACACACTTGCACACACACGCACGTACACACCCCGACACGCACACACACACACACGTCTGTACACACACTTGCACACACACGCACGTACACACCCCGACACGCACACACACACGCACGTACACCCTCGACAGACATACACGCACGTACACACCCCGACACGCACACACACACACGCACGTACACACCCCGACACGCACACACGTACACCCCCCGACACGCACACACACGTACATACGTACACACCCCGACGCGCACACACACGTACACACCCCGGACACGCACACAGCACGTACACACCCCGACACACGCACACGCACGTACACACCCCGACACACGCACACGCACGTACACACCCCGACACACGCACACACACACCCCGACACACACGTGCACACCCCGACACACACGTACACACCCCGACACCACACACACGCACACCACGACACACACATGTACGTACACACACACACACACCCCGGACACGCACGTACACACCCCGACACACACACGCACGTACACACCCCGACACACACACACGTACACACCCCGACACACACGCACGCACACACCACGACACACACGCACGCACACACCACGACACACACGCACGCACACACCCCGACACGTCCATACCCCGACACGTACACACCCCGATGCGCACACGCGCTCCAGCATCCACGACCGCTCACCCGCGCTGCACAGCTCCAGGCTTAACGTCAGCGAGTGACGTCACGCGCGAGCCGACTACGACGAGCCACGCTGAACAATGCAAAGCGCGATTCGAAAATCAGGAAAATACCAAACTGCTGATGAGTCAACGTATGTCGAAACCGGACAATGGGATGTGTACAAAAATATACTTTAATTGTTTTTGTGTAGAGGGCTGGTATTGTGGGAAGGATGCGTCTACAGTATTGTACTGAGGGACTACTGTGTGTTATCTTGGTGTTGTCTGGGGCTGTGTTGCTTTTTCTGCCTTGCACTGTATTGATAAATCGGACTTATATAATTAATTTCTTATTTATATTTAGTGACTTGCTTACCATTATCTCTATTTTGCACTCCTATGTGTTTTTTGTACTGTTTGCTATTGTAACTTGCTCATCCGCCAATGCTGGATATCTGTGAAAGAGAGCTTCATAGCCCATCGGGTTCCTCCTGCAGTCGAAATAAAGATTCTGGTAGTGAATTGGCAGGGCCCTCTGTTCCATGCGTGTCAGGGCTATCGTCACAAGAGCTCTGCGTGACGTAATATCACAACACGTGACAACCGTCCCCCTGTAGTCAGTCAGCTTCACACGCGATGATTCGTCGCTTTACGGCTCACTCCCCCGGTGAGTTGAAGAACAGTTGTCAAACACCAAATGTATTCCTGCGATAGCAAGCGATTTAATTTGGTTTGCTGTGTCGGGTGGTGGAGGGTTCTAAATCATGCAAATTTGATCAGATCATGACGTTTCCTAAGGGGCCGTCCATAAATGACTTCACGCGATTTTGGACGATTTTTGACCCCCCCCCATCGTCACACGGCGTCACAAAACGTCAGACCCCCCCCCCCTCAAATATGACGTTACAAAGCTCTGCCCCCTCCCCCCAAAAAATAAAACATGCTTCAAATCGCTTTAAACTATTGTCATTGTAGTGCGTATTTAATATGCCGCTGCACTCTGATGTCATAGGAGAAAACATTTATTAAAAGTCTATATAATTAAGTAGAACGTGTTGATATTTAAAGTTGCGCATTTTGATGGTGACGTCACATTTCTCACCCCCCCCCCCCCTCGTCACACATCGTCACAAATGTCGGACCCCCCCCCCCTAAGTGCGTGACGTAATTTATGGACGGCCCCTAACCAAAACGTCAATTATGAATTAGGCACGTAGGGTTCCCTTCTAAACAAATATCACTTTGTGAAATAGCCCCCTCCCCATGAGTTTTAAGCCTTAACATTTAATAATGCACCCATTACATGGGTAAGGGAAGCTTTAGAGTAAACGTATTCATCTTATATTTGTTCAACTGACAGTCCAAGAATGTGTTGTTTTTAAACTGTCATCACATTTTAATTGTATAATTACGGTTATTAGATTGATAACATTAATTACAATACTGTATTTCTGTTTTTACGAGTTGTAGGGTACAATTGTAGTGACATTGAATGTGTCACTGTAGCGCGTGCCGCTGGGAGATTTGTAGACAATACAGGGTGTTTAAAGAAGATGCACACAATTTCAAAGCAGTATATTTCACGATGGTAATATGTTACAATTACACAAAAAGTTACAAACGGTTTAATGAGTTATTAAGTTTTACTAACCATTTTATAAATGCTCTATGTGTCCCTCCACCTGCTGTACGGACAACATCGAGACGATAGTTTAATTCGTCCCAAACGCCTCTCAAAGTGTCTTCTTCCACTGCCGTGATTCTGTTTTTGAGGTCATCCAGATTAGTCGCTAATGGTGGCACAAAAATTCGGTCTTTGACGTATCCCCACAAGAAAAAGTCGCAGGGTGTGACGTCTGGGGATCTTGAGGGCCAAGAGTGTAGCGCCAAGTCTTGGGGTCCTGTGCGACCTATCTAACGTTGAGGCAGTGTGTCTTGCGAATGACTGAGGCTAGGGCAGGGGTGGGCAAACTGTTTGACTCGCGGGCCACAATGGGTTCTAAAATTTGACAGAGGGGCCGGGCCAGGAACAGATGGATGGAGTGTTTGTGTGAACTAATATAAATGACATCATTACATGAAAGGATTTGGCCTTTAACGGGTAGCAAAGCATTTATTTGCAAGGCGATTTAACAAATTCACGAACATGAACAATACAAAAATATGTCGTAACGTGACTGATCAAACATCATGAGGACATCTGAGTCCTGCGCCCAAACCAATTACCTCACTTGAACTTATTTATTATCTATATTAACATGTTAGAGCAGCCACGCAGGCTGTGTGTTGGAGATTTGGCTCCAACCTCGCCGCAGCAACACAATCACTTTCAGTTTCAGTGGGAACAGTGTTGTTGATCTCCCATTTTTGCCAGTGCATCCAAGTCTGGAGTTATTTTGATTGTGGCAATTCTCAGGATAGATCTGAGGTGCTGATCCGTTAACTTTGATCTGTGACGGGCTTTATTGGCGTTCATGACGCTGAATGTCTGCTCACACACATAAGTCGAGCCAAACAAAGTCAGTATCTTCTGTGCAGTCCTCCGGAGGTTTGGAAACGTGGCTCTGTTAAGTGAAGCATAAAAGTCATTCAGTTTAACAGAGTTGAACTTCTCCTTTAGGATGGAGTCAGACTAAAGATCTATCAGTTCCAACTGCAGCTCCTGTGGTGCTGTTTCAAGGTCTTGTGACAGGGGACAGGACACCAGCTGAAGTGACTGTTCAATGTTTTCGAAATCAGAGAACCTACGGCAGAATTCTCCGTGCAGGTCCTCAAGTAATTTTCTGTATTTTTTGCGTTTTGCGGTGCCTCTTCCTGCATGGCAAGTGTGGGGAAATGAGCGAAAGATTTGTTCACAATTTGTCCAGAGAACAAAGTGAACTTGGATTTGAAGGCTTTCACATGTTTGTACATGTCGTGAACAAACTGATCTTTCCCCAGTAGTTTCACATTCAGCTCATTCATGTGTGAAAATATGTCCACAGCAAACGCAAAGTCACTAAGCCAGTTCTTGTCGCTTAGCTCCGGGAATTCGTCAGATTTCCCCATCAATTACAAAAATGCGATGATGTCCTCTTTAAACTCCCACACTTGTTGTAACACTTTCCCTAAACTTAACCAGCGGATACGAGAGTGGTACAGCAAGTCCTGATGATCCGCATCAGTTTCCTCCAGGAACGTAATAAACTGACGGTGCTGAAGTCCCCTTGTTCGTATAAAGTTCACAAGTTTTACGACTGGATTCACGACATGATTAAGCTGCAATACAGACTTACACAGGGATTCCTGAAGGATGATGCAGTGAAGGAAAATAAGATCCTGGACAGGTTTTTTCCTCTTTCACTTTATCCTGGATTATTTTCAGCAGCCCAACATGCTTCGTAGCAAAGTGACGGCTGATCTTGTACTCCTTGAAAACTGCGACAGTTTCTCGGCATATCAGGCATACAGCCTTCGATTGGACTTCAGTGAAAAGGTATTTTGTTGTCCACTCCGTGTTAAACACTCGGCACTCATTGTCCACTTTTCGTTTCCTTGATCCGCTCATTTTACAGAAAGGCTCACAGGGCAAAGCGAAAAAGTGAAGGGAGCACCGCATCTAACTCAGCAATGTAAACAAACCCTGAAAATGGCGCTGACGGCCCACAATGCATTGCGAGATCATGCGCCCTTTCGAGCCCTATACACCACACTCCCGGTCAAAGTGTGCCATCTAATGGCGAAATGGGGGCATTATAGGCGGAAGGTAAAATTTCATTTAATAATAATATTTGGACAAGTTCGGCGGGCCGGATTAAAAAGCCCAACGGGACGTACTTTTTCCATGTCTGGGCTAGGGGCTGTTTGTGCACTGGGAGAGGCATCTAGCGGTAATCATTTGAAACTCTTTGCTCTGCCCTTCCAAGTGGTAAGAGTTCATGGGCAGTTCGTGGTTGTATAGATGTAGCGATTTCAAATAGGGTCCATCGTTTTAAAACACTCTGTAGAATTAGGGGTAACAGCCCGTTTTACCAGTTGCACTTGTGGGCAAGGCACGGAGCCCTCTGGGGCATCGGTCCCCAACCTTTTTGGCACCAGGGAGCAGGCTGGCCACGTGGTGCAAGGACAACAATCTCCACCTGAATGTTGAGAAGACGAAGGAGATTGTCGTGGACTTCAGGAGAGTGCACACCCAGCATACTCCGCTAACCATCAACGGTGCTGCAGTGGAGAGGGTGAGATGCACCAAGTTCCTGGGTGTGCACATCTCTGAAGACCTGTCGTGGAGTCACAACACTGCATCACTGGCCAAAAAAGCCCAACAGCGCCTGTATTTTCTCCGCAAACTGAGAAGAGCAGGAGCCCCGCCCCCCATCATGCACACCTTCTACAGAGGCACCGTTGAGAGCATCTTGACGAGCTGCATCACCGTGTGGTACGGCACCTGCACTGTGTCCTGCCGCAAGACTCTGCAGCGCATAGTGAGAGCAGCTGAGAGGATCATTGGTGTCTCTCTCCCCCCTCTTCTGGACATTTATAACACCCGCATCACCAGCAAAGCAATCAAGATTGCAGGTGATCCCACCCACCCATCTCACAGCCTCTTCAGTCTGCTGCCGTCAGGGAGGAGACTGCGGAGTCTTCCAGCCAGGACCAGCAGGCTCAAAGACAGTTTCTTTCACCAGGCTGTCAGGAGACTCAACTCCCTCCCTGCTCTACCATCACTCCCCCCCTCTGCCCGCCCACCCCCCTTTGCCCCCTGACCCCATCCCCCACACACACATTCACTCGTACATCCTGATCTCTGGACTGCACATTGCACTACATCGCACTACCACACTGGTTTAAATATCTTATTTCTTTAAATACTTTATTTAAATAATATTTTACATTTTAAAAATTCTTGACTGTTGTTTATTTTATTATTTATCTTGTGTTGATCGCCGATTGTTTATTGTTTATTTATGTCTGTTAATTGTGATTAATTTTTTAATTGCTTGGTTGCACCGTGGGACCAAGAGAGAGGACTGTAATTTAATCTGTGTTGTATGTCATGCATGTTAACACACTTGACAATAAAGTGACTTTAAGACTTTTAAGACTTAAGGTTTCGTGGAAGACAATTTTTTCACGGAAGGGGGGGGGGTCATCATTGGGTCTTTTCCCCTTTTCAAAGAAGCTCTCCAGCGACGTTTGTTTTTTACTCATTTTGGCTAGGGTTAGCTTGTGGGCTTACCAAAACTGACTGAGACAAGTGCGCAGTGCGGGAAAGAGGCACGGACGGAAGTGGTAAATAAAATCATGGGCGGGCCATGCGCAGACTCACCGCTCACCTCCTGCTGTGCGGCCCAGTTCCTAACAGGCCACGGATCGGTACCGGTCCGCGGCCCGGGGGTTGGGGACCCCTGCTCTGGGGGATCCAGAGGGGTGCGGGGCTGAGGGCGGAGCCTGGCCATGCTGTTAAGGATATGGGGCGAGCTCATTATATCCTGAACACAGTCGGGGCGGCCGGGATCTGGAATGGAACTTGTCGTGCCGCCGTCGTCGTCGTGATCTTCGCCCTCTGCAAGCTGTGAATCTGGCAGCATGTTGGCTGTCCCGACCCGGTATATAGTTATCTCCTAAGGCTGTGAAGGCCAGAATAAAAGGGAGTACCTCCTACTCGTGCCTGTGAATTAGCACACTGCAAAATTATGAAGGTGACATGTTGGTAACAGCGATGAAGATAATAATGGGGGTGTCGATGCCTCTGCGTATGAGAGGCTGATGTGCGGCTGGCATCGTGTGGCGCTTGCTGTGTTAAGGAGGCCCCCACAGCCTATGCAGGATGAGCAGTATTCTTAAACGCCCAGCATTCAAATGCCATTGTCCGATCGGGGGACAGCTGTGAAAGCGAGGGAGGAGACCTCGTCTCGAGGATGCCAGGATCATAAGTGGGCAAATCAACTAAACTAGGAACGATTCGTATTTTACTCGGTAAAGTTAATTGAGATATAACTGTTTTCAGATGTGACCTGGCCACAAATGCCCAATTTATGTGGCTTATCATGTGGAAATCTATAGCAGCCAAATACTCGCATGTGGATTATAAATGTGGAGGGAAAAACCGGAGGACCCGGATAAAATTACACGTGACTACAAGGAGAGGGAACACACAAATTCCAAATATACAGCAGGCTTCATGGTCGGGATCAAACCCACGACTTCCTGCATCCGAAGCAAGGTAGTTAATATCTTGCCACCGTGGCGCTGACAGTGGAATCCTAGAGGAACCAATGGCTAAAGAGACAGTGAGCCGCGAGAGTCTGGAAGCGCTGCAAAGATTCAGATGGTACTCTTTGGTTATTTCGGTAAAGTCACGTAGGTAAAAAATAATAAAAGTTAAAAAATAAAAATAAAATAGTTTAACACGTAGGCTTTCGCGACCAATGTTATTCATAATCAACGTTTTTGGGTTTAGATCGCGTTATTTATAAATGTGTCGTAACCCTCCACCACCCGACACGGCCAATCAGTAAAAATGTGTCACGTTGACAAAGACAAATAGTTCACTGCTTTAGCCCACCGGTGTGTTGAAGCCACAACGTTTACAATTTGAGTACGACGTTTCGCTGGTAATTGCGGTTTTTAAAATTTTATTCAGTATCTCGGCGGTGACAACAAACCGAAAAACAAACCGATACCCGAGGGGGCGCCCCCTCACTCGCGCCCTTAAGGTCCCGCTCAGTCACCGACCCATCCTCTGGGCCGGGATCATCCGTGCCACAGCATCGGAGAGGAAGCCTCCCCTTCCAGCCATGCACACCTTCACCCCCGGATGCTGGCGAGGACCTCCCCCCCCCCCCCCGCCCTAGCCCACCCTGGGCAGCGGCCACTTCCATCGTTCCCTTGCGGCCTCGCGCCCCATTTTCCCTTGGTCCATCTCTACCACCCTTTCCAACAGTCTCCAACGGGGACGTCAGGGACCCCTCCAGCCCCTTCTTTCGCGCTTTCCACAGCGCCTCTTTCGTCGCTCCTATTACAGCCCACACCCGGTCCCTGTCCTCCCTCCCCACCCCCCGCAGCTCTCCCCACATGACGTCCCGTGCCGTCACCCTTGATAGAGCGAAACGGGCCAGCAACGGCTTACTCCTCCTCCAGACTTCCTGGGCGAAAGGGCACGCCACCATCACATGCGCCGCAGTTTCATCCGCGTTGCAGCCCCTCGGGCACTTGGGGGTATGCGCCATTTGGCGGCTGTACAAGTAACCCCGCGTCTCCAACCTGTCTCGGACAGCCAGCCATGACAGGACCCGCTGCTCCTTCGTGAGCACTGCCGACGCCACATTCCTCCAAATCTTCCCGTGCGTCTCCCTCCTCGCACCGGCCACCTCGTCACAGGCCTCCTCCTTCTCCGCCGCAGCCCGCACCTCCCTAGGGGCTCACCGACCCCCCCACCGGCTCAGGCCGTGCTGCCCGACGTAGCTCCCCACCACGTCGCTAACCCCGTCCCCCGGCCAGTCCATAGGGGTGCTCCTTCCTGCCTCAGTCATCCCGAGCCCCCGCAACCGCCACGTCAGTCGGTACCTCATATACCACGCTGCCTTGCCCCGCGGCTCCGCAGAGAAGAACAGCCGCAGCGCATTGCAGACAAAGGTCGATTGCAGGATATACCCCACATTTGGGGCACCCCTCCCCCCATTCTGGACCTGCAGACACATCCCTCCTCACCCTCTCCATCCCTCCCCCCCAGATAAACCTGAAAATCGCCGTGGTCAAGGCCTTAACCTCCCTCCCACCTGGCGGGAATACCTGCGCCAAGTAGTTTAGGGGTGGTAATATTTCTGTTTTAACCACCATAATTCTACCGGCCATCGTGAGCCGCCTCCCAGCCCACTTACCCAGGCAGCCCTTTGCCTTCCTCACCCCCTTCTCCCAGTTACCTTCCCCCATCCTATCCCCACAGAAAAACACCCCCAGTATCTTTATCCCCTCTGTTTGTAGACTCAGCTCCGGTGACCGACCCTCGAAAAGCCTCGGGTCTCCAAAAACCATAAGCTGACTTTTCCCCACACTGACCTTCAATCCGGAGGCCGCGCAGAACCTCCCCATCCCCTCCATTGCCCTCCATACCGATGCCACGTCCCTGCATAGCACGGCCACGTCGTCCATGTACAGGGTCACCTTTCCCTGCTCCTTGCTCCCCGGTATTACCACCCCCCCAATCCTCTGGTCATTCCTTATCATCTGCGCCAGCGGCTCCATGCACATGACAAATAGCACTGGGGACATCGGGCATCCCTGCCGCACCCCCGATCCCACTGGGATGATGCCGGAGCATTCCCCATTTATCGGGAGCCTGGCCCTGAGCCCCCCATAGAGTCGCTTCACCCACTCCACCAGGGGCCCGCACACCCCCATCCTCTCCATCACCGCCAGCATGAATTCATGAGAGAGGCGGTCGAAGGCCTTGTCCAGGTCCAGACTTAGGATCCCCAACGGGCACCCCCTCTCTCTCTCGCCTTCAATCGCCTCCTTCAAGACCACCAAAGTGTCCGTGATCCTCCTCCCCGGGACCGCACACGTCTGGTCCGGCCCCACCACCCTTGCCACGATCTTATAGTCCGCGTTCAGGAGGGTTATTGGCCTCCAACTTCCCAGGTCCCTACGCTCCCCCTTCCCTTTATAAATCAGTGTCACCAGGCCCTCCTGCATGTCGTCCGGTACCTGCCCCTCCTCCAACGTTTCCCTACAAATTTGCACAACATCCTCCTTCAGGAGTTCCCAGAATTTTATGTAAAGGTCCGCCGGGATCCCGTCCGGGCCTGGGGTCCTGTTCTTGTTCAGCCCCTTCACCGCCCCTTCCACTTCCTCCCATTGTATCCTCTCCCCTAGCGCCTCCGGGTTCTCAACCCTCTTCTCCAATGCTCCCAGCAGCTCCTCCCGCCGCCCCCCATCTATCCCTTTCCCTTCATACAACTCCCCATAAAAGTCCTCCGCTACACTAATCATCCCTTCCGTCGTCACCTGTCTACCCCTAGTAGGACTAACCAGCTCCCTCATTTCATTGTCTCCCTCCCTACCCGCCTTAAGGAAAAATCGTGTACACTGCTCCCTATCCTCTGTTGCCCTGACCCTCGCCCTATACACTAATTGCCTAGCCCTCTTTTCCAGGACTGAGGCTACCCTCCCCTTCATCTCAGCTATCCTTTCTTCCACCGGGAACCCTAGCTCTAGCAGCCCATACAACCTTTCTAACCTAGCATTCCATTGTCTCAAATCCCTACCCACCCCCTTTCTTCTACTGTAACACTGAAAGAACGTTCTGATCCTACACTTTACATGCCCCCACCACTCCACCCTCGTGGGGAAGCACACCTGCAGCGTCCTCCAGCTGGCATACGCTCGCTTGAAATCCTCCACCAACTCCTGCTCCGCCAGCAAGCCCACATTCATATTCCACACGCCTTTCCCCCTCTCCACCCCCCCTGGGATCACAAGCCCCGCCACCACCATTCTATGATCCGAGAGGGGGAAAGGTTCCACCCCCGCGCTGCCCACGTTTACCTTGTCGGAAACGAAGATAAAGTCAATGCGTGACTGTGCTCCCCCACTCTTGTCCGCCCACGTGAACTCTGGTCGCGTGCCGTGCACCCTCCTGAACGTATCCACCATCCCAAAGGTCCCCATCAGCTCCCTCAGTTCCCTGGAAGAGGAATCTAACTTCCTCCTCCCCTTCACCGACACCAGGTCCGCCAGGCCTAAGGGGCAATTAAAATCGCCCCCCACGATGACCTGCCTCCTGGTGGCCAATAGGCCCGCCAGGCTCTCCCACACCTCCTTCCTTTCCATGCACCGTACCGGGGCGTACACGTTTATCAGCCGAAGCTGCACGCCCTGGTAAGTAGCGTCTAGACAGAGAAGCCGACCCGGTATTATTTCCTGGGTCCCTTCTACACTCATTCCCCGTCTTCTTAGGAGGGTGACCACACCTGTGCACCTGCTCTCGTTGCTGCCGGACCAAAAGTACTGTCCCTTCCATCCGTCCAGCAGAGCCTCCGACCCTAGGGTGTAGGGGAGGTGACATTCCTGGAGGAAGATTACATCGCGTCTGGTGAGCTGCAACCACTGCATGATTGCCCCCCTCCTTCCCTTCCCCTTCATCCCTCTCACATTGACCGATGCTGCGGATATGTCCATGCCGGGGCGTGATTTATCCCGTGTCGGACTCCGGCGCGCGCTCCCCCTTCCTGCCTTTGCCCGCCTTCCCCTTAACCGTTTTCCTCCCCTTTGATTTACGGGGCTTTCCCTGGATCAAACGTTCCCCCCCTTCCCCCCACCCCGACTCCCCCGAGTCCGGCGCGGATCCTGAAGGGCTCGTGTCTTCCTGGGGGCCAGCTCCTATCAGGACTCTGTCCCGGTTCCTTTTCCTCCCCCCCCACTTCCTCCCATGCTTCCTCCGCCTCTTCCTCCACCCGCTGCCCCACCTCGCCCTCCTCACCCGTCACCTCCGACCAGTTCCCCAGCGGCGTTCCCGAGCCCTCCATACCGTCTCCCCTTCCCTCCTCCGCCCCCTCCAGTGATGGTGGTGCTCCCTCCCCCGCCGATCCCCCTCCCTCACCCTCCTCAGGGGGCCGCGGTTCCTCCACCTCCCCTTTCCCTTCCCCTTCACGCTCCCGGCCCGCTTCCCGTCCGGCAGCCTCCGTCGCCTCCTCCACCTGTCCACTCCGCCATGCCCGCGCCCTGTTAGCGTAGGATTCTGGGCAGGTCCTGTACAAATGCCCTCTGCTGCCGCACAGGTTGCAAAGGGCAGGCTCCCCGCACTCCTCCACCGTGTGGTCCAGCGCCCTGCACCTGTAGCAAACGCGCGCCACGCACGCTGCCGCCAGGTGCCCCCCCCCCCCCCCCACACCTCCTGCACAGCTTGGGCTGTCCCGCGTACACCACGTAGCCCCTGTTTCCGCCGATGTTCAGAACACTCGGGACATGCTTCAGTGCCCCCCCCTCCGTCTTCAGACGCACCCTCCACTGCCTGGCCCCCGTCCATATCCCCGCCGCATCCAGCACCCTCTTGCAGCCCGACAGGACCACACAGTGCTGCCGCAGCCACACCTCCACGTCCTGATCATGCAACGCTTCATTATAAAGGAACACGGTCACGACCTTCGTCTCCAGGTCCGATAGCAACCGCGTCCTCATAGACGCCAGCGGCTTCTCCCCCGCCTTCTCCTCGAAACGGGCAAGGAATTTTTGCAGCAGGATGTTGGTGGTGAAGCTCGCATCGAATGCCCTCCCCCCCGGCAGGGCAATCAGGCAGTACAAGTCCTCCACCTCCACCTGCAGCATTCCCAGCACAACCGACCTCACGAAGGTCGTCCTGTCCAGGGTGACCCCCTTGGCCACATCTTCCTTAAACTCGACCCGCACGCAGTTGTGCCTCTTGGCCTGCGACGGGGTCAGGCCCGCCCCAGCTCCACCGCGCCACCTCCCCGCTCCCCCGCCGGGCCTCCCCGCACCCACCGGGCCAACCCCCACCGTCTTCTCCCTCCACTGCCCCCCTCCCGGCCCCTGGGCTGCGGGCGCCTCTCCTGCTCCTTCCTCCCCCTTCCGATCGGGGGTACTCCCACCCCCTCCTCCCGGCGCTCCCCCTCGTTCTCCTCCCCGCTCCTCCCTCCCCGCGCTCTCCAACCCCTCCACCCCCCCCACTCTCTTCCCTTGTTGCGCCTCACCCGACATCACCCCCGCACCAGACGGGCCCGCCCCGCTCCTACGGTCTCTCGCAGCGCCCCGGGCGTCTTCCTCAGGCTGCGCCGTGCGCCGCGTCTCCGTCTCCATCTCCACGTGCTCGCTGCAGCTGGGTCACTCCTCCCACTGCGCCCGTGGCTCACCCACCCTCCGGCAGCAAGGCCACCCCAGACCACCCAGTCTGGGGCCCTCGCACACCCCGGGGTGGCTGGAAAACCCACGGGACACCGACGAGCCGCAGCAGTGTATCAGGGAGAACCGGTTCAGGAACGCGTTTCGCTGGTGATTGCATGCAGCATCTGCGGGCCATTTGCCAGAATGGTGAGGCTCTGCTGTGTCTCCCGTTCTTATATAGAGCAGCAGCAGGGTGACGTCATCATTAACTCATCAAGTGTCATCCACATATCTAAACCAAAAGGATGGTTTTAATGTGCTCGAGGCAAGTGCTCTGGTTTCAAAGTTTTCCATGTACAAATTTGCTATAGCAGGAGATAAAGGAGAGCCCATTGCTGCTCCCTCCCTTTGTTTAAAGCAGGGGTCCTCAAACTACGGCCCGCGGGCCACATGCGGCCCGCCGAGGACATTTATCCGGCCCATGGTCACTAATTGGGCTGCAGCTTGTGAGCACTAATTGGGCTGCGCTGGTGAGCACTAATTGGGCTGCGCTGGTGAGCACTCATTGGGCTGCGGTGGTGGGCACTGATTGGGCTGCGGTGGCGAGCACTGATTTGGCTGAGCTGGTGAGCACTGATTGAGCTGCGACGGTGGGCACTCATTGGGCTGCGCTGGTGAATGGTTCAATGGGCTAATTGACTGGACTTGCCCCCCAGGCCTAAGGCTGCCAGCCCTCCCCTGGCTGTGCTTGACTGGCTCTCCCTCCCTCAGCTCCCTCACTTGCCCCTCGGCTCCACTCCCAGTGATATTCCTGTGTGCTGGGGATGTAGATCCCCAGCACACGCACCGCTGAGTAAATGATAGAGGGGTAATAACAGAGTGATCTCTGATCTCTGGAGGCGCTGCCTGCTGTTTTCCCGTGCTGGTCAGTGACAGACAGCCGAGGAGTAGGAAACCCAATTTAAATGACAGTAAGTGCATTTATATTCTGATTGCTATTCAGTTGTTGGAGGTTATATGTTGTATGTTGTGTAAGCCCCGGTTCATACTGTTGCGATATCTGAGCAGTGCGAGTTCAGCCATATGCTTGTATGGCTGAACTTGCATTAGATTCGGAAGAAAAAAGGCACATGTGCCTTCTTTTTTCCTGCAGTGGAATCGGATCGCATGGGTCTTCTCCCCATGCGATCAGATTCGTACGTGAGTTCGCAGATCGCACTGCGATCTGTGAACAAAACTGCAGGTGTAATTAACTTTTTAATGGCACCCACACCAGTGTGAGCCTGGGGTAAAAGCGGAGTTCCCCCAATCAGACTGCATTGATGGGCAGTGCAGTTTGTATGTCTCTGTGTGGGCAAAGTTATTGCTGGTATATTGTTTTTGTAGCGCTGTATATATATTGAAAGAGAAAAATTGACTCGGAGTGTAGGATATTCAAAGAACAGTGGACTTATGATTACTTTTTCATGCAGTACAAGGAAAGAGCTGTGTGTCTGATATGCCAGAATATAGTGTCTGTGTTCAAAGAATACAATTTACGTCGACACTATGAAACTCAACATAAAGATAAATATGATTGTTTGGTCGGAGAAGTGAGAAAAGATAAAATATTAAAACTGAAAAATACATCAAGTCAAGCAGCCTTCATAATTTCTATGCATCTCTCCCCTCTGAGACATATCCTCATCTCAGGAACCATGCACTCAAAATGGCAACCATCTTTGGCAGCACTTATGTCTGTGAACAGACTTTTTCCAGAATGAAACATTGGAAATCTCCAACCAGATCTAGACTAACGGATGCACACTTGCATCACTTGTTACGACTAGCAGTGACAAATATGGAACCGGACATTGACCATCTCATTAGCCAAAAGCAGGCCCATAATTCCCATTGAAATACTGGCAAGTTTGTTGATTTAACTTTACTTGTTCTTCATTTTAAATATTGTATTTGTTCCCGTTTGTTTCTTCACTTCAAAATAAGATATATGCAGTGTGCATAGAAATTTGTTCATAGTTTTTTTTAACTGTAGTCCGGCCCTCAAACGGTCTGAGGGACAGTGAACTGGCCCCCTGTTTAAAAAGTTTGAGGACCCCTGGTTTAAAGAATTCGCCTCTCCATAAGAAGGAAGTGTTATTTAAACAATGGTCTGCGAGTTTCGGAATATCTTTTGATACACTGGTAAAGAATACAGGTTTACCAAAAGATATTCCGAAACTCGCAGACCATTGTTTAAATAACACTTACTTCTTATGGAGAGGCGAATTCTTTAAACAAAGGGAGGGAGCAGCAATGGGCTCTCCTTTATCTCCTGCTATAGCAAATTTGTACATGGAAAACTTTGAAACCAGAGCACTTGCCTCGAGCACACTAAAACCATCCTTTTGGTTTAGATATGTGGATGACACTTTGGTTGTCTGGCCACATGGTAAAGATACACTTAACGATTTTCTAAATCATCTCAATGCACAAAACCCGGCCATTCAGTTCACCATGGAAATGGAGGTGAATAACACACTCCCGTTCCTGGATATTTTACTTGGGCATGGCCTAAATGGTAAAATAACACACAGCGTTTACAGAAAGCAAACGCACACTGATGCCTATCTGAATGCAGATTCGCATCATCACCCAGCTCAGAATTCCTCTCTTATCAAGACGCTCATACATCGGGCTAAAACAGTGTCAGATGGTGAAAGTCTAGTGAGAGAGATTAAACATGTTAAAGAAGCACTAAGACAGAATGGCTACAATAATGCTCAAATTAACAGAGCACTAAAAGCCAAATCACGATCGCAAAGCAACACTGCTGAAAGCGATCAGATTATTAAAACAATAAAAATACCATTTATCTCAGGAGTAACTGATAAATTAGCCCGTGTTTTGCAAAAGCAAAACATTACAGTAAGATTTGGCACAGTACACAAAATTCAACAACTAGTAACGTGCACTAAAGACGAATTACCTAAATTATCAACAGAAGGTGTATATCGGATTAATTGTGTATGTGGCAGATGCTATATTGAACAGACAGGGCGTAACGTTAGTGTAAGACTAAAAGAACACCAGAGAAATATTAAACTATCACAAACACAACTGTCGGCAGTAGCAGAACATGTGAAGTACCGGTGAGGACGCTTGACACCGAGGTTGAGGCACACGTGTATTCATTTTACAAGTCGTCACGACAGGACAGTACTAGAGGGGGTATCGGCCCCCTCACCCGTATACTGGGGATACACCGCTAGCTATCCCTGACCTACCCCGAGTCCTCCACTAATGGGCTAGGGGAGGCTGTCTGGCCCGACACTGGTGAGTCGGGCTACGGTACCCGGAGTCCCAGAGTGCTGACTCTGGTTCACGGGACCACGCCGCTGGCTCGGTCCTGCGCGGCCCTGACAAGGGCGGCGTCTCAGGGGAGTCCAGGGCTCTAGCTACCCAGGTCTTCAATCTTCCCTCCTTTGTTCTAATACTGAGCCCCGAGCTCTCTCTGTCATCCCCTTTTATTTCCCCTCCCGGATCACAACCCCGGGCAGCCCTACCCCCAGGCTGCCCGATGCGGACGTCGTTGCGGGCACCCCCCCCCCATGTACTCCCGGAGCTCCGCCCACTGTGTTTGTTCGCCGTTTGATCCTATGTACAAACAGCCCCTCGATAACAGCCCTACATCACTCCCCCCTGCACAGCTCGCAGCCGTCCCGGCTGCAACAAATCCAATAAAGGTACCTTTACCCCTTGACCCTCGTGTGCGCCTCATTTTTTTTTTCAACAGAACGCGAATTGAACAACAACAATAACCATACCCCCGAAGGGAGAATAAACCGACGCGCCCCCCCCCCCCCCCCCGAATAAATACGAAATCCGTAAAAGCAAAGTATATACATTCGCCAGGAACCCCCAGCGCACACACAACACTCACACAACACACACACAACACACACACAACACACACACAAGACACACACAACACACACACAACACACACAGCCACAACAACAACGTGCCAGGAGCACCCCACCAACGCAGCGCCCGGTAACCATAACACGTGAAAATTTTTCAAAAAAACTAATGTTTTTTTTTCGTCTTCCTGTGCATTACAAGAGTCTGCGCATTCTTGCGCGCGTCCTTGCCGCAGGCCCGTCACATGGGCCAACCCCAGATGGCGGACCATCCGATGGCAGCTGTCCCTTTCGAGGTGAGTCCGCGATTGAAGTGGCGAGACCCTCGGCATCCCCCGTGTGGGTTGATGGGCGCGAGCCCGTCATTCCTGATGTACCTGGGGGCGGAACAGCCGGCAAGACGTCAGGCGAGAGCAACAGAGACGGACCCTCCGAGTCGGTCGACCCCCCACATGTTTGGCCCCGCGTGTGTGGAGTGGGGCCTCGCACCGCAACGAAGGGTTTCAGCCTAGAGGGGTGAACGAACCACCGGCGCTTCCCCCACTTGATACGCACGCATTGAGGTCGCAAAACCTCTACCACCTCGACGGGGCCCCGCCACGGCCGCACCAGCTTCGAGGAGGTCGCGAGTGGTACCTGGGGACAGTGCAGCCATGCCCTGTCCCCTGGCTTCCACTGCAGCACGTGCGCGCGTGCCAGTCTGAGGCGCTCATTCGCCTTTTGACGCCTGTCGGAATTTAGCATGGCAGCATCCCGTGCCTCAGTCAGTTTTTCAAGGTTAAATTTAACGTGTTCGTCCAATTTAGTCTTACCCAGCGGCGCGGGGATCTGCAGCTGTGCCCGAACAGGTGGGTCATGTTCGCGGCCATACATGAGAAAGAAGGGTGAAAATCCCGTCGCAGCATGGGGGGCCAATCTGTATGCTGCCAGGACCCCTTGAATTTGCAAGTCCCAATTGGTCTGTGACTCCGAAACCTGGTGCGACAACATAGACGTTATGGTGCGATGCAGACGCTCGACCATCCCGTCAGTTTGCGGGTGATAGGGAGAGGTACGAATTTTCTTCGTTCCCAGGAGATCACAGACCTGTTTGAGGAGTTTCCCGGAAAATTTTTTACCCTGGTCGGTCAGCAGCCGCTCCGGAGCACCTTTGTCCATGACGTAGCCTTGGACAAAGGCGTCCACGATGGCTGCTGCCGACTGATTGGCCAGGGGCCAGGCCATAGGCCAGCGCGTAAAGTACTCAACCCCTGTTAACAAATATCTATTGCCCCTAGGGGTGGCGGGAAATGGGCCCAGGATATCCAGCGCTACAAGTTCGTTCACCCTGGAGACTGTGATGGACTGCAACGGCGGGTTCGACTCCCGTGCTGGTGGTTTGCGCTGCGCACACCGAGGGCATGCTGCCAACAGATCCGTGACATCCCGCGTCATGCCCGACCAAAAAAAGTCAAGCTGGAGCAAGGCGAGGGTCTTTGGGTACCCAGGTGGAGGAGGCGCTCATGAGCAGCCCACACCACCTTACCCCGTAACCCAGAAGGGACCACCAGCCGGTGACGGTGGGATTTCCCGTCCCAATGCATAAGCAACCCCGCGTGCATTTCCCATGCGTCGGCATCACCTGTCCCACGCCCCCTCTCCCCGGCGCGACGACGCAACGCGAGGAGGGAGGTATCCTCCATCTGGAGGCGCCCCCATTCGTTAACGGGCAACCCAAGCAGGGAATCTCTTCCCTGTTCCGCGATATCATCGGGGAGCAATGTTTCATCATCGGCGGCGGCCGCCAGGACTGGAACCGGCATGTCCTCTGCTGGCCTGCAACGCCCCGACCCCAGGAGGCATGCACATTCGGAGGCGGTTGGCATGCGCGACAGAACGTCCGCGTTGGTGTGGCGAACGCCCTTACGGTAGGTGGTTTCGAAATCGAAATCCTGGAGGACCTCCAACCATCGGGACAATTGTCCCGATGGCTGTTGAACCTTCAGGGCGTACTGCAGTGCCGCATGATCTGTACGGACGGTGAAATGCTGACCGTACAGATATGGGCGATACTGTTGGATGAAATAGACAATTGCCAACAGTTCCCTACGGGTGACACAATATCTTTGCTCCGCTGGAGACAACACCTGACTGCCGTACGCAACCACCCGTTCCACGCCGTCAACCACCTGGGAAAGCACACCTCCAATACCCGTGTTGCTCGTGTCGGTGTCGAGCAAAAACAGCGTCGAAAAATCTGGGTAAATCAAGGGAGGAGCTTTCACCAGGGCGTCCCGAAGGGAGCAGAAAGCAGCTTCCTCATCCCGACCCCAGTGGAACCGAACCCCTTTAGATGTTAAAGCGTGTAGGGGTTTGGCAATCGTCGCAAAATTAGCGACGAAGCGTCGGTAATACGACGCGAAGCCAATAAAACTCCTCACCTCTCCCACCGAGGTGGGAGTCGGCCAGGAGCTGACACACTGCGTTTTGGCGGGATCGGTAGCAATACCCGAGCGCCCCACGATGTGCCCCAAATAACGCACCGAATCGCGTAACAAATGGCATTTTTGGGGCTTGAATTTAAAATTAGCAGCCCGCATCTTTAGGAAAACCGCCCGCAACCTCTGGAGATGTTCGTCAAAAGTTTTTCCAAAGACAATAACGTCATCCAAATAAATCAGGCACGACTCCCATTGTAATCCAGCCAAAACCAATTCCATCAACCGCTGGAAAGTTGCCGGCGCTGAGTGTAAGCCCATCGGCAACCGGTTGAATTGGAACAGGCCGTGCGGTGTACGGAAAGCAGTTTTAGGCTTTGAATCATCGTCAAGAGGAAGCTGCCAGAATCCCGAAAGTAAATCTAGTGTGGAGAAGAATCGCGCTCCCGCCAAGGCGTCGAGCGATTCGTCCATCCGTGGGAGCGGGTATGCGTCGGCAACCGAAATTTTATTAAGGCGCCGAAAATCCACGCAAAACCGCAACGAGCCGTCCTGCTTTTTAACCAGGACAATCGGCGCTCCCCAAGGGCTGGTGGAGGGAGAAATGATGTCGGCGGCTAACATGTCATCGACAGCCGATTTGACATGGTCCTTTTCGGCGGGACTCAACCGAAACGGATTTTGGCGAATTGGCGCGCTGTCACCCGTGTCAATATGGTGACGCAGCAGGTGAGTACAACCCAAATCGTATTTATTCCGACTGAAAACGTCGGAAAATTCCCTCAGTAGTGATCTAAGCTGTTGGCGCTCTGAATTTGACAGGTCCGTCGATCCCGCACAAAGCGCGTCGAGCCACCCTTCATCGCTGTCCGAATGCGGGTGCGTCCGGGAAGCAGTGCCAACGTGGTTCGCGACAGGTACCTCGCAGGGCACCGGCGTCGCGTGAGCGAGCACCGTCCCTTGAGGAACCACTACTGTCTGCGACCCCACATTGAGGACCGCGATGAAAGGGTCCTCGTCCCCTCTTACGACGGTCTGGGCCGGAATTAAATGAGGTCCATTAACCCCGGCCCTAGACGGTCCCAGCATAACACCCTGATCCCCAACGCCCTTAGCGAAGGGCCTACGAAGTTTCAGAGGCACTAACATTTGAGCTCCCGGCGGCACACGAACTGTTTTAACGACGAACGCCGGTACTGTTGCGAACGCCGTCCGAGCCGCAGCAGGGGAAGGCAGGAACGCCATGCGTCGCCCCGACGGAAGCTCAATGCATCCTTGGTCGATCAAAATTCGAATCGGCATTTTGCCTAAGAAGTCCGTCCCCAGCAGGCACGGAACCGCCAGCGAGGAGGAAACAAAAATCGGCCCCGACAATTTGATGTCCCCGATAGAAATTTGCGCTCGAATCTGTCCCATGATGCCGAGAGAGCCCCCGTTAGCGGCATAGAATGGGACGTTAACCGGCAGTAAAGGACGGCTCTGTACAGGTAGAATATTGTAAATTAGCTCCGAAATGATTGTCGCCGATGCCCCCGTATCGACTAGGATGCGTACTTCTACCCCGTCAATGTGTCCGACCACGGCCGACGACCCCGACGACGCGGCCACCGCGCGATGGGCTAACACGGACCACTACCCGGGCTCGATTTGAGTCCCCGCAGTGATCCGTGTTGGCCCGTCGCAGCGCAACATCGGCCCCCCGTTCGTTGTGGTGCGAGAGTGTGCGACAGGTGAGTGCTTTGGCCAAACATGTGTGGTGCCGCGACTTGCCGGATCATGTTGCTGGAACTTGGGAGGAGGAGGGCCGGCGTCCTGACGAGGCGTCGTCCCGCGCTGTCGAGGAGAGCGGCACCCCGAGGCGACGTGGCCCCGGACGCCGCAGTTGAAACAACGCGGGAGCGCCGTCGGAGATGATGGACGGTCGAAGCGGCTCGACCCGTCCCGGCCCGACAGTGCTCCTGTCGCCTGTTGCCGTCGGTGGTCGACGGCGTAGAGCTCTTCCGTCGGAAGGGTGGCTGCAGCCACCGCACGCCCGGCCGATGCCCTGCTGGCTTTCCGCCGCAGTGACAGAAGGTTGGCGTGGAGGAGCCGCGCAGCCTGGAGAGAAGTCATCTCCGCGTCCTCCTGTGCGACGACAGCGATGTCGAGGTCGTCTGCCAGGAGGAGGATTTTTTCCGTGACCATCGCGTCCACGCCGTCGTCGTCCATACGAGGAAAGGCCGTCTTCGCCATCGCCAGGAGGCTCGTCCGGTATGCCAGGGGCGACTCCTTTTCACCCCGCTTGCGATCGTAAAACTGCTGTCGGCATTCAGCTGAAGGTCCATAGACCCCGCCCAGCAGCTGTAGCGCCATCGGTAGCGTAGAACGCTTCTCCCTCGGCGCCGATGTGAGGGCGGCGAGCGCGTCGCCGTCGAGGAGCGCCGGCAGCGCGCAGAGAGCCTCATCGTCCGACCAGTTTGCCATTTCTTGGTGGGCAAGGAAGCGTTGCCGAAAGCCGCCCCAGTCTCCCTCCGCGCCGACAAACTCCTTAAGCGGGGGCAGTCTCTGGTGTAGCGCAGCGGTTGTTGTAGAACCCCGCAGGTTGTTGTCACCACGACTCGGCTGTGGCTCGGCGCGAACGGCCGATGGAATCGCCTGTCGCAGCTGCGATGACGCACCCCCCGCCGGTGATGACGCGGCAGCTCCAGCGAGGCCGATGTCGGAGCCGATGTTCAAGCTGGCCACGCCCTGAGCAGCCGCGGCGTCGATGGCGGGAAATTCAAATTTCGACTCTTCTGAAATGGCGGGAAGGCGCCCCGGTCGTCGGCTCCCCTCGCCCCGTGGTGGACCACCAGCCCCCAATCGCGTGATGGTCTCCAGCGTGGCGGCAGCGGCATACAGCAGCTCCGCTAGCCTTTCGTGAGCCAGCCGTAACGCGTCTGGCTGCGGCCCCTCTTCATTCCGATGCCCCGGTAAGAAGGCGTCAGGCCCCGGCTGCACCATGTCTTGTGGAGCCGTCTCGGGCTCGACGATCTCAGCAGTGTCTTCCTCCTGCGGTACTCTGGCCCGAGCTGTATTGCGCGTTTCCATGTTCGTAGTACTTCTGACTCCAGTTGAAGTACCGGTGAGGACGCTTGACACCGAGGTTGAGGCACACGTGTATTTATTTTACAAGTCGTCACGACAGGACAGTACTAGAGGGGGTATCGGCCCCCTCACCCGTATACTGGGGATACACCGCTAGCTATCCCTGACCTACCCCGAGTCCTCCACTAATGGGCTAGGGGAGGCTGTCTGGCCCGACACTGGTGAGTCGGGCTACGGTACCCGGAGTCCCAGAGTGCTGACTCTGGTTCACGGGACCACGCCGCTGGCTCAGTCCTGCGCGGCCCTGACAAGGGCGGCGTCTCAGGGGAGTCCAGGGCTCTAGCTACCCAGGTCTTCAATCTTCCCTCCTTTGTTCTAATACTGAGCCCTGAGCTCTCTCTGTCATCCCCTTTTATATCCCCTCCCGGATCACAACCCCGGGCAGCCCTACCCCCAGGCTGCCCGATGCGGACGTCGTTGCGGGCACCCCCCCCCCGTGTACTCCCGGAGCTCCGCCCACTGTGTTTGTTCGCCGTTTGATCCTATGTACAAACAGCCCCTCGATAACAGCCCTACACATGCATGCCAACAGGGACACTCAATTGATTTTGACAACGTGGAAGTGTTGTGTAAAACTAGTTACTACTGGCAAAGACGAATTAGAGAATCGATTGAAATTGAGAGAAACAGAAATAACTTTAATCGCTCAGACAGCTACAGGCTTAGTGCGGCCTGGAAGCGTATTATTAAATAAGATACATTACAATTCCTTATAAGGGAAACAACCACTAACTGATTACTAGTGTAGCATAATCACAATAAAACACATTCCAAATGATTACTAATCTACAACTCGCATCGTAACAATAGCCTGATTACTAATCTAGTATATAATTACAATCACCCCCCCCCCTTGAATCTTTGCACCTGATGAGTTAATGAGTTAATGATGACGTCACCCTGCTGCTGCTCTATATAAGAACGGGAGACACAGCAGAGCCTCACCATTCTGGCGAATTGCCCGCAGATGCCGGGCGCAATTACCAGCGGAACGCGTTCCTGAACCGGTTCTCCCTGATACACTGCTGCGGCTCGTCGGTGTCCCGTGGGTTCTCCAGCCACCCCGGGGTGTGCGAGGGCCCCAGACCGGGTGGTCTGGGGTGGCCTTGCTGCCGGAGGGTAGGTGAGCCACGGGCGCAGCGGGAGGAGTGACCCAGCTGCAGCGAGCACGTGGAGATGGAGACGGAGACGCGGTGCACGGCGCAGCCTGAGGAAGACGCCCGGGGCGCTGCGAGAGACCGTAGGAGCGGGGCGGGCCCGTCTGGTGCGGGGGTGATGTCGGGTGAGGCGCAACAAGGGAAGAGAGTGAAGGGGATGGAGGGGTTGGAGAGTGCGGGGAGGGAGGAGCGGGGAGGAGAACGAGGGGGAGCGCCGGGAGGGGGGGGTGAGAGTACCCCCGATCGGAAGGGGGAGGAAGGGGCAGGAGAAGCGCCCGCGGCCCAGGGGCCGGGAGGGGGGCAGGGGAGGGAGAAGACGGCGGGGGTTGGCCCGGTGGGTGCGGGGAGGCCCGGCGGGGGAGCGGGGAGGTGGCGCGGTGAAGCTGGGGTGGGCCTGACCCCGTTGCAGGCCAAGAGGCACAACTGCGTGCGGGTCGAATTTAAGGAAGATGTGGAAGAGGGGGTCACCCTGGACAGGACGACCTTCGTGAGGTCGGTTGTGCTCGGAATACTGCAGGTGGAGGTGGAGGACTTGTACTGCCTGATTGCCCTGCCGGGGGGGAGGGCATTCGATGTGAGCTTCACCACCAACATCCTGCTGCAAAAATTCCTTGCCCGCTTCGAGGAGAAGGCGGGGGAGAAGCCGCTGGCGTCTGAGGACGCGGTTGCTATCGGACCTGGAGACGAAGGTCGTGACCGTGTTCCTTTATAATGAAGCGTTGCATGATCAGGACGTGGAGGTGTGGCTGCGGCAGCACTGTGTGGTCCTGTCGGGCTGCAAGAGGGTGCTGGATGCGGCGGGGGATATGGACGGGGGCCAGGCAGTGGAGGGTGCGTCTGAAGACGGAGGGGGGGGCACTGAAGCATGTCCCGAGTGCTCTGAACATCGGCGGAAACAGGGACAGCCCAAGCTGTGCAGGAGGTGTGGGGGGGTGGGCACCTGGCGGCAGCGTGCGTGGCGCGCGTTTGCTACAGGTGCAGGGCGCTGGACCACACGGTGGAGGAGTGCGGGGAGCCTGCCCTTTGCAACCTGTGCGGCAGCAGAGGGCATTTGTACAGGACCTGCCCAGAATCCTACGCTAACAGGGCGCGGGCATGGCGGAGTGGACAGGTGGAGGAGGCGACGGAGGCTGCCGGACGGGAAGCGGGCCGGGAGCGTGAAGGGGAAGGGAAAGGGGAGGTGGAGAAACCGCGGCCCCCCGAGGAGGGTGAGGGAGGGGGATCGGCGGGGGAGGGAGCACCACCATCACTGGAGGGGGCGGAGGAGGGAAGGGGAGACGGTATGGAGGGCTCGGGAACGCCGCTGGGGAACTGGTCGGAGGTGACGGGTGAGGAGGGCGAGGTGGGGCAGCGGATGGAGGAAGAGGCGGAGGAAACATGGGAGGAAGTGGGGGGGAGGAAAAGGAAGCGGGACAGAGTCCTAATAGGAGCTGGCCCCCAGGAAGACACGAGCCCTTCAGGATCCGCGCCGGACTCGGGGGAGTCGGGGTAGAGGTGGGGGGAGGGGGGGGAGCGTTTGATCCAGGAAAAGCCCCGTAAATCAAAGGGGAGGAAAACGGTTAAGGGGAAGGTGGGCAAAGGCAGGAGGAGGGAGCACGCGCCGGAGTCCGACACGGGATAAATCACGCCCCAGCATGGACATATCCGCAGCATCGGTCAATGTGAGAGGGATGAAGGGGAAGGGAAGGAGGGGGGCAATCATGCAGTGGCTGCAGCTCACCAGACGCGATGTAATCTTCCTCCAGGAATGTCACCTCCCCTACACCCTAGGGTCGGAGGCTCTGCTGGACGGATGGAAGGGACAGTACTTTTGGTCCGGCAGCAACGAGAGCAGGTGCACAGGTGTGGTCACCCTCCTAGGAAGACGGGGAATGAGTGTAGAAGGGACCCAGGAAATAATACCGGGTCGGCTTCTCTGTCTAGACGCTACTTACCAGGGCGTGCAGCTTCAGCTGATAAACGTGTACGCCCCGGTACGGTGCATGGAAAGGAAGGAGGTGTGGGAGAGCCTGGCGGGCCTACTGGCCACTAGGAGGCAGGTCATCGTGGGGGGCGATTTTAATTGCCCGTTAGGCCTGGCGGACCTGGTGTCGGTGAAGGGGAGGAGGAAGTTGGATTCCTCTTCCAGGGAACTGAGGGAGCTGATGGGGACCTTTGGGATGGTGGATACGTTCAGGAGGGTGCACGGCACGCGGCCAGGTTTCACGTGGGCGGACAAGAGTGGGGGAACACAGTCTCGCATTGACTTTATCTTCGTTTCCGACAAGGTAAACGTGGGCAGCGCGGGGGTGGAACCTTTCCCCCTCTCGGATCATAGAATGGTGGTGGCGGGGCTTGTGATCCCAGGGGTGGTGGAGAGGGGGAAGGGAGTGTGGAAGATGAATGTAGGCTTGCTGGCGGAGCAGGAGTTGGTGGAGGATTTCAAGCGAGCGTATGCCAACTGGAGGACGCTGCAGGTGTGCTTCCCCACAAGGGTGGAGTGGTGGGGGCATGTAAAGTGTAGGATCAGGAAGTTCTTTCAGTGTTACAGTAGAAGAAAGGGGGTGGGTAGGGAGTTGAGACAATGGAACGCTAGGTTAGAAAGGTTGTATGGGCTGCTGGAGCTAGGGTTCCCGGTGGCAGAAAGGATAGCGGAGATGAAGGGGAGGGTAGCCTCAGTCCTGGAAAAGAGGGCTAGGCAATTAGTGTATAGGGCGAGGGTCAGGGCAACAAAGGATAGGGAGCAGTGTACACGATTTTTCCTTAAGGCGGGTAGGGAGGGAGACAATGAAATGAGGGAGCTGGTTAGTCCTACTAGGGGTAGACAGGTGACGACGGAAGGGATGATTAGTGTAGCGGAGGACTTTTATGGGGAATTGTATAAAAGTAAAGGGATAGATGGGGGGCGGCGGGAGGAGCTGCTGGGAGCATTGGGGAAGAGGGTTGAGAACCCGGAGGCGCTAGGGGAGAGGATACAATGGGAGGAAGTGGAAGGGGCGGTGAAGGGGCTGAACAAGAACAGGACCCCAGGCCCGGACGGGATCCCGGCGGACTTTTACATAAAATTCTGGGAACTCCTGAAGGAGGATGTTGTGCAAATTTGTAGGGAAACGTTGGAGGAAGGGCAGGTACCGGACGACATGCAGGAGGGCCTGGTGACACTGATTTATAAAGGGAAGGGGGAGCGTAGGGACCTGGGAAGTTGGAGGCCAATAACCCTCCTGAACGCGGACTATAAGATCGTGGCAAGGGTGGTGGCGGGGCGACTGGGGAAGGTGGTGGGAGAGGTGGTGGGTCCGGACCAGACGTGTGCGGTCCCGGGGAGGAGGATCGCGGACACTTTGGTGGTCTTGAGGGAGGCGATCGAAGGCGAGAGAGAGAGGGGGTGCCTGTTGGGGATCCTAAGCCTGGACCTGGACAAGGCCTTCGACCGCCTCTCTCATGAATTCATGCTGGCGGTGATGGAGAGGATGGGGGTGTGCGGGCCCCTGGTGGAGTGGGTGAAGCGACTTTATGGGGGGCTCAGGGCTAGGCTCCTGATAAATGGGGAATGCTCCGGGATCATCCCAGTGGGATCGGGGGTGCGGCAGGGATGCCCGATGTCCCCAGTGCTATTTGTCATGTGCATGGAGCCGCTGGCGCAGATGATAAGGAATGACCAGAGGATTGGGGGGGTGGTAATACCGGAGTGCAAGGAGCAGGGAAAGGTGACCCTGTACATGGACGACGTGGCCATGCTATGCAGGGACGTGGCATCGGTATGGAGGGCAATGGAGGGGATGGGGAGGTTCTGCGCGGCCTCCGGATTGAAGGTCAGTGTGGGGAAAAGTCAGCTTATGGTTTTTGGAGACCCGAGGCTTTTCGAGGGTCGGCCGCCGGAGCTGAGTCTACAAACAGAGGGGATAAAGTTACTGGGGGTGGTTTTCGGTGGGGATAGGATGGGGGAAGGTAACTGAGAGAAGGGGGTGAGGAAGGCAATGGGCTGCCTGGGTAAGTGGGCTGGGAGGCGGCTCACGATGGCCGGTAGAATTATGGTGGTTAAAACAGAAATATTACCACCCCTAAACTACTTGGCGCAGGTGTTCCCGCCAGATGGGAGGGAGGTTAAGGCCTTGACCACGGCGATCTTCAGGTTTATTTGGGGGGGAGGGATGGAGAGGGTGAGGAGGGCCGTGATGTGTCTGCAGGTCCAGAAGGGGGGGAGGGGTGCCCCAAATGTGGGGAATACCCTGCAATCGACCTTTGTCTGCAATGCGCTGCGGCTGTTCTTCTCTGCGAAGCCGCGGGGCAAGGCAGCGTGGTATATGAGGTACCGACTGACGTGGCGGTTGCGGGGGCTCGGGATGACTGAGGCAGGAAGGAACACCCCTATGGACTGGCCGGGGGAAGGGGTTAGCGACGTGGTGGGGAGCTACGTCAGGCAGCACGGACTGAGCCGGTGGGGGGGTCGGTGGGCCCCCAGGGAGGTGCGGGCCGCGGCGGAGAAGGAGGAGGCCTGTGACGAGGTGGCCGGTGCGAGGAGGGAGACGCACGGGAAGATTTGGAGGAATGTGATGTCAGCAGTGCTCACGAAGGAGCAGCGGGACCTGTCATGGCTGGCTGTCCGAGACAGGTTGGAGACGCGGGGTTTCTTGTACAGCCGCCAAATGGCGCATACCCCCAAGTGCCCGAGGGGCTGCAACGCGGATGAAACTGCGGCGCATGTGATGGTGGCGTGCCCTTTCGCCCAGGAAGTCTGGAGGAGGAGTAAGCCGTTGCTGGCCCGTTTCGCCCTATCAAGGGTGACGACGCGGGACGTCATGTGGGGAGAGCTGCGGGGGGTGGGGAGGGAGGACAGGGACCGGGTGTGGGCTGTAATAGGAGCGACGAAAGAGGCGCTGTGGAAAGCGCGTAAGAAGGGACTGGAGGGGTCCCTGATGTCCCCGTTGGAGACATGTTATGTTGCGAGGAGTCTGTTGAAAAGGGTAGTAGAGATGGACCAAGAGAAAATGGGGCGCGAGGCCGCAAGGGAACGATGGAAGTGGCCGCTGCCCAGGGTGGGCTAGGGCGGGGGGGGGGGAGGTCCTCGCCGGCATCCGGGGGTGAAGGTGTGCGTGGCGGGAAGGGGAGGCTTCCTCTCCGATGCTGTGGCACGGGTGATCCCGGCCCAGAGGATGGGTCGGTGACTGAGCGAGACCTTAAGGGCGAGTGAGGGGGCGCCCCCTCGGGTTTAGGTTATTTTTTCGGTCTGTTGTCATGGCTGAGATTCTGAATAAATTTTTAAAAACCGCAATTACCAGCGAAACGTCGTACTCAAATTGTAAATGTTGTGGCTTCAACACACCGGTGGGCTGAAGCAGTGAACTATTTGTCTTTGTCAACGTGACACATTTTTACTGATTGGCCGTGTCGGGTGGTGGAGGGTTACGACACATTTATAAATAAACGCGATCTAAACCCAAAAACGTTGATTATGAATAACATTGGTCGCGAAAGCCTACGTGTTAAACAATCATCAACATCAGTAATGGTAATAAGAGCTCTTTTGTTTTTGCTGTTGTGACACGTTTTTTTAGAATTGATCCTGAAAGATGCTGCAGAGACGGAGCAACCTGTGCCTGTGCCGGTGCCTGCTGAAGAAGAACTAGAGGACATGGAAGGAGAAGGGCTGTTTGCTGCATACCATAAGAGGCAGAAAAGGGATGTTGGGACCCCACCAGCAGTACAGCTAAGTCACTACATTGACATGGCAGAAGGACAGAATGCCCTCTTGTTCTGGGCACTGAACAGTAAGACTCTTCCTTCACTCTTTCAAGTAGCCATCCGAGTCTTGGCAGTGCCTGCTTCTAGTGCTCCAGTGGAGCGAGTTTTCAGCCATGGTGGCATCATTCTGCGTC